>NW_024531043.1:13410817-13827437 GCF_017590135.1 Pyrgilauda ruficollis
CCGCCATTACCGCGCGCGGTGCCGCCACACGCGGGCGGGAGGCGCCGCCCGGCCCGGCCGGGCCCGAGCGCGCCCGGAGCTGGAAACGGCCCCTTCCGGCGGGGCCGCTCCCCGCGCTCGGCGCGCTCACACGCTGCCATTTCCCCGCAGACACAGCATGGCCGCCCAAGGAGAGCCCCAAGTGCAGTTTAAGGTAAGGCAGGGGCTCGCAGGCTGCGTTCGGGGTTTTCTTCCCTCTTCACTAGAAAAGTAGCGCAAGGGACTCTCGAGTGTCGACGTGGATGGTGGGTTTGGATTCGAAGTGCTGATCTTTCCTTAATGAGGCGATTTATTGTAGTGTTGGATACAACACGCACAAAGACTCTGTTAACTGTGTCAATATATTCTATTTGCAGTTTAGTCTAATACATTTTAGTAAATCTTTGCCTACAGAATGAGTTTTCAATTTAAGAATTGAAGTGCACTGTAAAAGGAATGAATTAGAGTTAGACTTGCTCGGAATGAATTAGGATATCATTCTTTCTGTTATGTGCTAATTATTCAAGTGATTGAGAAGAGACTTTTCTGCTGTTTTGAGTGGCTGGTGGGTTGGTGGTGTTTTTTGTTATCTTAACAGCCAGAAGTCCTGAAGACTGCTTCTTGAAGGTTGTTACTTGTGTTTCTTGCAATTCTTGGCTGGTGTATTCCAGTTCATGGTGCAAATGTTAGTGGGCTCTTGGTTTTGTTGGGTTTTTTAATTGTAAGATAACAATGGGTTTCTTCAGTGGATATTTGGATAATTTCCTCTCCCAATCTGGTCACATTCAGGTTAAGGCCCAAAACATTCTTCATTCAGTCTGTTGTAGTTTAGTAGAACCATATTCACAGTGCAGTTCTTACCCACAAGGACTGGATAAGACTGACCAGAGTTAAGGCATGATGGATGGGCTTAACAAATTGGTTCCCAGCACAGGGAGCTGCTTCATGGGCAGTTGTGTCTTTTGTTTACAGCACCTTATAGGAACTAAGCTCTTTGTAGTAGTGAACAGTGTCTGTGCTAGAATGACTGATAAACATCTCAAAATGCCTTGCTCTGACTCTTTCCTTTATCTATCCACAGCTTGTTCTGGTTGGAGATGGTGGCACTGGTAAAACAACATTTGTAAAGCGTCACTTGACTGGGGAATTTGAAAAGAAGTATGTAGGTATGTCTGAAGAAACAGAAACATTTGAGCTCCAGTATCTCACAAATGAAAGTACAATCCATGATTTGCTAATTGCACTGCTTTTTGTTATTTCCCTAGCAACGCTGGGTGTTGAAGTTCATCCTCTGGTGTTCCATACTAACAGAGGCCCTATTAAATTTAATGTATGGGACACAGCTGGCCAGGAGAAGTTTGGTGGCCTGCGTGATGGCTACTATATCCAAGGTAAGAGCTGTGGGGGGACAGTTCTGTGCCTCTTAGGGCTCAGTGCTCCTGCTGGCCATGCTGGGAGCTCAGTGTGGCTGCAGAGATGAGCTGGCACAGGGCTCCTCAGACTCTGAGTAGAGGATAACATCCCTGGCCAGACAGCGTGTGTCACTGTGGGAACGTGGTAGGGTTGTGTTTCAGGGTGTCACTGTGGGCTTTGGTATTTGGAATGAGCAGATAGCACTGGCAGCATTTGGTGGTTAAGTGTGAAACGTGTGCTTCACTGAGTGCAGGGTTCTGTGTGCATTGCTGTGCTCAGGCAAGGCCTTGGAACACAAACTCAACATTTTCAGTACCATGAGGAAGTTGGACACCTTCATGCCAGAGTCTGTGTTTCTGAAAAAGTGCAGTCTTCCTTACTTCTGCTTGGCAAAGATCTGTCCTGTGCTACTTCACTCACCTGCATATCTTTTCTTTACAAAAATAAGATAAAATATTCTTGAGTTCCTTGAGAAACTGTTCTGTTTCAGGGTGTCACTGTGGGCTTTGGTATTTGGAATGAGCAGATAGCACTGGCAGCATTTGGTGGTTAAAGGTGAAACGTGTGCTTCACTGAGTGCAGGGTTCTGTGTGCATTGCTGTGCTCAGGCAAGGCCTTGGAACACAAACTCAACATTTTCAGTACCATGAGGAAGTTGGACACCACCTTCATGCCAGAGTCTGTCTGTGTTTCTGAAAAAGTGCAGTCTTCCTTACTTCTGCTTGGCAAAGATCTGTCCTGTGCTACTTCACTCACCTGCATATCTTTTCTTTACAAAAATAAGATACAATATTCTTGAGTTCCTTGAGAAACTGTTCTGGACAAGGGCATCCTGAGACATGGACCACTGGCTCTCTCTCAGCCTACCTTTAAGCCTTATTAGCTTGTCTGAGATGAGTTCAGCAGCGGTTAACAGATTCTGCCAGGTATTTGGGTAGATCCAGGTTGGCTTCCGTAGTCTTGCATATTCCCATGTGGTGCAGTGCCATGTTCCTCAGGGATCCAGCTGAGCTGGTGAAGGCAGCACAGCTGTGAGGTGACACAGCGTGGGCCAGGTTCTGTGTGCTCCTGCACTGCCCTTGTTAACAGGACAGGAGCTGTCACAACTGTGACGCTGAGAGGGAGAAGCTAATGCAGTGCTTAACCCTAACGTGGGATCTCTTTGGGTTCCTCTTCATCCTGTGTTGAGAGCAAGTGGTTACACCTGGTGTAACTTGACTTCCCTTCTCTTGCAGCTCAGTGTGCCATCATCATGTTTGATGTAACATCAAGAGTTACTTACAAGAATGTACCTAATTGGCATAGAGATCTGGTACGAGTATGTGAAAATATCCCTATAGTGTTGTGTGGCAACAAAGTGGATATTAAGGACAGAAAAGTCAAGGCAAAATCCATTGTGTTTCATAGGAAGAAGAATCTCCAGGTAAGTCAGGAGCAATCCAGTTGGTTTTGTCTTCAGAGTGCAGCTGGGCTTTGGCTGGTGAATGGGTGCTCTGCCTCTGCCGTTATAGGCAGCCTCACATGTGCTGGCTCTTCAAACCAGAGCTCAGGGCACAGGGAGGTGGTGATGTTAAGGGTCATCACTGGCCTGGAGCAGAACTTGTGTGCATGTGGCTGTACCTGCTCAGTCTCATCCCATGACAGGATTGAGACTACACTAGGTCATGTCACAGGAGAAAGATTTGTGCACTATTGCCTCCTGAAAGTTTTGTCCTTGGTGAGATTTGATAACCTTTCCGTTCATAGTTTCTGCCTGAAACTGTTTCCAGATACTTAAATCATAACTGCTTATGAATATGGAAACAAAAGCCAAGCAGTCAAAAAAAAAAGGAAGGTAAAAGAGTTGATTGTGTTAATCCTGATACACTCTAAATATTACAGGGTTTTTAAAATAATGTCTAATATGTGTTTTTTTCAGTATTATGACATTTCAGCTAAGAGTAACTACAACTTTGAGAAGCCTTTCCTGTGGCTTGCTAGGAAGCTAATTGGAGATCCCAACTTGGAGTTTGTTGCCATGCCTGCGCTCGCACCTCCTGAAGTTGTTATGGACCCAGCACTGGCAGCACAGTATGAGCAAGACTTACAGGTCAGGGCAGGGGGCACGGGGGGAGCGACTGCCTGGCAGCTGGTGTCACACTCGGGGCACAAACAGCTGAAGAACAGTTCTGAAGTGTGGCTTCCTTTGTTGCAGATCGCTCAGACCACTGCACTGCCAGATGAAGATGATGACCTGTGAGGGATGAAGCTGGAGCCCAGCGTCAGAAGTCTAGTTTTATAGGCAACTGTCCTGTGATGTTGGTGATGCAGCGTGTTTGCCACTTTATTATCTAGCTGAACAGAACATGTGCTTAATCTTTGGGATGCTGAAAGAGATGAATGGGCTTCGGAGAGTGAATGTGGCAGTTTAAAAAAAACAAAACAAAATGAAAAAAAAAAAACCAAAACAAAAAACCTTCATATTTTGGACCTGCATATTTAGCTGTTTTTTGGACTGCAATTACTTCCCCTTTTGAGTTTCAAATATAAGGCTGCTGCAGTCACATCAGAGTGTTAAGTGGAAAATCTTGTTTCTGTCATTCCCATTCTTTTGTTTAGGTAATAAAGTTGTATTTCAAGTATCTCCAAGCAAGTGAACTTTCATGCATTGTTAGGAAAACCGTTCCAAGTGTCTTCTGTTCTTCATTTGAGGGTAACACTTGATTGTCTACTACTGCATTTCTCATTCTGTTTTCCTTCCTGCTTCTCATATTAAGCTCCTCTTGCTAATTCCGAGCTAACAGTTTCCCTGTCCTTTTTTGTTGGCTGCCAGAACTGAGGCATGTGAGGCAAGCTGAGCTGGCAGGCAGAGCCCCGGCAGTGAGCACGGCGTGGCAGAGGAGCGTTGGTGCTGCAGGGGTGCAGAGCACAGCCTGCAGTTCTGCTGGCACGTGCTGCAGCTAGGTGCAGTCTCAGCTCCCCACAGGTACCTTCAGCTCTGTTTTCAGCAGCCAGAGGCCAGTGGCATCCAGGCCTGTGAACTGACTTCAGCTGTGTCTTTGCATGGAACAGCAGTAGAGCTATAGCTGGCTAAGCCAATTCTAAGCATCTTCAGAGTCACTAACCAGAGAACAACCGTGGTTTGAGCTAACATGCTCTTGCCTACCCAGTGCTATATTAGCTGGAGCCACAGTGATTTAAACATCTAGACTTTACTGTAACTGCACCAAGTTCTTAATTTGAAACTGGCTTCTTACAGCACAAATGGTGGAAAATGTCAACTTTTAACACTACCTTGTAGAGATGAATCTTGGTCAATATTAGTACTGCTAGTAAGCAAAACTTAAGTTTAGGAATTTTTTTTTTCAGTAGTGTTTGAGTACATGAAGTCTTGAACTCTTCAGTTTTGTATTTTTGGTTTCTTAATAAAGTGGAGCATTTCATTTATTCCTTTTAACTTGCATGTTTGTGTACATGAATTACTTCAATATTCAACTTTTGCTGCCTGGTGGCAGAAATTGGACTATGGTTGTTGTGCAATATTGCTCTAAAGGAGTCCTTTTTTAGTTCATTTTGGGAATTCTTGGGGGTTGGGGTTTTTGGTTTGCTTTTTTGGCTACTCAGAAGCCTTTAAGTGCTTAAGACTTGAAGCTCGTGGATGGAAATGAGGGATGTTGTACACCTGGTGTTTGTAAAGGGACAAACTCCCACCTAAGGTTGCATTGACTTTTTGCTGCATAACCCTGCTCTAACGCCTGTTGTGGGCTTTTGCCTGTAGTGTTACTAATTCCTGTGCAGGTCCTGGCTGCTCCTGCTGGCTTGGCTGCTGCTGCTTTGCTCGGTGTGGTGTGGGAGCTTTTGTGCCTTCAGGCTTCACTTCTGGGAACAGCTGCTCAAAACCAGCATGGAACACTTCTGCAGTGCTGGCACACTTGGAGAAGAACAGGCAGCAGCGGCCCTGGAGCTGGGTTTGTGTGGTTTCACTGTGTCAGTGTCATCTTCACAGCTCTCCTGCCCCTGGTACGGTTCCTGCAGGGCAGAAAGTGCTGGAGGAGTGCCCTAACCTGGGAGCTTTGCTCTGATCTTCAGTGCATCTCCCAGGCTCTGAAAGAGACTGGAATGCTCATCCTGCTGTAAAGGAATCTTCAATTTGCAATGTTTTGGGAGTGGAGGAAAGCCCACTTGCAGCATTTGTTTAGTCCTTGTTAATGTTTGATTTTAAATAATGCAGGTACCCTTAAATGCACGGGCAGAGTGCTCAGTTCAAGTTCCTTATCTGTAACCATTCTAAGGAGGTTTTCACAAGTTGGGTTTAGAGAAAACAGAACCATGTGCTGCTCTTAGTGAGACTGCTGGGATAAACGCCTGCCCTCACCTTCCTGAAACATGCTGGGTTGGACTGAAGGCAGTTCTTTGCCTGCACTGGTCCCACTGGGCCCTTCCTCACCTGGCTTCTGGCAATGCTTTCTGTTCGTCCTAGGCCGGGGAGACAGCAGTGTCTCACAGGTGGCTGAGGTGCTTTGGTCCCTCTTTTCACCTGGAGTGTTGATTTACAGCCTGGCTCTGTGTGTGTGTGTGCTGGGGTTCTGCTCTGAGCTGAGCCCTCGGGCTGTGAGGAGTGCGAGTGCTGAGTCTGGCTCTGCTGGGCCGGGCTGGGCACGGCTGGGCTTTGCTGCTGCGGGCTGGGCACGGGCTGTCCCAGCCCTGCTGCTGCTGGGCCCAGCCAGAGCATCCTTGTTTGCCCCTTGCTGACACAGGGCTCGTGGTTTGTACCTGCACAGCCTGACAGCCGGCGGGCTGCGCTGAGCAGAGGGGCCGGAACGGGATGGAACGGGCTCCCGCTGCAGCACAGGGCATGGTCTCAGCGGATGGGCCGCCTCCTGGCCGATTTTGGGCCGGCTCCGGGCCGATTTCGGGCCGTTCCGAGCCATTCCGGGCTGATTTCGGGCCGTTCCGAGTCGTTCCGGGCTGATTTCGGGCCGTTCCGAGTCGTTCCGGGCTGATTTCGGGCCGTTCCGAGTCGTTCCGGGCTGATTTCGGGCCGTTCCGAGTCGTTCCGGGCTGATTTCGGGCCGTTCCGAGTCGTTCCGGGCTGATTTCGGGCCGTTCCGAGTCGTTCCGGGCTGATTTCGGGCCGTTCCGAGTCGTTCCGGGCTGATTTCGGGCCGTTCCGGGCCGTTCCGAGCCGCTGCCCCGGGGCCCGCTGCAGTTCCCATTTTGGCCACGCGGTGGCGGCCGCCGCCCGCCCAGCGGCTCTCGGTCCCTTTGGAAACGCATTTTAACGTTGGTTTTTGCATTGCCACCTTGATTTTTGCATTGCCACCTTGATTTTTGCATTGCCACCTTGATTTTTGCATTGCCACCTTGATTTTTACATTTCTACAGGTGAAATCCGCCAGACCGAGCACTGCAGGTGGATCCTTCGTCCTACTGCTGATAGCACAGCAAAGCACAGGCACCACCATCCTCTTTCCCACAATTCCTCACATTTGTGTTGGAGAACTGTTAAAATTACAGCTCATTACAGGAAGACAGCCAACACATTGATAGCTGACATTGAACTAAAGTATAGCTTCTCGTGGGGAAAAAGTCATCAGTTAAGTGCTGACCAGCTAATGTCGCAAAAAAAAAAAAAAAATAAAAGTGTTGAGGAAGGAGCAATAGCCAAACCTAGCACAGCTCTGTCATGGCATTCCTGGGTTGAGTAAAGTCTGCTGTGAGTAGGAAAATGAACAGAGAGCTCGGAGGGTTGGTGTCCTGAGCGTTACGAGGTGCTCTGGAGCTGGGCTGCCTGGAGGAGCAGCTCTCTGATGGTTTTCTCTGCCAGCCTTAAAAACAGCGGGGACCTGAGTAAAGGTGAGGGATAAATGGCATTTAGGCTCGGAGGATGTTCTGTGTTGCAGTTTGAAAGGCTCTCAGCCCGGGGCTCATTGTCCTGTGGCCAGGCTGGGGATTCTTTCAGCTGAGCTGATTTTGCCAGTGCCCTTTGAGGCTCTGCCCTGTGCCCGAGAGCTGCGCTGGCCTGGCAGCGTCAGCAGGCACAGCAGGTGGAGAAAACAATGCTGTCTGCTTTGGCTCATCACCCTCTCCAGCCTTATTTCTATTTTAATTGCCAGCTGTGGAGTGGATGGGGGTTCCTAGTGGTTCACTACCAGCAGAGGATTAATGGTTTTATTCTCTCTGAGCAAAAAAACCCTGCTCCTAAATACGTGGCATGTGTCCCTGGCTGTTGCAAATCTGACATGCTGAGCCTTGTAATGCCATTTCCACAGGAGCTGGCCTGGCTGCAGAACTGTTTCTCCCACATTTAACTCTACAGATTGATGTGCTGGGTATTCCTGGGTGTTTCCATCTCCTGCTCTTCATCCCAGCTGACTTTGCACATGCTAAAAAGTCTTAGAGCCCAGAAGGGAAATACTTATCTCTTGAAAAATCAGAATTTCTAACTAAGTAAAAGGGATATGAATCAGGTTGTACCAATCATCTCTAGCTGCAATGACATCTGAAAATGACATTTGTCTAAGGAGCCTCTGAAAATCACTGGGAGATTGACAAATCCTGCAGAAAAAGAAAGGGGGATTTCTTTGATCTCCATATCATATCCATTTTCATAGTCAAAAGCACGTTTTGAATGGTTGATTTTATTCCAGTTTACTTTCCTGCACTGTGCGTGAAGAACAATGGCAGATACAAATGGGATTTTTTTTTCCCTTTAATTTTTTGTTTTGAAAACGTGTTTTTAGGCAGTTCCCTGATTCCAGGGTGTGTCTTGTGACTTCAGGATCTTCGGGATGCCTGCTCCAGCCGACAGATGTGGGTGATTATTGGGATTATGGAGCACTGCAGCAGAGTGAGGATCAGCCCAGGGGAGATCTGTGCTGCCCAGGAGCCAGGACTCAGCACCTGAAACCGTGGGACTTGTTCTGCAGTTCACTTTCCTGCCTTTCAATTAGCTAAGGAGCTGCATTTCAGACCCGGCACTGCCCAGCTCGCAGCAGGAGTGCAGGTTTGGGCAGCCTGGCCCCTGTCCCCTCCCCTCCCTGCAGGAGGAGGCAGAGCTGCAGGTGTCCCTGGGCAGCCCAGGTGCTGCTGGGCAGTCACTCCCGAGCTGCTGCCTGCTCCTGCTGAGCTCTGCAGCCCCCAGGGAGCTGCTCTGCCCCAGAGCAAGAGGCAGAGCTGGAAAAGTGCAGGGGAAAAGCTGGCACGAATCCCAGAGGCAACATTTATCATGGTTTAGGGATTATTCATCATTATCACATAATATTGTAACTATTATTTTAGTATTTGTGTAATTGAGATCTGACTACCTGAATGATCCCAGAACGTTCCCAGGCACAGGCAGTGGCTTCTGGCAAAAGGATTTGGCTTAATCACATAAAAAAGGATTTGTAAAACATTTTATTTGTGCAATTATCCAATTTTACATAAGCTTGACATTAAGGCTCAGATAATCAAAGATATGATTAAATTAAATCTTTGAGATTGGCACAAAATCCTAAACCACTTAGCAAAAGTCTGATGTTTCCTTCAGTACATGGAGTCAGATATTGCAGGCACTATCAGGATGCAAAACCAGTCCAATGAACAGAAAATAGACAATAAAAGGGCTAATCCAGTAACTCTGTTAGGAACTGGGACCTCATTTAGGGAAACTTCCAATGTATAATTTAGTGTATGGTTTTATCTACCTGCCTAATTGCTCTTTGAATCATCAGTGTCTTCATGTTTTCACAAAGAATATCTATATCCATGCAAAATCAGCTCCACATTACATGTGCTGCACAATGAAAGTATTTTCATTTGATTAGGCCTCAATTTCATTGCCAAAACGCTGTATTTTGTTCTCTGGCATCAACCAGCAACTTCTCATATTCTTAATTAGAAAAATATTTTTCCATGACAGCGTCGGCCCTGTTGAGTTAACTGCAGGGTTTGTGTTTGTTTTCCTTTTCTGCATCTGAACTGCTCCGTTTGTCCTTCCCACAAAGGGTGTTTTGGGTGTTCAGGAGGGTGTTTTGGGTATTCAGAGGGTATTTAGGGTGTTTAGGGTGTTCAGGAGGGTGTTTTGGGTGTTCAGAGGGTATTTAGGGTGCTTAAGAGGGTGTTTTGGGCATTCAGAGGGTATTTAGGGTGTTCAGGAGGGTGTTTTGGGTGTTCAGAGGGTATTTAGGGTGTTCAGGAGGGTGTTTTGGGCATTCAGAGGGTATTTAGGGTGGTCAGGAGGGTGTTTTGGGCATTCAGAGGGTATTTAGCTGCTGTTTCAGAGCGTGTTGTGCAGGTGAGAACCATAAAGCCTCAACTCCTGCTGCCTCTGAGGGTTTTTTCCGGCTCTTTGCAGGTTTAGAAGCACTTCCCACAGGAAAACAGAAGCTGTGTGCTGGAAGCCTTAAGGAAAAGCACAGCTCAGCCTTTTGTGACTCATCCCCATCCCCTCCATCAATGCTGATTGGTATGGTGATAATTTTGAGCTGTTTTAAAAGCAGAAATCTTCTGGCTTTAGCGGGGTTTGTGTTTTCCTGCTCTCCGGAGCCAGGGGGCTCCAGTCGTTATCCCAAGGGAATCTCCCGTGGCTGGCCAATTAGTATCGCCCATTACCAGGGATTGATTGCAGTGCATCAAGGAAAAGGAGAAAGAAACATTCTTCAGTCTCTGGGAAGGTGGTGCAGCTGGCAAATGATTTTTTAAAGTGCAAATCTAACCAAATTGCACCTGTGCACATCTGAGCAGCTCCCTGGAGCAAAGGACAGATGAATGAGTTTACACAGCTGCGGGGTGATTTGTGTAAGTGAATTAAATAAATCCCTTCTACAAGTGCTTAGCTGGGATGTCCATTACCAGAGAAGTTTGCAGTAAAATGTGAGTGGCTGTGTGCTGATAAATCAGCTGTAATCACTGCCTAACAGTGCCTGTTCCTGCCAGAGGAACGGCCTGACCAGAGTCACTGTAATGCACAATATTTATCGATCTGTTAGTGGAGACTGTGAAACTTTTACAAAGTCTATTGATTCTTAAAACGCTCCTTTCTGAGGTGCTTGCTGAAACATTTCAGTCCCGGTTAGGCACCAGCTCTCCCGTGGTAAATCGGTGACTCCAGGGCCAACAAGGGAAGGAAAGAAAGGTGTTACAGATGGTTTGTCTTGTGCAGGGCCACAGACCCTCGGTGATCCTTCCTCTGCTTCTCTCAGGGAGCTGGCTGCGAGGCTGCGCACCCGGGCTCTTTGTCCTTCCCTGCTGAATGTCAGTGAAAGGTTTGCTGGTGTCTGTCCCAGGCTGTTTCCAGCCTGACTGAGCTGGGGATGCTGCACTCACTGTCACCTCCTGGCTCACACTGTCACCTGCTGGCTCACACTCACACTCACCTGCTGGCTCACACTGTCACCTCCTGGCTCACACCCACACTCACCTGCTGGCTCCCTGTCCTGCTCCCTGCCCTGCTCCTGCCCAGCTGGACACAAACTCTGGGGCTGTTCCAGGGCCCCCAGGGCTGTGCCCAGCCCTGCACCCCTCACAGGGTGGACAGATGGACAGAGGGTGGGGATGGACAGATGGACGGGGTGGGGATGGACAGAGGTGAGCATGGACAGAT
The DNA here is from genome assembly GCF_017590135.1 of Pyrgilauda ruficollis. Taxonomy (NCBI): domain Eukaryota; kingdom Metazoa; phylum Chordata; class Aves; order Passeriformes; family Passeridae; genus Pyrgilauda; species Pyrgilauda ruficollis. The sequence continues at coordinate 13,421,814 of NW_024531043.1, forward strand.
GGACAGGAGTGGGGATGGACAAGGCTGAGGATGGGCAGGGGTGAGGATGGGCAGCGGTGAGCATGGATAGATGGACAGGAGTGGGGATGGACAGAGCACCCCTCACAGGGTGGACAGATGGACAGAGGGTGGGGATGGACAGATGGACGGGGTGGGGATGGACAGAGGTGAGCATGGACAGATGGACAAGGCTGAGGATGGACAAGGCTGAGGATGGACAGGGGTGAGGATGGGCAGGGGTGAGGATGGGCAGCGGTGCTGGGGCTGAGCTCCTGCAGGCTCAGCTCGGGCTGCAGCACCCAGCACTGCCCTGGGCGCCTCCAGGGACCCAAAGGATTTTAAATGATCTCTGCTCCCTGCTGGGGCTCCCCAGGAGCCTCCCTGGGTGCCCTGGCTGCCCAGTGCTGCCCAGTTTGCCCTCACAGGGCTGCCCCAGATCCTTCAGATCGTGTTCAGAGCATCACAGGAATAAATTCACATTTGTTTCTGTGGATGGTCTCCAAAGTCTGCTTGCAGTTTGCTGTTTCCGCAGAAATTTCTGGCAGGGAATTTGTTTGCTTGGATTCTCACTGTTGTTTTGGTAAGCATATTCCTTCCCTTGACAGGCCCCTCTTGGCAAATATTTCAAATTCCTGTCTTCCTCTTTTTACATTTTAGTTTTTTTCTCAGGATTTTTAGCTGCAGCTCTGTGTTATTTCTAAGAATGGCTCTACTTGTCACTATACGATGCAGAACTTGTAGGGTTTACACAGAATTCCTGCTCTTCCTGCAGGACATCGAGGAGATTGTGGCCCACACTAATGAGGGAGGAAGTCTCAAAAAAGCTGGAGGGAAATAGGCAAAAGCCAGGCTGGTTACCACTACACTTTTGTAGCAACTGAAATTCAAAACTTCGAAATTTTCAAAATTCTTCTTTTATGGGCTCTAAATCAGGATTGCAAACAAAATTCACATTTTATTACAATACTGAAATTCTGTAACACTGAACCTGGGTAACCTTGGAGCGTTCATGCAGCGTGAGGGGCTTAGGGCTGTGGAATGTCTCCAGAAAGGGGAACAGAAAAGGTGTGGATGTGGAACAGGGAGAGAACATCCCCAGAAAGGGGAACAGAACAGGTGTGGATGTAGAACAGGAACAGGGAGAGAACATCCCCAGAAAGGGGAACAGAACAGGTACAGAGCATCTCCATACAGAGAACAGAACAGGTACAGGTACAGAACAGGTACTGGTACAGAGTGTTGATAGGGAAATGCAGAAGAAGTTAACAGGGATGGAAAACTTATCAAATTTTGTTTAAAATATTAGTCTTTCAGTTTATTTGGCTGAAAATAAAGAACTTTGAGAGAACTGAAAACAAGACTATCACAGAAGAGCAGATAAAATAAAGAATATCAGCTAGTTCTAGCTGTTATTTTTCCTTTACATGTAAAATGCTGGTTAATATTTGTGACGTAGAGTGTAATTGGGAGACTCTTATAAAGTACTTACAAGTAATTAGTTTTATTAAAATAAGAAGCAAAGTAGCAACTACAGAGGATTTTTCCTAGCTTTGTGCAGCTCTGAGGAATGCCTCAGTTTCCCCTGCTTGGTCCAGACCCAGTGACCCCAGTCCCTGGGAGTGCCATGTGATTGCAGCCAGTGCTTTTAGAGCTTTCTTCGGGCAGAAATACAACCTGAACTTATTTAAATAAAGAGGTGCCAGCTTTCCCTGGGGATGTCCCGTGTTCCTCCCAGCGTTTGAATGCGGGTGCTGGCTGTGGCCGTGATCCCCCCAGGCGGGTTTGGGGAGCTCCCCTCCCTGCCGGAGCTGGGGCTGCTCCCAGCGGCGGGACAGGGCAGAAACGGAGAGGTGGGAATGGGGAGGAATGGGTAGGAATGGATAGGAATGGGTAGGAATGGATAGGAATGGATAGGAATGGGTAGGAATGGATAAAAATGGATAGGAATGGGTAGGAATGGGTAGAAATGGGTAGGAATGGATAGGAATGGGAAGAAATTGATAGAAATAATTAGGAATGGACAGAAATTGATAGGAATAATTAGGAATGGGTAGGAATGGATAAAATGGATAGGAATGGGCAGAAATTGATAGAAATAATTAGGAATGGACAGAAATTGATAGGAATAATTAGGAATGGATAAAAATGGATAGGAATGGGCAGAAATTTATAGAAATAATTAGAAATGGACAGGAATAAAGGGGTAGAAATGGAAGGAATGGATAGGAATGGGCAGAAATGGATAGAAATAATTAGAAACGGAGAGGAATGGAGAGGAATAGAGAGGTAGGAATGCAGAGGAATGATCAGGAATGGGCAGGAACAGAAGGAGCAGAGCGGGACAGGGCTGGGGAGCGCTGACATCACCCGCAGGCTGCGGGCTGGAGGTGCGGCTCAGCGGGACGGGCGGGACTCCGCCGCCCCTTTCGGCCCCTTTCGGCCCCTTTCGGCCCGTTTCGGCCCGTTTCGGCCCGCTTGAGCCCCCCGGAGCCAGCAGGGGTCCCGCCCGGGCAGAGGGTCCCTCTCCGGGCGCTGCGGGGAGCGCACCGCGGCCGCAAAGTTCCGAACTGGAGATTTTCCTCTTGGCGCACGCTGGAAGAGAAGGGCTGGACTCCTCTCGGGACAGCACAGCTCCGGGGCTTGGGGCACGTTTCCGTGAGCTTTCCTCCGGTCACGGGAATGTATTCGGAGTTCAATGAAGATACCGAAGGGTGAAGCAAGGAAACAGCACTTGGAGGGTCTGGAAGGATATTCTGCCATCGCTGAAGGAATGGACCTTTTGAACCTGCGTGGGAAATGTCCTTTTTGATACCAAAAGTCACCAAGGAAAACTTATGATTGGAATCTTACAGGAGTTTGATCTCAGCTGTACTTTTAACCTTAAATAGACCATGGAGAGTTTGTTATCGCTGCTCTGTTGCCATTATTCTTTGCTGATTTTATTTCAGCACAAATACCAGGTAATGCTCTGAATCTGGTCAGTGTTGAGAGGTGCTTGGATTCCTCGTAGCAAGTTTTGCCTCTCCGTGTCTCATTGTGTGATGTTTTCTGTGCAGGTGTACGGAAACCACTCCCAGCTCCCCAAGCACCCAGGTAAGGAATGATCTGCTTCCATTTGGTGACAATGTGCCTGACTATTTACTTGCTTTTTCTGCAGTTTGTGGGTTGTTTATTTCCTTAGTAGCCCCAGAGAAGCTGAGCCCGTGTTTGAGTGCCAGCCTGCATTAAAGATAACAGCCCAAAGTATCAGACTGTCCCAGCCCCAGAGAAGCTGAGCCCGTGTTTGAGTGCCAGCCTGCATTAAAGATGTAACAGCCCAAAGTATCAGACTGTCCCTTGTGACATTGTGTCATTGTGAATTCAGTACCCAAACGCCGAATATTCTGGAGAGAAAGACATTTGGGGAAAAATGCCTTGTATTTGATATGTGGGAAGGTCCTATTGTTTATCCTCACTTTCCTGGAGTGTAAGTTTGTGAATCAAATCTCTACACAGACAGTTTTCCTTTTCCCCTCGACGTTCAGCAGTTTTTGCTCAATGATGAGCAGTTGGATGTGCCAGTTTGTGCACTTCACAGTACTCTCGTGGCTTCAAGTCTCTCCCCTCCTCCCAGCCTTCACACTTGGGTTTAAATCACTTACAGAGCAGATTAAGGATTTCTCATCTGTTTCCAATGTAAAAAATCTCACCCAGAGCTCAGAAGGGTTTGTGTGTGTAACTGCAGAATTCTTCTGTTTATATAAATAGTTTAACCTCAAGCCTCATGGTGGTGTACAAGTACAGTTTTACTGCTTTGCCAGCCCCTGGATTGCTTTTTTCAGTTTTAACCACATGTAATTATTCTCAAGTAAAAGGCAGAGCAGTGGGGAAAGGCCACGTCTGTTGAGGGAGCAGCTTCAGCCTGATTAATGGCTTCTGTCCCACCTTTGCTCAAAACCAAAAAAAGAGGGAATTTTTATTTCCTAAAAACGAGGGTCTGAGGCTTCTGGCTGGTGGCACAAAAGGGGAAAGCCTCCTGCCCCAGGTGGGGAGTCCAGGGGCTGCTTTGGGGTGCAGGGTGTGTGGAGGCTGTGCTGCAGGGATGCTGCTGGTTTGGAGCGAGCCCTGGGCTCTCTCCTGAGCGATTTTGGAAAGGATTTTGCATTCAGGGCAGCAGCTCCTTGATCCAGAGGTCTCAGCTGGGTTGGAACTTTCGGATTTTGTGGTGTGTGCTTGCTGTGGGTCCCTGTCCTTGAGGCTGGCAGTGCCCTTGTCCCCTCAGTGCCAGCTGTGCCCTTCTCTGCCTCCCAGGCAGCCAGAGGAGATGGAGAACCCCAGGACCCCATTTCCATCCCATGAGACACCCCCATCTCCTCTGTTTGTGCTGTCCCCTCCTGGAGGGAAAGCCTCTATGACAACGGCAAACATTTAGTTAGGTGGGCTAAGAATAGATCCTGAATTAATGGATTCAATCGTGAATCATTTGTTAGATATCTCTGCTGTAGTTGACTTTGGAAGCACGTCTGAGTAGCTCTTGTACCCTCACAAGATGCAGAACTTGGAGTTCTGTTTCCTCAGATCTGCAATTGCTCCTTGTGAGGTTTAGCCATTTTATCAACTTTGCACTCAAAAAAATAAATCTTAGGATTTGTCACACCTCAGAAACTGCACCATGAGGATGGAGCCATCAAAGTGCTCTCCAGGGGGCATTAGGCACTTTTAATAAAGTCTTTGCACCTTTGTATCCATGATACAAAACTCCGGTGTGTATCCAGGACAGGAAAATGACAGAGCAAGCATCAGACAGGCAAAAGGGTTGATCTCAAAGAGTCAAAACCAAAGGTGTGGGATGAGCCCCAGAGGCCAAAGGACACAGCTCCTGCCTCGGGTTAATGAATTTGCACTTTGGGTGTGGGGGTTCTGCAGTGTTTGACGGCTGAAGTGGGGTTTGACAAACTTTCCTGTCAGCTTCACCCCTCAGTCTCCTGAAAGATTGCTTGGGATGGAAAATGACTGCAGGGCAGAGAGCAAGAAATGTAGAAATGTGGTGTGACAGAAACCCGGCTCCCCTTGTCCCTGCTGCTCTTTGTGTTGTCCCAGTGGCCCAGGCCAGTGGGATGATATGCCATGATGGTGCATCCATGGAGAAACTTCTGTGCCTCTGTATCAACTTCCCCAAACTTTCTCAGCTGTAGGACGTGCTAAATTTATTTCATCACATCTGATTAAATGGGTTGTTTTGAAAATAAAGGGTTTCTTGCAGCAAGCAAGACAGTAAGAAATTACAAGTCATGTTTTTCTACACTAGTAATGCTCCACCCTTAAAATAGAATTGTTACCTTAAGAGAAAATGTGGTTGTTTTGGGCAGCCTGCTCCTGATTAAGTTCAAGTGACCCCACATCCCAAAATTTGTTCAAGCTCTGGTCAGCCAGACTGCACAGACAGAAATGCCAGTGGAAACCTGCAGGTGTTGGCCTCTGTCAGCTTGTCCACCTGCTGGAAAGGAGAACTTGCAGGAGAACGAGATGTTCCCCCAAGCCCCAGCCAGTCCCAGTCCGTCCCACCAGCCCCGGGGGCTCTTCTGGTTTTGGGGAGCTGGGGGGCTCTGCAGGAAGGGCTGGTGCTGGGGGAGGTGGGAGCTCTTCTGGTTTTGGGGAGCTGGGGGGCTCTGCAGGAAGGGCTGGTGCTGGGGGAACTGGGAGCTCTTCTGGTTTTGGGGAGCTGGGGGGCTCTGCAGGAAGGGCTGGTGCTGGGGGAACTGGGAGCTCTTCTGGTTTTGGGGAGCTGGGGGGCTCTGCAGGAAGGGCTGGTGCTGGGGGAGCTGGGAGCCCTTCTGGTTTTGGGGAGCTGGGGGGCTCTGCAGGAAGGGCTGGTGCTGGGGGAGCTGTTCCGTGGCTGCTCTGGAAGCCCCTCTCAGGAGAGTCCCCCTCCTCTGGTGCCCCCAGGAGCAGGGCTGTTGGCTCCGGAGGCTGAACCTCCCCTGTGTGCTCCCCCCCAGGGCTCGGGGCTGTCCCCACCTGCTAAAACCTCAGTAAAATCTGGAAAAAACCACTCTGCAGTGACTCCTCAGCTGTGACTTCAGTGGGTGCTGCCAGATGCACCAGCAGGGATTCAGTCAGAGGCTGGGACACGTTTTAGGTGAATTAGAAGGAAAATCAGCTGGGATTTGGAAGCAGGTTTTCTGCAGTGGTTAATCAGTGATACAGCTTTAATCTACTCTGCTGCTTTGATTTATGACCTCGCTTGTGTGCCACACTTGATTTACATAAAATATTTTGGTTTACTTAACCTTTTGACATCCTTTATGGTTATCTTCTGTGGAGACTTGTTACACACCTGGTTGGTCTTTATTTAATAATCTTTTAACCTGTGTTTCTTGAAAGGGTTCAAAGTCCTGGCATCAGCTTCCCATTACTGGCCACTGGAAGATGTGGATGGAATTCACGAGTTCCGGGATACGAACGGAGGTGGGCAAAGCCGGCCCTGGCCCTGGCAGCAGCACGGCTCTGTGCCTGGCTGCCATCACAAGGGCCAGCAGGAGATGAGGAAGGGCTTCACTTCTGTAGCCCAGGGGCTGAGGTTTTTTCCCAGTTGATGGTTTTGCAGGGTTCCGATGTCCAAATGGCGTTGTATTTGTCAGCTGATTTTTATGGAGTGTGCTCCGAGGTGTTATGGGCTGTGTGTGCATTGCTGAGGTTATAAAGAGAAAAGGTTTATGATGCAAGCAGTCATTGAAATCACATTGTTATTAGTTGCTTTGGTACATGCACAGCATGCTCCAGGTGCTCAGGGTTTGGGATCTCTGCTCTGCCAGCAGGGAATGTCTCTCCTTTGATTTTGGGAGCAGTTAAATGCCCAGGCTCCTCAGGCACCTTTGAATGTTCATGTAGTGTCTACAGAAAGACAAGTGTAAGCTCTCATCTGGACACCTCACTCATTTTTATCTGCCTTTGGGAGTTTCCTTCAGAGCAGAATTGCAGCATGAGTTGATATCAAAGTTAAATTCCTTTTCCAGCTGGGCGAAATCAGGAGAGATTTGAGGCCAAGCTGTCCCTGGTTATCCAGGGTGAGCTGTGAGGAGTGTGGGACCCGCGTTTGACATTCCTGATGGCATTTGTGCTGCGGGGCTGGGTGGGGAGCCCCTGGTGACCCCAGCTCTGCCCTGCAGGTGTTCCTCCTCAGGAAGGGCTCCCCAGGAGCTGGCTTTGCCCTGCTGACACCCTGGCAGCTCCAGGCTGTGCTGATGTGCATTGCCAGAGCTCCCCAGCGCTCCCCAAACCAGCGCCAGAATGGCAATATCAGCCTCTGATCTGTGAATGTCTAAATCCCTTTATTGTAGAGGTGTCCAAGTATTTTCAGCCTAAACTTCGACCTCTTTCCACAAAATTTCTGGAAGGAATGGAATTGCCTGAGCAGAAATCTATTTGGGCAATATTCTGCTTCCATTAGGAGCTGATGGCAGCATTCCTACTGACTGAACAGAAGAATAATTTGGCTTACAAAAGTTGCCACATAAGTTCTCTAAAAGTGTGTTAAAGTCATTTTCTGATCCTGGACTCCACGTGGTTTCAAAAAGAGTGAAGTGCTCCCTATCTAGCACAGTTCTGGCAATCATGTTACAACCAAGCTGTTAGGAAAGTGCTTGAAAATTTTATATATATATATATAATACAGCTCTTGGAAAAAGGCAATTGATGTTAGATTGTTTTACAAATTTTGTTTAATTTTACTTCAGCAAAATTCAGAAATATTTTCAGTGCCTTGGAAGAGAGAAAGCAGAACAGATGAAGTTCTGATCCTCCCAACCTTCACTTGCAGGAAAGGGGCTGGCTCACAGGAGCAATCTCTCTTGATTCCTATTATGACATGGTGATAAAGAAATTTATCAATGAGCCAGCTGCAGCACTTTGCTGAAAAATTTGGTGGATTTTGTCTTACAATTACCTGCAGGGGACATCAGCAGTGGTCTTTGTCCCTGCAGTGCTGAATTCTCTGCAGTGCTGCACTGGATGGCTCAGATTCCTCCCAGTTGTTTATATTGTGCCTTATCAGACACAGATATCATTTCAGCTGCCTCCAGCAGAGGTTTTATCTGCCTGATATTTCACTTTGATATACAAGAAAAGTGTTCTTTATTGTTGTAATCTACTCCAGGTGACAATTTGCTTGGTTTTGGCTCCATTCTGATTACACAACTCTTCTGTTTATTGCAGAGTCTCTCTTGTTTTTCCACTCATCATATCATGCAATTATTTTCATTCCATGTTTCTCCTCTCAAGCCCTTGAAGCACCATAATCTGTCCGTCACGTTAATCCATTTTATTTGTTGAAGTCATTGTGTGTGAGGCCAGATTTGTATCTCTCAGAGCATTCGTGTGCTCAGAGTGTGTCAGCAAATTAATGCTTTGGAAATCTCAGCACTAGAAGCAATTGAAAGGAAACAATCAGCTCAAAATATTGCAAATAAAAAGAAAGTGGCCATGCTCAGGTTTTTCATCTGGCCCCTTGATTTCCATGCATTTTTATCTGCAGGTTTTTGTGTGTGTTTTTCTTTTCCTAAGAGCATTTGTCTTTTTGCTCTGTGAGCTCAGTTGGTCTAAATGCCAAATCAATGCCTCTCCATCTACTTTCATGGGCTTTTCATCAGGCTTTATTTGCCTGCCCAGGGTAAACAATTACAGTGTGCAAGACACTGTTACATTTTCAAAATCAGAGAAAAAAATTAGAGAATAAAACCTTGTGGTCAGACATAAAAAAGTTGGAGGTTTTCTTATATTTGGATGGAGTTTCTTGTACTTTGATCCGTGCCCGTTGCTCTGACCTGCTCTGTGGGCACAAACAGGAGAGCCTGGCCCATCTCTCCATGGTCCCTGCAGGCTGAGCAGCCCCAGCTCCCTCAGCCTCTCCTGCCCTGCCCCAGGTGTGCAGGTCCCTTCCTGGGCAGCCAGCTGCTGAGCCCTGCAGTGATTTTCGTTGTGCCATGATTATTTTATGTATTGTATTTCATTTTATTCCTTGCCAGCAGGAGGGAGCTCACAGCCCTCCACCTGCAGCTGGGTTTGTACAGATCTTTCTGCTCAGTGACTGAGGGGAACCTGCCTTTAGAGGCTCTGCCTTTCCCTGAGCAGGTGGAGCCCAGGGAGAAGTGTGCTAAATTTCAATGGACAAACCTGTGACCTGTGCTGAGAGATAGGAACTGGCCACTTCATTACTGATGGTGTTTATTCATTGTTTTGCTTATTTGCTTGTTTTCTTTTGTTGTTCCACCCAGCTCTAAGAATCCACAACTTCACTGTGCTTCCTTCCCATAACTCTACCTTTGTAAATACCAATGACTCTGCCTACTCTAACTTCTCTGCAACTGTAGGTGAGATTTTCTCGTTTTTTTGTTCTGCATTTGTCAGGCGTGGATGGTTCTTGTAACCTTGGATTCAGAGTGAACTCTGGGTTTGGGTTCAAGTGCTCCTGTGGTAAAAGTGATTATTATTATCATCATTATTATTAATATTAATATTATTATTGTTATTGTTATTATTACTACACTGTCACACATTGCTGGAAGAGCAGCCTGCAGGGTTACCTGGCCTGCTGGAGTTCTGGGAGAGGCATCCCCACGTGAATCCCATGGCAGGATGGGCCCCAGGGATCCTCCAAAACCTAAAAAAATTCTATTATGCTTAAAAGAAACAGAGATGTTCAGAGGAACATGTGAGAATAAACAGGTTATTTTTTTCCTTGTATTTCAAGGCTAAAATGGAGAAGAAGCCCTCTGTTTTTCACTGGTTTATATTAGTTTTTCAGGACATGTTAAGAAAGACAAATGCAAGTGGATTTGCAAAGCCTGGAAGTGAGATGTTGTCAGTCATGACAGCTTTGGTTAACAAGATGATTTATTTTGGTTTTTTGTTTGGTATTTTTTTTTTTTAATGAGAAGCAAATCTTTCTATATCTGTCCTTACATTATTTTTTTTAACATCCACATGCTAGGAGATCAAAGGAAGAACAGAAAATGGCAGCTCCCAGGCAGAAACCTGGCAGACTGGAAACCAGCTACAGCAGCTTAAAGTCACATAATTTCAGTAATTGCATTTGTGCTGTGTGGCTGCAGTTGCAATGTGACCTCGTGCCCACTCTGCCTGAGGTGTTAACTCACATCAAACTGTCAGGAAACCCGACCTAGGAGAAGGATGGAAATGGCAAAACTGTCACTTGGGCTGCTCAGATAGCAGGAGTTTTGTATTGGAATACTAAACCCACCATTTTTTTACTCTCTAACAGTAAAAGAGTGCTGCCAAATGGGAACTCTATTAATGATGAACTTCAAATGACCCTAATTCCTTTCAGTCCTCTCTTATCTGCTTTATAGACCATTTGCACAGTTCTCACATAATAAATGTTCAGTATGAACATTACAGAGAGTGACACCTGTGGCCAAGGAAGTGCTGTGGGAACAGAAATGTGTTACCTTGTGGGAACAGAAATGTGTTACCTTGTGGGAGCTTCCCTGCAGAGGGGAATTCATCGTTCAGGTGCCTCGAGAAGAACTTGGAAATGCTGGATTTTCTCCATAGTACACACTCATGTTTTTAAAAGGAACTACATTTTATCAGTCAGTTAGAGGCAGGGCTTGATGGCTTCTTCCTCAGAGGGGGGGGAAGATACCTGAAAACTGATATTTAAATAAGGATTTGGGATGAACTCAGAGAACATTGAAACATGCATTCGTTCAGAAAAGGAAAATGTTTCCCACTCCTGGAGCTCCCTCAGAGCAGCTCTTCCCAATATTTTTCCAGAAGAAATCCTGAGGAAGGGTCCTAAACCCAGGGTTCTGAATCGCCACAGTCCTTGCAGAAATGCCATCCCGAAGAGTGGTGGGAGCAGGAAATCCCCCCAACAATTGACATTCTGTCTGCTCAGGAACAGGCAATCCAGTATCCCCTGTTCCCTGAGTGCAGGCATCTCAGCCCAGCAGCTTTGGTGCTGATTTCTGCTTGTGATTTCTGCTTGTGATTTCCCAGTGTCTGCGCTGTAAAACCAGCCAGGACACAGGAGAACAGCTCCCCATCATCTCCTGTCAGCTGCACCCGACCTTAATGAGGCTCCTGCAGCAAACACACAGCAGGATTCTCCTGCTGAGAGGATTCCTGTGCTTCAGCTGCTGGGCGATGAATCAACAGTGCTTTTCCTTGGGAGGGAACACAAGGAATCACAAGAAAATTAGTCATTATTCATGCTGGATAAAGCAATTGCCTTTCCAAGGACACCCCAGCAAGGGATGTCTGAAAGGAGATCTGTTTCTGTCTGTGAGTGGACCTTCTCAAGGATCTCTCACTGAGTAATTTTTCAGTGAAAACTGGCATTGGATCACCAGCTCACCCTTTCAAATAATGAAAAAAAGAAACACTATTTTGTTACACTTTAATTAGTTAAAGAATTTCTTTACTAGCTCACCTAACAGTAAGACACTCTAGGAAGTGTCTGGCATTCCAAACTCTGCAAAGCATAAAGTTTATTCAGATTACTTTAAAATAATCATTTTTGGGTGTGTGGGTTCTCTCAGTCTCAGTTAACCACAGAGCTGAGTGGACATGAGTGTAATATTTACAAACTTGAAATAAAGGTGGTGTCTGTGTGGTCTTTAAAAATACAACAAACCACTGGCAAATGGAAACAAACAAAGAAACTGAACACACCGAAACTGGCAAACTGGAACAAAAACACCAAAAAGAAAAACAAACACAGAAAGTGACAAAGCCATATAGTTGGACCAAGATAAACATCTGAGCTATAGGAGTCTGGTAAAAACATGTTTCCAGGAAGTTTTCCTTTATGTGAATGTTAAATTGGATTTTGCTTTTGCTTTAGATATTGTAGAAGGGATGGTGAACAAAGGAATTTACGTCACTGAAAAGAAAGGAGTCACCTTTCTCTTCTTTGGAAGCTATAGAAATTCTTGCATCAGTAATCCAGAGGCTTGTGGGCCTGAAGGTGAGAAATTCATTCATTGTGTTATTCAATAATCATTGTTTCTTTCCTCCTTGGAAGGAAATCTAAAAATGAGGCTGGACACTTTATTGACTTCTGGGACAATTGAGTGTTGATTGCTGAAGATTTAGTCTTTTCTAACTGCAAGTTAAATTAGAACTGATCACCAGCTGCTCAGATTCAGTGTGGCCTCTTTGCAAGAGTGGGCTTGGGCTTTTTAGATTTCTCTCTAGAGGTAAGAACATTTGTAAGTCTCTGGGGTTATGGAATCCATTTGTCCAATTCATAGGTGCTGAAATCCCTTCATTCTGTTTCTCATTCTTGTGGAATTCATGTCATATGCTTTCAACACCTGTAGTGTAACATAACAATCAGAATAAATTGTTTTGTAGTACCAGAGCACTCCCAGTATCTCACAAACAAGAACGTTAAAGGCATAAAACACTGAAATGTTCAGCAGATAAAATGTGAGGAGAAGAAATCGTATAAATAATAAACACTAAGTCACTGGAGCACATATTAATAGAAGGAAAAAAAGGAAAAAAGGTAACACCCTTTTGTCTAAAGATAGTGTCTGTGGTTTTTCAAATCAAATGCACCTGTGGTGAGGGCAAGGTGGGATTTTATTCCAGCTGCTGCTGCTAAACCACCCCTTGATGTGTTTGTGTGAAAGTGGAGTCAAGCACCCTCAGCCAGGGAATGCCTTTGGGACGGGTGTTGGGATCTTCCCAGGTGAAATACTATACCCCATGGAACAAAAACCCCAGTGTTTCTTCTAAGGCTGAGTTTCACAACATTTCAGGACTATTATTTTTACTCGAGAAAACAAATTTTCCTTTTGGTGTGTTGGAACATTCTTAAGCATCTTTAAACAATGGTTTTCTGTGAGCAGCTTTGGGCTCATTGCAGCGACCTCTTCAGTCAAAAGGAACATTTGTGGCAGATGCAAGAGGCTGTTCTCTTATTCCTTGGCTTGAGCTCATTTGGAGAAGCTGCCTGTGGCCAGCAAATGTCAAGTGGGAGCGAGGTTTGATTTGCCACTTGTGTGTCAGTGGAGCCTTCTGGGGTAGCCTTTACCAAAGAAAGCCACCTTATGGAAATTGCATTTATTCACCAATGTGTGGCCTGGAGAGCCGCTCCATTCCACAGGGTGACAGTGAAATCTGCTGTGAACAGGAGTATTGTGGGTGAAGTTAATCACACTTGCACTTGCAGGACTGTGTTGTATTTTTGGAACAGTTCTTTTCTTTTTGTCTAGGTGGGGACCTGAGAATCTTTCCTGTGGCTCTGCATGTACAGTTACCCCTTTATGTGCCACCGGGCTTGCAGGAGCTGTTGGTGGATGGAGGGTGAAAACACACACAATAGCTTAGGAAATCCAGCGGTTAGCAGGGTGGGCTGGAGCCAGGCAGTGCTGAGGAGCTCGGGAGAGGGCACTGGGTTAAATCTGCCTGTGATGGGGCCTGGGGAGCACCAAAACACCTGTAGGTGCCCTTTGGAGACCAGAGAACTTTGGTTTTCACGGAGAGAAGCTGCTCAGGACACTGCTGCGTCCTGGGTGTGCTCACGGGGTGCAAAGCTGAGGGAGGGATTGTTTATCTGGTGTAAACTGTTGGAGCATTGTTGATTTTAGAAATGCTGTCCTGGTCTATGCCAGCAGATGATCTGTCCTCAAAAGCATTCCCACTGCCTGTATCCTACCCTCTGGAAATTTTCAATTGCACTCGGTTTTTTCATTCAAGTCTCCTCTCCCTTGCTTTCCTCAGGAGTAACATTTTCCTTCTTCTGGAAGACTCAAGACCAACAGGCCAAGCTTCTCCCTGCCTCTGGTGGACGAGTAATTTCCAGTGGTTTCAAAATCTGCTCCAACGAGGGTGAAGGCTCTGTGGAGTTTTACACCCGTGGGAATGCAATGATGAAGTGGAAAGCAAGCTTTAGTCCACCAGGTAAAGTTTCTATATTTTAAAAAACCTGATTTCTTTGTTGCATTTTGCTTTATTCCTGCAGACAGAGGTAGTGAGAAGAGCACAGCTTCAGGAAAGAGAAGGGGGTATATAAAAATAGCTGCAGACCTCTGTGCTTGAGAATCCTCTTGGTGTGGGGAGGAGGGATGAAATAAAAAGGAAAGCAGTGATGTATTGCAGAGCACTTGCCCTTGGCTCCAGCTTGCAGAGGTGTCTGAGTGCAGTCCTTACTGACTCCCGTGGTTCATGCACGTCTGGGTGGGAGCACAGCAAAGAATGCAGAGTAATCCCTGGCAGCTCCCGGGGCATCCCAGCGTGGTGGGCTGCTCCCTGCTGGACTCAGGCTTTATTTGGTAACTCTCTCACTGCTCTTTGGTGCTTTCATGGTTCTGTTTCTGTTGAGTGTCAGCTTTCCTATGCCAAGCCATAGCATTAATGAACATTTTGGTATATCACATGTCTCACTGCTTCTGTCTAAACTGTGCATTGCTGGGGAGCACTAATATCTACTGACTGGAACAAATTCTGGTCTTCCAGTAATGCTAATGGCATTCAATAAATATTTTCTTGCCCTAGTTTGTCTGCCTGTATGTTGTTAAAATAGGACTCACGGTAGCAGTTTCATAAACCTTAATGAATCACTTCGGAAATTTTATTTTAAGAGAAAAGCTGCAAATGGCAAGAATAATTCACACATTGTAGATTATCCAATCCAAGTGAAAATGAATATTGCATTCTCTGCCTCTCAAGCATAAGAAGGAAACGGTGAGAACTTGTGAGTGGTTCATGTGCTTGCTCTCCAGCTCTTGCAGTCTTTGTGCCGCTCGCGCTGGGCTGAGTTTGAGGCAGGAGTGAGGAGACCTCAGATCTCGGCCGGCAGCGCTCAGCAGGGGGAATTTATGGAGCTGCGGTGAGCCCAGGTTCAGACAAAGCTGAGGGCATGCTGCCAGGCGTGGGCTTCCCCAGGGGGTGGAGAGTAGCGGGGAGCATCAGCGGTCCGTGGTTCCCCGAGGGGCTCCCTGGCAGCGAGCCTGAGCACGGAGCTCTGCGCGGAGCCCCCAGCGCTGCCTCTGCTGCCTCGCAGGCCCCTTCTGGACCCACGTGCTGTTCACCTGGCGGCCCCGGGAAGGCCTGAAGGTGTACGTGAACGGCACCCTGCGCACCACGGACCCCCAGGGCAAGGTGTTCTACGACTACGGGGACGCTGGGGCCGAGCTGCTGGCGGGCAGCGAGGGCACGGCCCGGCGCTCCGTCAGCGGCGCCTTCGACGAGTTCGTCATCTGGGAGCGGGCCCTGAGCCCCCGCGAGGTGCAGCAGTACTTCACGGCCGCCGTGGGTGAGTGGGGGCTGGCACGGGGGGCTGCCGGGCAGGGCTGGG
Organism: Pyrgilauda ruficollis; assembly: GCF_017590135.1. NCBI lineage: Eukaryota > Metazoa > Chordata > Aves > Passeriformes > Passeridae > Pyrgilauda > Pyrgilauda ruficollis. Next base: position 13,437,121 of record NW_024531043.1, read on the forward strand.
TGCCCCGACACCCTCTGCTGCTGAGCACAGCTCCGGAGGCACCCAGCGTGAGGGGCAGTGGCACAGCCTCAGGGTGAGGGGCACTGGCACAGCCCAAATCCATATACTATATTATACTATATTATACTATATTATACTATATCATACAATACTATCAGCATGTGTGCCCTGTTCCACTGCCAGGGAAGAATGGCTTAAGTAAAAACAGGGAGAGCTCTTTTTAACCCCCTGTCCCCTGGGGGGCCCCCAGCACTGCCCCATGTCCCCTGCACCTCCCACATCCCCTGTGACAGGCCAGGCAAATCAAATCCTGTAATCCTGTTTTTCCAGGGAATCCAATCCTGTGCAGGGCTCCCTTCCCTCTCCTTCCCTCTGGCCCTGGGGGTCTCTGGGCCCCAAATCTGGCTGCTGGGCATCACTGTCGGGAGCTCTCTTCTGAAACCCTGCTCAGGGTGCTGGGCCCTCCAGTTCTGCTAAGTCCAGATGTTTTCAGAGCTGTGCAGAATTTTGCCTGCATCCCACCTTTAATCCCTGCTGATTTTCAGGAGGCTGCACAGCAAACTCCTTGATTTGTACCTGGAGATGTTCCTGCACCTGTGCCTTTACTGCGATTTCCATGGCATTAATTGCTCTGTTGATGGGTTTTTCTCCTAAACTCCTAGTTCACAGGTTTTTCAGTCATGTGGAACTATCAGAATGCTGTGGAAAATCAATGTACAGCCTCTTAATTGAAAGTGAAGCTGAATGTGTATTTTCCAGGGGCTTAGGAATTCAAATGTAAAGGGATGCCAGGTATATATATATTTTTTTAATTAGACAGAAGAATTCCAAGCCAACATTGTTTTAATGTGATCAGGTGTTTTGGAGCACTTGGGAAATGTGGCAATTTAATTTTTGGCTTTTCTCTTTAAAATAAAACTGATTGGGTTTTGTAAAATTTCCCACTTAATGTATGAAATTAGAATATTCTCAGAGGAAGCAATGGCTTTTACAATAGTAATCAACACAGGTAGAAAGGTTATGATATCTATTTATTGATTTTGGGGGATTTCTAGCAGGGTTGAAGCAGGGTAGTGTGCTTTGACGTAAGGAAACAGGACAGCCTGGTTTTTAATGGAATGAATGTTCATGTTCCTTTTGGGTCTGTGAGAGGAATGGGTCCTGTGTATGCAGCTAAGTTCCACACCCCTGGCAAATAATAACTCTTGGTCAGATGTAGATTAGAAGAAAATTTTATTTCTCTATCACAAATTACTAATAAATCTCTTTGCACAGAAAGGAATCAATACTTTTTAAATGGAGCAGCTGAAAGCCATCCAGAATGAAGTTTATTCTCTCTGCCTTGACAGATCATTTCTGACATGCTCACATGGTCATGTTCAGTGCACCGTTTCTACCCCTGCTTTCATTTGAGGGCTCCTCAGTTTGGCTGCAAGCACTGGGAGTATTTCCACTGGCTTTCAATGTTTTTCAGATATTCAGATAGCACAGAATTTCTGATGGGGAAAAGCCTTTCTGGGCTTGCCTCTGTGGGTGTGATTTTATTTGGCACTGGGACAATTCAGACTCCAGATCTGAGTCAGCAGCTGGAGATGGGAGCTGAGACCTGGCCCTCGTTTCTCCAGGGTCCCAACAGTCCCAGTCCAGTTGGTCTCACACACAGAAATAAAACAAGATCTTCCATGAAATTGTCAGAACTGTCCACAGATCATTATTTATTTTTGAAAAGACAGAGGATGAAAAAACCCGCTAAACCCTAAAGAATTTCTGTAAATGTTGGGGAAAGAGCTGGAGGAGAAAGATGGATGTTAGTGTTGTAACTGTACCATTGACCTTTTTAAACTGAGATAAAACACTTGAAATTTCCTGTTTGCAAACCAAAATTTAAGTATGTAAGACTAAAACTACTGCAGTGCTCATCTGTAATAAGATGATGGAAAAAATCTGATGAGAGAATCAGAAAATTAATTTTTTTAAACAAGGTTGTGTGGCTACAGTACTGGAAATAAATAAAATCCACAGACCAGCAAATCTGTTGTTTCAGTTGGAACTGATTCAGCCTGAGGTGGGAATATGTATATAAAATTATGTATCCGATATAAAAGTGCAGATTTGTTAACACCCTCATTTGTGTTTGTATTTCCCCAGGTGTGCAAGTTCTGCTCTCTTCAACACTTCCCTGGTCTCTGATGACAACCACGACAAACCCCGTGGTAGGACAGTGCTCAGGACTCCTTTCCACAATGGCAGAATGTGCCTAAATCCCAGTTACAGCCCCTCCTCCCTGCCTGATTTTCATTAATGGCACTTATCTTCATACCTCCATTATAAGTGCCTTTGGACACGCATAGGCAGACGTTTTAGCCACTGTGGGAAGATGGGAACACAAAGGAAATTCACCGTTAAATAAAATATTTACTACATTAAAAAATGAAAGAAAGTAGCAACTTCTGAAGTATTACTATTAACTTGGAAAATATAGGAGACTAAAAACCATTTTGATAATGTTCCTTTTCCTTTGGCCCATACGGATAATCTGGGATATTCTGTGCTGGGTTGTGTCCCTGCTGGGGGCAGTATGGATAATTTGGGATATTCTGTCCTGGGTTGTGTTTCTGCTAAGGGCAGTATGGATAATCTAGGATATTCTGTGCTGGGTTGTGTTTCTGCTGAGGGCCATACAGATAATCTGGGATATTCTGTGCTGGGTTATGTCACTGCTATGGACAGTATGGATAATCTGGGATACCCTGTGCTGAATTCTGTCCCTGCAAAGGCAGCATGGATAATCTGGGATACCCTCTGCTGAATTCTGTCCCTGCAAAGGCAGCATGGATAATCTGGGATACCCTCTGCTGAATTCTGTCCCTGCTAAGGGCAGCATGGATAATCTGGGATACCCTGTGCTGAATTCTGTCCCTGCTAAGGGCAGCATGGATAATCTGGGATACCCTCTGCTGAATTCTGTCCCTGCAAAGGGCAGTATGGATAATCTGGGATACCCTGAGCTGAATTCTGTCCCTGCTAAGGGCAGCATGGATAATCTGGGATACCCTCTGCTGAATTCTGTCCCTGCTAAGGGCAGCATGGATAATCTGGGATACCCTGTCCCTTTGCAGCTCCCCACCGATGCCTACCAGCCCGTCCTCGCGGCGCTGAGCCAGGACAGAGGCAGCTCCCCCTCGCCCAGCTCGCTGCTGGGGCACCTGCAGAACGTGTCCTCCAGCCTGCCCCACAAAGCCCTGTCCAAGGACTCTGCCCTCAGCCTGGCCCAGGTGAGTGGGGCTCCCCGGTGACCCTGGTGCTTCTGCAGAGCCTGGGGTGCCCAGTGTCGCTGGGAAGCCTTTGCTCGCTGCAGACACCCCTGTGAATAAAGCAGTGGTGCTTTAGGGAGCAGCAGAAGCTGAGCAGAGCAGAGCTGAAATGTCTCACCAGTCCCTGGAGATATTACCTTGTGCCTTTGGACCTATTCTGAGCAAGGAAGGCACTGAGGGGCTGGGTCCCTTCTCCCAAACACGGACAAGAAGAAATAGCCTCAGGTGGTGCCAGGGTAGGCTTCAGTTGGATCTCAGGGAAAAATCCTTCCCTGAAAGGGCTGTCAGGCACTTGGACAGCCTGCCCACAGAAATGGTGGAGTCACTGTCTCCTCTGAAATGGGTTCAAGGAATTTATTTTATTCAAGCCAATCCACAGAGGGGAAAAGGCAAGCAGATGTTTCTGCAGTCTGAGCTGAGAACAAGGGGCCGTGTCCCACTAACATAAAGTTATAACATGGAGTGCTGGGAAGTGATGGCCGTCTAATTCCCTGATTTCAGCAGGCTGAAGCCATTATTGCAGTAATCAGCTCTGGCCTCGCTGCTGATTGTTCCCCTAAGCCTGAGGGTAATTCCAGAGTGACAAGAGCGCTTTACTCAGACAAAAAAAATACAAATAAACCTTCTGAAAACCACAGGGACAGCAACTGAGAGACTGTGTTAAAAGCTTAGCATTTGCAAACTCTAAAGCTTGGATTTCACGGATCACAGTTTAATATGTAGCAAAAGCTCTTCTAAAAAGCTTTAATACGTTCTTTCCTTTGTTTTCCTGAAATATTTCTATGGGCTCTGCGTGTCAGATGGAGCAGCCTCCTGCCAGACCCCATACCTGTTTCCCACATCATGCAGTTGCTGTCTGGGTGCTCATTCCTGCCGTCTGACGCTGCTTTGTGTGCCATGACAGCGATTTGCAGACAGAAATGTGGGACATGATTATCTTTAGCAGAGCTATTTTGGGACGTAAATACAAGAGAGTCCCGATCATACACACCGACCCTGTCATTTGCCTGATTGATGGGGAGGCTTTGTATTGTCTGCAGCTAATTCTCTGAGAGACAGGCACTGAGCAGCCATGTGATTTTCTGCGGAGTTATCTCTGCCTGATTGTCCTACGCCTCACAGCACCAGGAAATTTGATTTAAGTGATGTGCAATAAACTTTCTGATTACTGACACACGTTATAATGAATTGCTTCTGACAAATCTGACTTGGGTTTGTTATGTGGTGTCTCCCACGTTTCACTGTGGAACTTTACTGTATTCATTCTCTGAAGGCTTTTTAATGGATAAGTTTAAGCTGGAAACTTGGGGTTTTTCTTTTGATTTTCAGTGCAGTTTTCTGTGCTCCCTTTTCCCTTCCATGCCAGCAGGACTGCCCAGCCCTGGCTGTGTTTGGGCAGAGCCTGCAGTGCCCAGCCAGGCTGGACAGGGCGTGGGGCAGCCTGGGGCTCTGGCAGTGTCCCTGCCACGGACCGGGGCCGGATTGAGATGGTTTCTAAGGTCCCTTCCAAGCCTCTATGATTCTACAGATGTCATATGGGTTTAGGTGAAACAGGAGACTGAGTTCATTCAGCCTCAGCCCTGGCGTTAGCTCAGCTGTGGTGACTGCACCTGGACTGCCAATACAATAATTGTCACTTTGGGAAGTCACCACACTGAACGTGCTGAGTGTGCTGGCAGGTACAGATGGATCTGTGACTGCAATGGAAGTGGGCTTGTCATCTTAACATGAACCTGAGAAAAATCCTGGCAGATGTCTGCCCTAGGTCCTTGCCAGGAGATGTAGCTGATTAATAAATAATTGAGTTTTATTTATCTTTCAGGCATTTTTAAAAGCTATTGAAGACTTCCTGTTACTGTCTGACTGGATTGATGGACCAGAGGTAAGACAAATGGGCTTAGATTTGTGATTTCCTCCAGTTGCACAAATTCACATGATAATGACAGAACTGGTTGTCACTGTTACTTCACTTGCTGGGACTTTTTGGCACTGTGACTTATTTTATCATCTGGCACTGATGAAATACCTGCCGGGTGAATCCAGAAGTTTCCTGGTTTTTTTGCTTGAATCTTAAGAAAACACAGATTTCAGAAGAAAGAGCTTTTATACTGAGAGAAGGAGAACCCAAAGCACAGGGAGGTCTCATTGAAGCCTAAAATGCTTTTGAGACAAAAAGATGTCTAATTGATTTAAGTTCTTAGTGTGAAATCCTTGATCATCTCTGGTGTAAATGGATTTCAGATAAAATAGGTTTCCTTTTCACTGAAACATGCATTAACTCTGACATTTTATGAATCAAGTTTCAGCCTGGAGGGTTAAAGTTGCTTTATACCGAGGAGCATTTGAATAAACATGAAAGAAAGGCCAAACTGTCTCAGCTGGTGTTCCAAGAAAGACTTGATACCAATCTTTAGATATTGTCAAAGACATTCTGCCCAGTTCCTGGCCTCATTCTCTGAACGCTGAGTGCAGCTGGCTGTGAGGCTGTGGGGCTGCACTCCCTTGGCTGTTCTAAAGCAGCACTTGGGGAATTGGCCCTGGGTGGCCTCGGTCTGTGGGACACCTTCTCCAGGGAGGCTGGGGAGGGAGGGTTCTCTTCTCCCCCCGGGCTGGGGCCCCCTGGGCTGTGCTCAGTCCCTGCTCAGCCCTGTGTGTGTCTGTCTGTCCCTGGGCTGTGCTCAGTCCCTGCTCAGCCCTGTGTGTGTCTGTCCCTCCGCAGTCCCTGCTCACCCCGTGTCTGTCTGTCCCTGGGCTGTGGTCAGTCCCTGTGTCTCTCTGTCCCCGCTCACCCCGTGTCTGTCTGTCCCTCCACAGTCCCTGCTCACCCCGTGTCTGTCTGTCCCTCCGCAGTCCCCGCTCACCCCGTGTCTGTCTGTCCGTCCGCAGGGCCTGGCCGTGCTCAGCAGCCTGATCCACACCATCGACACCGTGCTGTCTCACCTGTCCCTCCACCTGGAGGGGAGCTCGCTGCCGCTGACCCTCGAGGGCTCCTCGGCCGTGGCAGGTGGGGCCGGGCACAGCTGCTCCCCTTTCCCACCCTCCTGAGCTTCCCAGAGCTCCTCAGCCCCCTCTGCCAGTGCCAAACGGAGTTTTATTGGTGCAGGCTGCAGGTGATGGCTCTGGCTGTGCTTGGGTTTTCCTGGGGTTATCTGGGGAGGAATTCAGAATTAGTGTGTGTCAAGGGCTCAGTAATGCCAGGCTAATAAAGAGCCTAGAGCTCATATGCAGCCCCTGAGGTTTGGGTGCTACAAAACTTCAATCTTTGCAAGGGTTTTGCAAGAGACTGAAAATGATGGGAATAGTTTTGACCTTTTTGGAGAATTTTATTTTACTGCAGGTTAGCATCTTAGCACCTTAATTTTGTCTGCATCTGTGGATGCTGCAGGCATCAGAGGTGTTTCATCTGTCCTGGCTGCCTGCTTTGCCTTGCTGAGACCCCTCTGAGGGGTAATAACCTGAGCAGTCCCTGCAGCACCCATCACTGCTGCGCCTCTCCCACATGGGGGTCTCAGGTGCAGGAATGGTGCTGCAGTGCAGGAGTGCTGCAGGTCTGCTCTGCTGCGCTGGGGGCTGGGGCTCTGAGCCTGGCTGGGGCATCATGGAACAGTAAAAGTGCACAAACCTGCTCTGCCATAGAGCAGAGCAACAAGCAGTCTGGGGCTGGGGGATTCACACATTGCCTGCAAACGTCTGGGTTCAAATACAGGAGTGTTTCAGTAGCTGCAGTAGCTCTCAGGGCAGGCTGGTTAGGCAGTCAGCTGTTGACTTGCTGATGTTCTTGTCTGGGTTATCACACAGATTACGCTGTGGTCAAAATGCATCCTCAGAGCCTGAATGTGTCCCACTATCGATTCCCATCTCGAGGGCAGAGCTATATTTCCATCCCCAGTGAAGCTTTCCATGGAAGAGGTAAGGAGGGGATTAAAGAGAGAAGTGGACTCGTGTGCACAGGGTATCTGAAAATGATTTTGCTTTAGAGCAGGTTTTGGTTCACTTTATTTTTCCAGGTAACTGATTTGATCCCTGTGGATTGCACTGAGTCTGAGGAAGCAGCAGTGATCCTGTCAGGCTAACGAGCAATTAATGTGGTGGAGTTTTCATACTAATTGGATTAATATTGAATAATGGGGCTGAGCAACAGAGACTGAAGCCATTAAATTCTGACACATTTTTACATCAGAGAAGCCATAATTCCATAATTATTCTTTTTAATTATCTGAACTGGTTATTTTAAAGAAATTCTAGGATGTCAGGTCAGGTATTACCTATCCCTTCATGCAAAACTGGTCTTTTGTCTAAAATTAAACTATAAAATGAGAGGTTTAAGCAATAGCAGCTACAGGAACTGAATGAAGATAAAGACTACACTCATGGCAAAAAGTCAGACTCAGAAATCCATACCTATGCAAAAATTTTAAAAACCCCCAAAACAAGCATGGCTAAAATCTGCACCTTTAGTCAAGTCTCTAAAATAGCAATGTTAAGTTAATTATCTCTGCTTTACTCAGGGGTTGAAGGAACCCATTTACAAAAGCACCTGCTTCCATTCTCAAACCTTTGAAAATCTGACTTAGGTGCCCTAAATTCCAACCCACAGAATTGACTCACCCAGAGGCTTTTCTGCAGTCACCTCTGGAGAGGGATGGTCAATCCCTCTTTCATAAAGTGCAAAGTTAGCTGAAAATAACCTGCAGTGAGAAATTCTCTGATAATTACTGAACTGTCTGCCTGATTTGTGGTGACAGCTTTGTTTCTCTGCACTGGCAGGGGATCTGGCTGGAGACTGCAAGTCCTCCCAGGTTTGAATAACTATAATTGCAAACCAACTTGTAATGCCAAAAATAGCATGTGAGAGGAGTTTTTTCCTTTCCCACTTCTACAGTTCCTCACCATACAGATTCTCTTTGATTTTCCAGAACATTGTCGTGCTTTGTATCCTGAAATGATCCAGGGCATTAAATGTTTTACTCTTTTCCAGCTGAAGCTCACTTCTGAGCAATTTCATCCTTGAGGCCACACTTCTACACTGTCCAGATGAGCTAACCTAAAAAATCTGTTATTTCACCTTAAGCAGCTGACTCTGTAAATACTTGGAACCTGACAAAAGGGATAGTAAAAGCCATCTGTGTGGCTCACTCTGAGGAAACACACATCTGCCTCTGCACTCAGACGCTGGGGAAGTCACCTGCAGTGTGGGCAGCACACAGCACTGCTGGCCAGGCTGGAGTTTCCCCAGCTGCCAGCCAGTGCTGGGGGTGCCCTGAGACCCTGGTGGCTCCCAGGGAGGCACTGCTGTGTCCTGCTCCTCTCCTGCTGCTGGGGATGTTGTCACTGACCGTGGGTGAATTAGCAGCTGATTGTGGAGTGCAGCTGTGCAGCACAGGCATCTCTGTTCCAGCTGTGGTGCCTGTGCTGTGCAGTGTTCACACCTTTTCACTGGGCAGAGCAATCAGAGCCCTGCCAAAGCCAAGGTGCACAGGGCTGTGCAAGTCAGGGCGGCCAGTGAACAAGAGCTGCAGCCCTGGGAGGGTTCTGTGCTTGGCACTGCTGCTCTGAGCAATGTCCCTGTTCCTCTCCACAGCCTGCGTCACCATCGTGGGCCTGCTTTACCACAGCATGCATCGCTTCTTCAGCAACATCAACCCCCTGCACACCAGGTGAGTGCCTGGGCCCTGCAGCAGGTAACAGCCTGTTTATTCTGTGTGCTACACCTGGGCACAGGTGTATCCTGTCCTTATCAGCTGTGACAAATGACAAGCCATAACCCTGCAGTGCTGAGGGCGTGTGGTCATTAACCAGGCAGGGATTAAAGTTTACACTGCATGTTTTATTTTAGGTGGCAATAAAATAGATTCCATAGCGACATGTTTGTCTTTTTTTCTTCTTCCACTCATCAGATCTGGTACCAGAATTTCATAATTTAATCTGTCTCATAAAAGGAAATTGCATTTTTTTCTCCTAGCACATATGAAGATAAAGCTTGCACTTAAATGAAACAAGTAAGGAAACATAACATCCCTCTTTAGACAAAATCTGAATCCTAATCCTAGAAAGCCATAAGGTAATTTTATAACAGGACACCAGGCAATTGTTCAAAGACCTTCTGCTTTATGTACCACACCAGTGAAATCATTAGCAGATAAGATACAGTAAATGCAGAGCTGTAGAGCCCTCTGCAGTGCAGCTCCCAAGGGGTTTGCAAGGCCACTCATGCAAACCATTACCTGGTCCTCTGAGCAAGTGCAGGACAGCTTTCATTTGACTTTGGGCTGTGTGGATCAGCTCCCACTGTCTGTCTGTCCTACTGGACTTGTTGCTGCTAGCAGGAAAGGAGCAGCATCCCAGCCCCAGGGAGTGCCAGGGGCTGCCAGAGATTGACAGGCATTGCCAGGAATTAACAGGCATTGCCGGGGATTGCCAGGGGCTGCCAGGCATTGCCAGGGATCCCCTCACTCCCTGGTGCCCCTCGGGGTGCAGAGCCCTGCCTGGCTGCCCCGGGTCACAGTGCAGGCTGGTCACAGCCAGTGATCCCTCAGCCACTGCTCAGTGGCACTGCCCAGCCAGTTCAGGCTGTGCTGCCCTGCCCTGCCCTTCTCTGCTCTCTCAGGAGGACACTCAGCTCACACAGGTGGCTCCAAGGCAGCTCTGCCTCCACTCTGCAATATTTTATACTCACATGAAGAAATTGAGGCAATAACTTACGAGAGCCTATGTTTTCCAAAGAGAAGGATCAATGCAATTTATTAAGGCAATAAGATGTAATCTCAATTTTTCAAAGGGAGAAAGAGAATTAAAATGATCCTGACTCAGGTCAAAGTTTATTGAATATGCTGCATAGCAAAGCTCTGTATGCTAAAGCACTGTCCCAGGTCCTGGGGCTCTGGCACAGCAAACGGAACAGATCTGTAATCTTGGAGTGCATTCCCTGAAATCTGTGGCACAGGACAACCTGGGGATCCATTCCTGTTCCCCTGAGCTGGCTTTGATTTCAGCACTCATCTGGAGAATGAAGGGTCTGCCCTGTCACAATGTTAAAAAAAACACAAAGTCATGGGAGAAGAAATGTTTCCTAGATTTCTACAATTAATTCAAACTGCTTGAAATGTTTGCAGTATGTAATGCACTACAAGATCATGTCCTTGAAACTGTGGATGCAGGTCTGCCCAAACCAGCATCCAGAAAGGTAATAATTCAGGGAATGCTGCCTTAGCAATTCTTCCTCTGGAGCCAAACCCCAGGTACTCAAGGGTCTTTTAAAAATAAGTATGCACTTCTCTTCTGCTTGCTTTTTCTTTTCTGTGCTCTACTATTATAACTTTTTTGCTTACTTTTCAGTAGAATAATTTTTTTTCTCAGAGTAGTTTGTTTTAGAGAGTTTCTTTTGTGTTCCTTCTACCACTGGGCTACTTAAACACCTGTAATTTGAAACCCGACCTTCTTCTTTTTTTGTGGTGGAAAACCAAAACCAAACCTCTTGGAGCTTTGTGCTGTACAGACACAGAGCTATTTTCAGACCCCATAAATACCAGTTTCTAAGGGGAGCAGCTCTTGATGCTTTCCCCAGAGAAGATGAAGCACAGCAATGTCCCGAGCCCATTCTGCTGCTGCTCACAGGCAGTTTGTGTAAACGTGGACCTGACACCCAGGGCCAAGGTGAGGAGAGGCTGTGCAGGCACAGAAGCACCATGCCCTGCTTCTGGTGAAGATTGTCACTCCAAAACTCACCAAGGTCTCTAAAGGTAAAACAAGCAGGTGTGGAAAAAGCATCCACGCTCTTAATCTGTGTAGGGGGAACCTCAAAAGTGTTGGATAATGAGTTTAACTTGACAAGTCCTTATCCAAACTTAAATTTGTCGAATCAGAGTAGCAAATTCTGCCTTTGGATGAACAAGCTCCGTTCCCATGCTGGTTTCTGGGAGCAGAAGTAATCTCTGATCCTGATGGGTTTTTAAGGTCAGAGCTGAGGGGTTGTGCTAAATGAGTTCTGTTCTGTGGCCCTGCCAAGGAGCTGAGAGCAGTTATTTCAACGTCCCACGTGAGGTTTTTGGGGTTTTTTTTCTGAAATAAAAATAAGAAACCACTGCAGACAGGTGGTGGGTGTAAACAAGGTGGTTTTTCATTTGTTTCAAACTGGCCTTTTCCAGGTGGGCTATGTTTGGGAGCCCAGGCTGGTGGTTAATTCACCCAGGCTCAAATTTCTCATGGTAAAACCCATTCATCCACCTGCTCAAGGGACAGATGACAACAGGCATTTAATCCTGCAGTTTGTTACTCAGAGTGTAAAAAATTCTACCCTGAAACCAAATGGATCTCAGTTACTCCTAAATGTGTGAAAATGCCAAACTCATAAGTTTTACCTTAAAATAAGGGTTCTTATGTACTGCAAAATAGCTTCCCACTGGAATAAATTAATTTCCAGGACTAATCAGCTATTTAGTCCAGTTCAGCTGTGTGTATTGTGACCTGTCTTTCCCTCTAACAAATCTAACTGGACATCATCTATTTGTCAAGGTACAGCTACAAATCACTTCTAAATACATTCCTGTGTTTATTTTGTGCATTTTGTCCGTGTGTCTCACAGACTGATTTATCTGTCAGCCAGCCTGAAAGCCCCTGCAAGTTTCCTCCTCTCTTTGCTCAGGGAATTGTTTAGATCCCTCCATAGGATTCTCCCCAGTTCCCTCAAACATTTTCAGCAAGGCTTGTAAACCTTTGCAAGCAGGAGCAGAGTGAAGGAGGAGCTTTGATGTCAGGTGTCCAGGGCTTTCCCTGTCCTTTACAGGTACATGGCCTCTAGTCCTGGAGGACCCTTTGGGGCCAGACCTGGCTGCCCTAGAGGAGCTCCTTGGCTTGAAGGGAACAAGGAGGTCCTGTATTCCTTTGCTGCTATGTGTGAACCAAAAACCAGTTGTTATTCTTCTTCCTTAACATATTTACTTCTTTCCAAGGATTGCTGAAGCTGCTGCCTACAAAGGCTCCATGATCTCAGCCAGCAGTTATCTCATCTCTATCAAGGTGGAGCCTCTGCCCCAGCTGTCCCCCAACCTGTCGGGCTCTCCCCTCATCACCATCCAGCTCACCCACACCCTGGTAAGTGAATGGGAGCTGCTGCTCTGGGCTGGGCAGAGCTTCCCTCCTGGGACCCTTTCTTTGCACTTCTCCCATGATTTTTGTGGGCATTTTTAGTAGCAATCCAGTTGCCATTTGTGGCTACAGCATTCTGTTTTCCCCACCATTATGGCTTCTTTTTCCATCCCTGCAAAAGGCTGATGAGTGCTGTGCCCGGGGCAGCTGGAGGCCCTCGTGTGTGTGCTCTGGGGTGAAGTGCTGCTTTCCCACTGCAGTGCTCAATAACAAGGATTCCCTTGTGGTTTTTGCTTTTTGATGTTGGTCTGCACTGAGATAACGGAGGGGCTTTGATGGTTTGATGTCAGTGGAATGGAGAGGAGGCAGTGCAGCATCTCTGCCCCACTTACAGCCGTGAATAGGAGCGGCAAGGAAAGATTTAAATTCTTAAACAGTTCCTAGAATACATCTCTTAGATGTTCTTCTGAATATTTTATCATGTTTTTCTTTCAAAGCTATTTTCAAGTCGGTTTATCCTCTTTCTGTTGGGCTCTTGGTAAAGCTGGCGTGAGCTGCAGAAGCAGGGAGGATCCCCGAGGCCCAGGAGTGAAGTGTGCTGTTCTGCTGACAGTTTTCCAAACTGAGAACTCCCAAATGTCCCCAGAGGCCTCTTAGAGGTGGGCACTTGTGAAGATCTGCACGGATCATTTCCAAAAAGCACTTTGCTGTATTTACCCAGGTTCCTCCCCGAGCTGCAGTGGTGATGATTTACTGGCAGGCTCTCAGACAAACCTGTGGGTTTTCCTTTGCTGGGACACAGACAGGAGTGCTGCATTTGTCAGGCACCCTTCTTTGCTTAGGCAGCAAAGCCCCAGAAGGTGGGATGGCCATGGCTGGTTTCTCTGTGGCAGAGAAGGGGCTGGCACTCAGGCTCCTCCTGGACCCCTCTGTGCTTTAATTCTGTCAGCAGGGCTGGGTCCCTCACAGAGCTCTTCTGCCTGATGGGCAATGCAATCACAGTGCACACGGAATTTGCCAGGAGGACTGCTTGCCACCTCTGGCTTTCACACTGTAATTGCTCATGTGGCTGTTAATTGACGGTCGAATTTAACATCCAGGAATGGGTGAACAGATGATTCCTGGTGGGGCTGCACTGGGCCAGGCCTGCTCTCCTGTACACTGCTGTGAATCCCATGGAACCATTTTGGACAATAGAAATTTAGACAACTGTAAATTTACTTAGGGAAATGACTTCAGCAAGTTTACAGAAGTAAATTCAAGTGAATTTACTTCAGCAGGCTGGGAGGTGGCTCTGTGTCCCTGGAAGCTTTCAGCTGCCAGCAGCACAGATCCCTCCTGATGTCACTTCACTCTGGAGGGTTTCCTTTGGCTGAGTAGGGCTCCTCGTGGAATAAAGGTAGAATTTAAAATGTAAAAGAAATTCTGGCTGCAAGATCATTGTGTTAAAGTAGGTGCTTTAAAGAGTAACAGTCAAGTTATGTATCTAAGGTTGTGATTGAATGATGTGTTTAAACTGAGAGCATAAAAACTGGCTTGGAAACCTGTTTTATCCATTAAAATACTGCAGTAATGGGAGAAACATTTGAAGTGGATACCATTTCATTCTTATAGCTGTTTGTTTGTTCCACATAATGTTCTCAGTTTAGCAGAGGAAAGTGTAATAAGAAAAAGTAAAAAATACCTAGTCCAAGCAAATAGTTTTTCTTTATTAAAAGTTTCAGTCTGACTTCTTAATTCCTCTTCTTCTAATGTGTGTAGGAAAAATGCCAATCACTGAGCAACAGAAAACAAAAGGAAGTTGGAATAAACCAAGTCTATTTTAGGAAATAGTTACAAAGAAAATGCCTGTGAACTGAATATCACCTCGTGAAACAAAACTTCACAGCGCATTTATCATCCCACAGTTTAACTCCCGGTGAGTTAAATCCCCCTCAGGCCGGGCTTTCTCTGAAATGTCTGCAGTGCTCACATAGCTCTGAGGAGCTGGTGAGCTCAGGAAATTTCCCTCTCATTTTAAAACATGAGGTGTTCCAAACTGGGACTAATGTCTGATTGATTAGGGAAGGCTACAGGGAATATCTGTCAGTGATGTGTCAGTGCTTCCCTTGGCAGAGAGCAGCGTGGGCAGAGCTGGGGCTGTGGGGCTGAGAAGGCACCTCAGAGCTGATAACAAACCTGTTAATTCAGGTTAATTCAGGTCATTCAGGTTCATTCATGGACCAGGGAGAGCAGGCTGGCTCTGACAGGGGAGTTACAAAGAAAATGCCTGTGAACTGAATATCACCTCGTGAAACAAAACTTCACAGCGCATTTATCATCCCACAGTTTAACTCCCGGTGAGTTAAATCCCCCTCAGGCAGGGCTTTCTCTGAAATGTCTGCAGTGCTCACATAGCTCTGAGGAGCTGGTGAGCTCAGGAAATTTCCCTCTCATTTTAAAACACGAGGTGTTCCAAACTGGGACTAATGTCTGATTGATTAGGGAAGGCTACAGGGAATATCTGTCAGTGATGTGTCAGTGCTTCCCTTGGCAGAGAGCAGCGTGGGCAGAGCTGGGGCTGTGGGGCTGAGAAGGCACCTCAGAGCTGATAACAAACCTGTTAATTCAGGTTAATTCAGGTTCATTCAGGTTCATTCATGGACCAGGGAGAGCTGGGCTCTGACAGGGCTATTGGCTGTAATTGCAGCACAGTCTCTGTGAACACTGAATATATTTCATTTCTCTTTCTCATCAGCAAAATTTTGCCTGAATTAAGTCCTCTAAGAGACAATTTAATACGATATTAATTATTGATTAATTAATTATCTGTTAATTAATTATTAATGCAATTTAATACAGTACATTGCAATGGTCAGTTGGTATTCAGGAACACTTCAGGGACAGACAGACCTTTTTTGACAGATTTAAAAAGTGGAGCTGCTCTGCTCTTCACCAGCTCGGATGAACTGCTGTGTCCAGCAGAGCAGAGCACAGAAATTCAGAAATTCACAGAAATCCCCAACACCTCCAGGGCCTGGGGGAGGATGTGGAGACTGAGGGTGGTTTGAGGCTGGAGACAGCTTAGTCTTGACCTGTCCAGATGTTTTGTAGTGAGGCAACAGTACATTTTGTAAAATGATTGTCTGAAAAAAATTCTGTTTCCAGCAAGATGTTTTTCATAGCAGGAACAACTAGAGAAGAACTAACATTTCACTTCTCTGATCCAAGAAATTACAGCACAGGGTAGAAATTTAGAAGAGATGAATGTCAGGGCTGAAATGCAGCACAATGTGCTCTGGAAAAACTCAGAAGAGGCAGCAGAGGAGGAAATTGTGTCAAGCAGCACCAGCATTTTGTAAAACTCATATGGCTGCACAGCACAGGCTACACAGCATCAACCTTGACTTGTGCCCATGCTGAAGTTGCAGTTTGACACTCCTGGGGACAAAGTTAGCTGTAAATTCTCGTGTTTCAGGCACCTTTCAGCTGGTAGGAGCAGCAGCGGGGTGGAAATCCAGGCACATTTGGTACAAAGAGGGCACAGAACTGCCAGGGACAGTCAGCTGGTGGGACAGGAGGGCAGCAGTCACAGCCTGGGGGCTGCTCAGAGCTCTGTGGATCCTCACTCCTGACTGGCACTCCAGAGAAAATTGCCTCACACCTGGAAGAAAACTCCTTGTGCACTCATTTTAACCACTTCGAGTTTTCTCCAGGGCTTTATTTTCTCATTGCTCTTTGCAGAAGAGGAATATGTGCAGCTGCATTTTTGGAGAGCTATGAGCTCCTGGCTGCTGCACCCTCTGTGAGAATCCTCTCATGAAGATTAGATGCAAATTGGGAATTCTTAATGCAGCTGTTTTACATCAAATATGGTTTGGGGCAGAGCCACTTTAAAGAACTGTTTGGTTCTGGAAAAAAGGCATGTTTTACTAAGATACTGCAAGTCAGGACTAATTTAGCATTGTTCCACTCAGTCCTTTGCTCAGCATTGTCCATTTTAATAAACACAGTGCTTGGGGAATTGAGGTGCTCATCCTTCCTGCCATGGTCCTGCACTGAATCATTAAACAGCTACTCCTCTCCTGGTTTGTGAGGAGCTGCCTCTGCTCTCCCTCTTTGTGCAGTGAGTGCTTCCCATCAGGACCCTGCTGTGACCCTGCCCTTCACCACTGAGGCTTCAGCAGCCCCTTTTGATTATCAGCTCCTTCCTTCAGCATCTTCTCCTCTCCGTGATCATCAGCTCCTTCCTCTGTCAGCCTCTCCTCTCCATTATCATCAGCCCTTTCCTTCAGCATCTTCTCTCCATTACCATCAGCTCCTTCCTTCAGCAGCTTCTCTTCATCATATCTCCTTCCTTTAGCATATTTTCCTCTCCGTTATCATCAGCCCCTTCCTTCAGCATCTTCTCCTCCCCGTTACCATCAGCTCCTTCCTTCAGCAGCTGCTGCTCCCAGTCCCTCTCCTGTTCCCAGTCCCTCTCCTGCTCTGTTCCTGGCTCTCCCAGTCCCTCTCCTGTTCCTGGCTGTCTTGCAGGAGCTGCAGGAGCACCTCAGCATTCCGGGGTGCTGCCGTGCAGGCACCACAGACCTTCTGCACAAACTCAGCCTGGTTCACAAAACTGCTTCTCACTTGTCCCTTCTCACTGAGCTTTAAATGAGGCAATGGGAGTTTTGCCTGAAAACTCACCCAAAGCTCATCCTTTCCTCTCTCTTTTTCCTGGCCAGGCCACACCCCGAGGTTTGTTTAACATCATTACTGATAAGAAAATAAAATAAGGGAAGAAGCAATTCCCGTTCGTACACAAATATTAGTGCTGCCCTGAGAGAGGCAAATCAATGTGGAGCCAATTAATTTTTATGGCCAGTTAAGTGTTGGCTAATTTATATATTGATTGATGAAAAACAATGAATCTTGCCCACATCTGCAGAACAAAGGTATAACTTTTCAGTGGATGGACTTTGACAGAGAAAACATGACTAAAATACAATTGAAACTGTGACTCTTGCAGAATGTACCACAATTAAGCAAAGAGAAAAAATACTAATCAAGCTCATGATTTTTAGGCACTTTGTTAGACAAGTGAAATCCTTGCTATGAGGAATAGAGGAACTGCACTGGCCCAGAGAGGGCAGAGCACTCGCACTTCAGAGAGGCAGCAGAGGAGGAGAGGCTCCACTGGGGTTCGTTCCCTCGGCACTGCCCGTCCCCAGGAGCTGGGACTGCACTCCTGCTGCTGGGTATGACAGTGGCAGCCAGCAAGGCCTTGGGCTCTTGTTCTAGCAGATGTGCAGCTGCTGAGGAGGGGTTTTCCCTTTCTGAAAGAAAAACGGGAATGCAGTCCTTCCCAGCTGCAGAGGCAGCACGGGCTGGCTCAGAGCACCTTCCTGCAGGACAGGGAGGAGCTGCCTGGGAGGAGCTGAGCCAGCTCTGCACTGCTGCCAGCTCTGCACTGCTGCCAGCTCTGCACTGCTGCCAGCTCTGCATTGGTGCCAGCTCTGCACTGCTGCTTCCTCTGCACTGCTGCCAGCTTTGCACTGCTGCCAGCTCTGCATTGGTGCCAGCTCTGCACTGCTGCCAGTGCTGCACTGCTGCTTCCTCTGCATTGCTGCCAGCTCTGCACTGCTGCCAGCTCTGCATTGGTGCCAGCTCTGCACTGCTGCTGCCAGCTCTGCACTGCTGCTTCCTCTGCACTGCTGCCAGCTCTGCACTGCTGCCAGCTCTGCATTGGTGCCAGCTCTGCACTGCTGCCAGTGCTGCACTGCTGCTTCCTCTGCATTGCTGCCAGCTCTGCACTGCTGCCAGCCGAGGTTTGGAGTTTTGCTGGAGCTGCTCAGGACCCTCACTGTGACAGGAGGGAGGCAGAGGCTGTGCAGAGCAGCAGAGCTGTCCCTGGGTGGGTGCCACAGGGGGAGTCAGGGGCTGGCACACACAGCCCAGAGCTGAGCTCTGCCATGCCCACAGGGCTGGCACACACAGCCCAGAGCTGAGCTCTGCCATGCCCACAGGGCTGGCACACACAGCCCCAGCTCTGCCATGCCCACAGGGCTGACACACACAGCCCAGAGCTGCCCCATGCCCACAGGGCTGGCACACACAGCCCAGAGCTGCGCTCTGCCATGCCCACAGGGCAGGCACACACAGCCCCAGCTCTGCCATGCCCGCGGGGCTGACACCCACAGCCCAGAGCTGCCCCATGCCCACAGGGCACTGCAGCCACCTCTCTCTTGCCCAACTGGCTCTCAGGTAAGGAATGCATGAATGGATTGCTCAAGGAGATAGCTAATTAATAAACCTGCAAGGAAAAAAATATCCTGTGGCACTTCAGATGTGTTCACAGCAAGCTGTGGGTGAGTTATGCTGCTCCTTGTCAGCATTTTCTACAGTAGAGTTGTTATTTGCCTGAGGATGTTTTAAATAATTTCAATAGCAAGAACTCCAGGAGCCAGTGCTGTCTGTATTCCTCATTGCTTGTTTCTGTCTGCTATGAAAATTGACATCAAATACAGCTTGAATACAGCAAAAGAAGAAGTTTGGAGAAAGCACCAGACACACCAGGGAATTCAGTTTTCCTGAGTGATTTTGTAATTATTCAGCTACACTGGTGAAATCTCACTGATTCCTATTTGTCATTAGGGATGCCAATTCTACCCTCAAAAAGCTTCGGAATTTCAGATTTGGGAGAAAGCTTTTTTGTTTGTTTCTTTGTGGTTTTTTCCACCTTGACCTAAAAATAAGTTTTCTTGATTTTTGCATATGGCAGACATATGGTAATTTTTTAGGAGTGTTACTTGAAGGCCCTCAGAACTGGATTGATTTTTCTTTATCAAGAAATTCAGCTTTGCAATGTAATACTATTAATTTGCACTCCAAGTAATTAAAAAGCTAGAGGAGTATTGAATTTTTCTTGTAACCTCTGATTTCTCAGTTTCACCTTCTATGTAATGGCTGTTTCGTGAGTCATACAAAACTTTTCCCCTAGGTTTATTCAATGTTGAAGTCCTGATTTCCATTGATTTTGATACGTGAAACCCTTTGTATTGACATGATCTATTTTCCAGTCAAATGCTTTTGTTTGCTCTTGCTCAGACTGAAATCATCATTATAGAAATGGGCTCAAGCTTTATGGGCCAGGTTCTCGTGTGCAGTCAGCCAGCAGAGCTCACAGGGGTGAATGAAATGGTGCCACTTTGGACTAACAGGACCTTCCCAGGTTATTGCACAGCCACTGCACTTCCAAAATGCCCAAAACTCCCCAAAATGTGACTGCTGCATGCCTGGAGAGCAGGGCAGTGAACATGCACTGTGTGAGGGCATTATTGCAGAGAGGCACACCAAAGCTTTGGAGCTTTAACTGTGGGGGTGAAGCTGTTGGATGAGTGGTAGAGCACAGGGAGGAGGTTGAAATGTTCCCTTTCTTGGTCCTGCTGCAGTGCTGAGTCCTCCTGAGCTGTCACCAAGGAGCTGTGACAGCTCCACGTGTTTCTCCTTGGCAGGGCGCTGGGCTCGATGTAAATTCCTCTGAGGAGCAGGAATGTTTACGTTGAAAATCCGCCAGCAGTTAGACAAAGTGTTACTGGGGCAGAGGAGGCGTGGGAGGAGGAGGAAACCATCCAGGGAATAATCCAGTGTAGCTCCAGAAAATCCGGCACCAACCCTGCCTCTGCTTCAGCCTGGCAGGGCTTTGCTCTGGGAGCAGCTGCCAGGGTGACAAAAAAATCAGAGTTCAGATCCTCTGGGGACTGAGCCCCTGCAAAGTGACCAAGTGCTGGCAGCTTGTCCTCCCAGAGCCTGGTTTAGGTAAGGCTGAGCTCACTCTGCACCCTGGGCAGGCTTTGCTGAGTGTCCTCCCAGAGCCTGGCTTGGTAAGGCTGGGCTCACTCTGCACCCTGGCTTTGCTGAGCCAGGCTCAGGGGTGCTGCCCCTGGACAGGAGCCAGCACAGCCCCAGGGCTGTATGTGACAGGGACAGTCCTGCCCTTCCACCAGCTGGTATTTCCCAGCAGCAAACAGGGGATCCCCTGCCTTAGTTCCTGTTGTGGTTCCTCTTTAGGGCTGAGATGCTCAGGATGCTAAAGCAGCCTGGGAGTCTCCTGCCTTATTTCCTTTTGTATTTCCTCTTTAGGGCTGAAATGCACAGGGATGCTAAAGCAGCCTGGGAGAGGCAGCTGGGGATGGAATGGGATGTTGTGTGCAAATAGTTCAGGATCAAATCCCACAAAATCCTCTGAAGGCAGCGTGGAGGGAACAAGCTCCTCCAAACTGTGCTATTAAAACTGATCACTTGTTTTAGGGAACAAGTAACCTTACACTTATCTAACCACCTTGAAGTGCATGATGTCGCTTTAAATCATGTATTTCACAGTGAAACACACAAACATCAGACCCAAATATGTCCTGTGAACATAAAACCTGAGGAATGATAGAAGAACTTCCCATAAAAAATTTATACAGAATTTGCAGAGACTTAGTGCTTTATTCTGGTAAATTCTGTACCCAAGGGAACAAAAGCATAACTTCAATATGTAGTATATTTCTATATTTTGATTCTTCATAGTCTGCAGGCTGTTGATTAGCTTCTTACTTCTCTGTATTTGTGTATTTTGTATATCCCAGAAGTAGATTTACATATTTGAGCTCGTTCTCTGGCTTTCTCTTGAGGAAAGTTAGAACTCACTATATATTGTCTAAAAAAAACCCAAACCAAGCCCATAAATATTCTTCCACTTCAGAGAAAAAAAAAAAAAAAAAAAAAAAGATAAAAAGATTTTGAGTTTGCTTCCTGCAACTATCAACTAGCCAGCAGAAAACAAATGTACTGGCAAGAATATTTAGCAGAGCAGCAAATTTTAAGTGGTTACAGAAGACTGTTTTTGGAAGGCACACTCCAAAAAGGAAGCTGTGACCTTTTTTTCCTAGGTATCTACTATTTTTTGGATGTTTTATACATAATTCCCTGACTCTGTCTTCACTAAAGATATGTTGAAACACTTGGAGATTTACTGGATCACAAACAGTGATCAAATGTTTAAAGGCAATTAATCAACACAAGGACTCTGTTCCAGCACTTCTCAAAGAGATGCTTTTCACTTACCCTTTCCTGCTGCACACGTTTCATCCTGATATTTGCTGGGCTGCAAGTCTTGTAGAACATAATCTTATTACTGGATATCTGAGCTTCTGTGTCTTCTTGTACTTTCTTCTGATTCATTGAGGAATTTCACTTTCAGGCCACAGCTTTTCGCTCTAGCTCGGCATCAGTGCTGGCCAGGAGCTGGCTGGCTTCTGACCTGAGGAATATTGACCATTACTAACCATATATTGATATATTTATATTCTGACCTGGAGAATATGAACCATTATTAACCATATATTTATATTCTGACCTGGAGAATATTAACCATTATTAACCATGTATTTATATATTTATATTCTGACCTGGAGAATATTAACCATTAATAACCATATATTTAGCATTAAAATGCTGGAGGTGGATTTGCTGCCCCTTGCTCTCGGTGAGGAGCAGGCAGAATTCTTCCTGGGCCCTGGGAGGCTCAGGGCAGAGGAGGAGCAGCCCAGTGAGAGGGACCTGGAGCTTCACTCACTGCAGCTCCAGGGGCTCCTGGGGCAGCTCAGGAGCTGTGCAGGGCCAGCTCAGGGTGTTCAGGTAGCAGCTGCCCCTCTGGCTAGCCAGTTACCCACTGGAGTAGCCAGTTACCCTCTGGGTAGCCAGTGACCCCTGGGGTAGCCAGCTGCCCCTCTGGGTAGCCAGTTTTCCCTCTGGGTAGCCAGTTAACCACTGGGGTAGCCAGTTACCCCTTTGGCTAGCCAGTTACCCCCCTGGCTAGCCAGCTGCCCCTCTAGGTAGCCAGTTACCCCCCTGGCTAGCCAGCTGCCCCTCTGGCTAGCCAGTCACCCCTGTCTGATGAGCTGCACTGGCTGCAGCTGAAGCCCCGGGCCAGGCTGTGTCTGGGTGCAGTTTCACATTGGAGCTCCCCTGAGCAGCCATGGGGGCACAGCAGCTCCTCCAGGAGCACCTCGCACGCCCAAGCATTTGTTAAAAGGCTTTGGCTGAATTTTTCCTGTTTGTCGTGGTTGATAAGGGAACCTGAGCGAGGCAGCTCTGGGTTT
Organism: Pyrgilauda ruficollis; assembly: GCF_017590135.1. Classification (NCBI taxonomy): domain Eukaryota; kingdom Metazoa; phylum Chordata; class Aves; order Passeriformes; family Passeridae; genus Pyrgilauda; species Pyrgilauda ruficollis. The sequence continues at coordinate 13,459,628 of NW_024531043.1, forward strand.
GCTCAGCTGAACCCCTCCCTGCCTGCCCTGCTGGGCTCAGACCAGCTCTGCCACGGAGCACTTGGGGTGCACTGAGGAACCAGAGGTTATTCGTGCCTGCTGGAAAGACTGCACAGATGAGATATGGAGATTTATATTTGTAATGACAGAGCTTGGATTAGTTGCTGAGGAAAACTTGCCCCATTTTGGATTTTCTATAGTGTGCAGTTTTCTAAGCCTGAGGAATGCATTTAGAAAGATAGAGAAAATGTTAAAAGGGAATGATACTATAAAAGTCCTTTATTTTCTCCATATTCCTTCTTGCATGACTGAACTAGGTTTTATATGTTTTGATGATACCACAAATGTGACATTTCAGCTGAGAGCTATAGAGCCCTGAAAATAAAAATGTGTCCTGGAAGCACTGATGGATCTCTGACAAGGCTGGAGCTTCCAAACTAATGGGAAATGATGACAAGCCCTGCACACAAAATGAATGGGCTTAGCCTCAGCTGCAGACTCTCTCATTTGCCTGGCACTGCTCTGTGCAGGACAGAGTCCCACAGCCCTGGGATGGTGATTGTCTGTGCAGGACAGTGACCCACAGCCCTGGGATGGTGATTGTCTGTGCAGGACAGTGACCCACAGCCCTGGGATGATTGTCAGAGCAGGACAGAGTCCCACAGCCCTGGGATGGTGACTGTCTGTGCAGGACAGAGCCCCAGAGCCCTGGGATGATTGTCAGTGCAGGACAGTGTCCCAGAGCCCTGGGTGGGGCAGGGAAGGATCATCTCAGTGTCCCCTCCCTGTGCCAGTGTCCCCTCTCTCTATCAGTGCCACCTCTCTGTGCCAGTGTCCCCTCCCTGTGCCAGTGTTCCCCTGTGCCAGTGTCCCCTCTCTCTGCCAGTGCCACCTCTCTCTGTCAGTGCCACTTCTCTGTATCAGTGCCACCCCTCTGTGCCAGTGTCCCCTCCCTGTGCAACTGGGCTGGCTCAGCTGCTGGGAGGTGGCTCAGCCACGTTCAGCTGGGGGCTCTGAAGGACAGTACAGAGAGCAATATTTCACATTTTGTACACAATATCTCCCGTGACAGAACATCTGCCAAGTCCAAGAAAACATAAGCTAAAAATAAGGGTAAATTTCAGAGCACTTGGAAAAAAAATTGCACAGCTTAAACATATGGTCTGATGAGAGTGTAAGTAGCTTATATTTTGGGCACTAAATATAGAGAAGTGTATTCTAGTATACTCTATTTAATTTGAGAGTATGGCAGAAGTGCAGCTCTGTTCTCTATTGATGGAAATTGGTGTTACACTGCAAATCTTATTGGCAGAGGGACAACTGTGGTCGAAGCCCTGTCTGCTGCTGCAGCTGTGCTGTGATCAGGATGTGAGGCTGCAGCCCCTGCTCTGCCCCTCTCTGCCTTGGGGTCTGTCCCTGCTGGGGAGGCTGGAGGCTGCCAGGGGAGCCCACAGGGCTGTGCCAGAGCAGGGAGATGGTTCTGGCTGCTGTCCTGGCTGGCCCCTAGCTGACAGCACGTCAGTAAATTATACCACAGTGATAATACGTTGTAGTGCCAGTAACTTTTTATAACACTCATAAAATTCCTTATTCCTGTGGGGAAGCATTCCTGCAGTGCAGGCAGTGCAATGATCGCTTTCAGATGTCACGGAGGACTGGGACACTGGTTCCTTGCCAGCCCTGTGTGGAGGTGACCAGATTTGCTAGGCTCCACGTCAGGAGAAGCAGTTTGGAGAGCTGGAAGGAGGAGGAATGCAGTCCCCACCTGGGTATGGTTACAGGCTTCAGGCAAGCCAGCAATCTCCTGCCCCTTCTCACATCTGCCTCCTGTTCCTCTGCCATACCTTGGAAGTCAGATCCTGAATGGCCACATCAAATGCCATCACAACCTGCTGTGCTATTCCATTTAAAGTCACTGGTTTATAATTTAATCCTGGTCCTACATTCCTCTGGTATAATGTGTGTCAGTATTTTCCAGGGTTCATTCTGTCCTGCTCGTGCAGACCTGAAGGAAATGTGAGCAGTGAGGCAGTGCCTTCCAGCAGGGCTGTGCCTGCAGCTGCCAGGCCAGGAATGCACTGCTGGGGAGCACAGGCCATGGAGATGATTTCTGTTATCCCTGGAAATGTGTGTTAAACGACCCAAGCCCAGCTAGCTGTCACCCCTGCTGAGCTGTGCCACCCTGGATGGGTCAGGGAGTGAAAGTCACCCCAGGAAAATGCACGGGCACAGCTGAGCTTCAGTACCTGCTTGGCTTTCTGCTTGCTTTGTGAACAGAGAGTTTCTGTTGGAATCCTTCTTGTTTCCTGGTATAACAGAGTAAAAGATATTGGGGAAAACTCCAGGTTTCTTGCAGGAAGGTCACAGAGGCACAGAAGCCTTAAGATGCCTGAAGATTCCACATTTATCATGGCCTGAGGAAGGCTGGTGAAAGTTTTTTCTGTCACTTGTTGGCATGAGCTTATATGGACTTCAGCAGGGGAGGGGTTGCATGAGAATTAGATGTTTCCAACTTGTTCTGCAAGGAGGTTGCTTGGGGTGAGCCTGTAGAACAAAGCACTTTTCACTGTGACATAATCCTGCCTTTTTTACAAGTTTGTCAGACCACCCGTGGTGGCCAGAGTCAGATTCTTCCATGGTGTGTAGGAAATGCAGTCAGACTGGACTGAAACATCTGGGGTAAAAAGGCCCCTTGGTAATTAAGGAATTTTAAATAATTACCCATTCCATATTGTTCTTTGTTTTCCAATGGTTTGAATTGTAACGAGAGATCATCTCAAGGTACAAAGAATTTCAGATTTCCAGTTGTTCAGACGTTGCAGGATGTTTCCAGGATGTTCAGGCCCCAGGGGCTCTTGGTTGAATGTGGGATGGCAACAAAATCTGTAAGGTTTTTTTATTGGTTTGAGAAGGACAGGGGAGGTGAGCACTTAAATACAAAGCTGGGAAAATGAGAGGGAGCATGAAGCCTGGACTATGGTGTGGAGGATGAATCACAGGCACTGCAGTTCTTACTGAGTCTCTCAGGGTGTATGAATGTCCTGACCTTCCAAGTGGCACTGAAGCATCTGTTGCTTCTTTGTCATCTGCGCTGTTCATCCCTCGGGCCAGGTCAGGACACTGGGTAAGGCAAGGTGGCATAACTGAATAGCAGCTGAAATTCACATTGCACAATATTGGTAAATAAGGATTGTGAGGGACAATAAATCCCCCACGCCCTGGTCTTAATTTATTTTAAACAGCAAAACAAATGAAACCAAATTAAACTCCTAAGTCATTGTGTGAGCAGCGTCCAAAAAAATGTCAGTTCCAATAAAATATGACAAATAAAAGTATTGGCATAAACTCCAAGGATTTATATCACTGGCACCACAATAAGGCCTTCTTTAGTTGATCTTGAGACATGACTCAAAATGTGAAGAATGAGAATATAAATATAAATAAAGGGATTTTTTTTCCCTAAATGCTGAAAGGGTTATTTTTAACACACTAAACATTTTCTTTTTAAGTTAACACTAGTCAGTGTAATTGGAAGAATTTTTCAGTGGGCTTAGCACAGGCAGCTGAAGTATTCAGAATAATCTGTACAGAACTGTCATGGAGCTGGATTAAATAGATTATTATACTAATCTGTTTATAATGACCCAGGGCATCATTCACAGTCTTCATAATGAGCTCTTGCTAATGAGTTCTGTATTACTTTTCCTAAGATGTAACATTTCTGGGAGGAGAGAATTTATTTTTCAAAATATAAACTCTGCACTCGTATGTTTTATTCATGGCTATGAGTTTTTGTTCTGAATCACCCGAAATATTTTTCATCCTTTAATTAAATAACATCAGTGTTCAAATAACAGAGACTGCCTGTCAAAGAATACAGTGCAGTCATTCAAGTGATCTCCACCAGAATAATTACCCTACAATCAAGCTGTAATTTGCCTTTTCAAGTAGACTGAATGATCCAGATTGATTGAAAAAAGCGAGCTGTTTTTTTAAATAGGAAATAAGAGATGTTCATTTCACATTCTACATTTTTAAAAAGTAATTAGTCATGAGATGCCATTTGGCAAATCTGAAATGGCTCCTGACAAACCCCCAGGATGGGGCTGGTGGCTTCAGGCTGACACTGGTGGGAGACAGACCTGGGTATGTGTAAATTCATCACAGCACCTGTGGCCATTTCACAGTGAGATTTGTCTTGTCCTCAGACTGTGTGGAATTATTTAATCCAGGACTGGCTGCCCTCACAGGGTCCCTCCAGGCCCCTTCTCCATCTCCTGCCTGGCAGCACCGGAGGCTGGCTGGTCAGGAAAATGACCAGAAAAATGCCCAGACCAGGGTCACTGGTGCCTTTACAGCAATTGGTTATTTTCAGTCCTGTAAATAGAATTCTTTTTCTGTCTTTCCTTTCTCTTAATCTGGCCTTTAAATTTGTGATTAATCCTGATTTTAATGAAATCTCAGTGCTGTACCTCTCTTCAATAGGTATCAGTTTCAATCAAAGTATTTAATCTGAGACAATCATGTTGAATGGTCAGAACACTGAGGGCAGGAAACAGCTGGCAGACAAATGGCTGGTTTATGGAAAGCTGGGAGAGGTACACAAAAATGGATGTAGAGAAAACTCTAAAGCAAACAAAAGATTTGGCCAGCGAGTTAAATTATAAGGGTAAAGTTTAAAGCAATTTCTTCCAGAAAGCCCTGAAGGTTTTGTGGAATAAGGCACTTTCTTCGTCCTGACACTGCAAGAGCACAGGAAATTGGAATTAAATTAATAAAAATGAAAACAATGTAAACCTTTGCTCAAACTCTGAACCAAACAGTTCCTGTGTTTTCATGAAATTCAGAAGAAGATATTGCTAGCTAACAGTGCAGTGTAAGAGCTGGCTTTGTGTTTGAACTGCAGTTCAAGGCTGTGGAAGGAGCTTTTCATGTGGCATTTCTGGCTGGGGCTGAGCAGGCTCTGGGGTGAATCCCATGCCCTCCCAGGAGCTGGGAAAGGGGAAAAGGGAAAAGTGCAGCTGTGTGCCAAGAGCCAGCCGTGCTCTAAGCAAACCATGCAGTTTGGGAGGCGTGCCCCTATTTTCTGAGCTTTCTAAAGCTAAAATAAGTAGAAAGACTGGAAATTATCTGGTTTTGGTAGAGTTCATCTTTCTGCCACTCTTCCTTTTTTTCTCTTTCCTGTGATAGCTGCTCCAGTTCCAAACAGGACCAGGCTGAGCCATCAGAGATCTTTGTCCCAGCAGCTCTCAGGGACTGCCTGTGACACAAAACCACAAACTCTGCTGCTCTGGGGGCACTTCAGGTGCTTCATCTCTTTCCAGCTGAGCATGTAACTCCTCACAGGCTCTTTGCTTTTGCTCTAACCCCGATGTTATCTGATTCATACAGATGTTCCTCTGTCAGAATTCTCTTGTTTTCATTCGTTTAACTGCAGTTTTTTAAGGGTGTTACTGAATTAAAGTGTAAATTGCTTTTGTTCATAACAGCAGTCCTGAATGTGTAAATCTGCTTTCTGTAAGGGTGACTATTAAGATTAATCTATTTGCACAAGAAGCTTATTTTCATATATTTACCCCATGCTTTTACTGCCTCATGGTCTCTCAGTTAGGGCTTTTGTGGTTCCCCTTGATCACTGTGTTTGTGAACTGCAGCTGTATAAAGTGAGTGCTTGTGATCACAAAGGCAAAGTGAAAAGATCATTGTACACTGACCAAGCCTTTGGTATCTAAACCCCGTTTCTGGACCTGGCATAATCCACTTCTGTAACTTGGGGAACACTATTTCAGTGTAGCTGGGTCACTACCATGAGCTGTACCCCCCTCCCAAAAGCACAGTCTGCTTTTCTGGGAGGAGGAATTTGCAGTTTGCTGGAGAGCATTGCAGGCCTCTGCACTGAGCTGAGCCCCTGCACGCCCAGCAGAGAGCCTGGCCCTGCTCCTGCTCCAGTGGAGACACGGGTTCATGGCCAGGCAGCCCAAAGCCCAGGAGGGGTGCTCAGCACCAGAGCTCTGCACAGCCTCTGCCCCTCTCAGCTTTCCCTTCCAGCTGCTCCTTGGAACGCAGGGCTTCACATCTGTGAGCATCAGGCTCATCTGTGCCTGGGCCAGTCCAAAGCCAGACACTGGGAAATGGTGTGACCTGGGGAAAACCCAAAATGTGGCTTTGTGGAGGACCCCACCTCTGTGCTGAAAAGGATTCTGGTGTGAAAAGCCCTTGAGCTGGCAGCCCCTTCCAGTAATGAAATCTAGGGGAGTCTGAAGTCTCTGAGGGCGTTAATAAGGAATTTTGCTGGCTCTGTAATTGAGACAATGGTCCAAAACTCCTTTAAATCCAGGGAAAGCCTAGCTGCCTTGAGTGGGTTTGGGATCAAGCCATGAGTTCTGTAATGAAGCTCTTAGGCAGGTTCAGCTGGACATGCAGACACAGGGTTTATTTACAGCTCACTCTCAGGCCCTGCTGAACCCACCCTGGAGCTCCTTGTGGCTCCAGTGAGACATAAAGAGATTAAAGATGATGACAGAAGTCATAATGAGCTGCCTCAGTGAGCAAATTGTCAATAGCAGCTTTTCTCGGTAAGAGACATTGGAGGTAACATATCCCTGGAACAGCCTGACACCTCTTCAGGTGAGGCCTTTGGGTTTTGTTGCTCTTCCTGCTCTCCGGAGGTTGAATATGGCAAGAACAAGGGGATTTTGGCGAGGCAAACCATGGCAAGAGAAGTAGGAACAAATCTCCAGAAAGCTGGGTTGGATCAATATTTTGCTGGTGGGAAATAAGCAAAAATGAAGCATTAGTGTGTAAAAAAGAAATGAGAGACCTGACTGTGCTGCTGAAGTCCTGGTGGAAGGGCTCAGAGGATTCCCTGAGCTGCTGGTTGCCCTCCACTGTGTGCACTGGGTGCATCCCACCTAAAATAAAATAAAAATAAACCCAGCATCTACTGGGTAGCACCAGAGGGGAGGACAGCACGGTGTGAAGAGGCATCAGGGATAATGCTGTGGGTAAACAATATTTCAGACAGGATTTTGCTACTTTTGAAGGTTTAATTTTCTTTCATTCCCTGAAATTCTCTCTGCACTCTGAGACAGGTGGGAGGCTCCTCGTGGGCACGGCTGAGCCCCAGAGCGGGGAAGGGCTGTGCTCTCCTCTCTGTCCCTCTCCTCAGGCTCTGCTGCTTTGCTTCTGTGCAGCATGAGGAGACCATAATGAGAGGCTGCCCATAAACCAGAAGATTGCCTTTAAATTATATTTCTTTTCTTTGTGTTGATGCTCAGGGCAGTTTCACTCTAGAGCTTGAAACCCGTGATTAATTTGTGGGCACAGCCTGGGCTGTGCCCCACAGGGATGTGACCCCAGCAGGTGAGTTTGAGTTTGTGGGGGTGCCTGAGTGCTTGGCTGCAGCAGAGCCTCCTGTGTGCAGGGCAGGCCAGGGTGCCAGGAGAAAGGGAGAAACTCCCAGGGGTTGCCTTGGTGCCCCTGTGATTTGTGTGCTGCAGAGAATCCAAACACTTCTCTGGGGAAGGCTGCTTTGCCCCTTTCTTCAAATTTAGAAATCCTTGGTTTTGAATTACTTACCACAAGAGTTTGTCCAAGAGCCTGTGATCTCTGTAAGAAATGACCTGGCATTTTTTAATGAACTACCTTTTGTGTTGCTCTGAGTAAGCAGGGGATGATATGAGCACAGGGTAGAGATGCACAGCACGTGCCACTTTTGGTTATGAGGCTGCTAAAAAGGTTCTTAAGTTGTAACTCATGGTTGGAAGGAATCTCTTGACTTATTTGGATTTGTATCACTCTGTGACAGGTTAGCCATCATCTCTTTAGTAAAAAAAATACATTTATTTTCTGGGCTGTCAGCCACTTATTATTTATAAAGAGGTCTTAATTGGAAGTGTTGTCCCATTGGAAATATTCCCATGAACACTAGCAAGAATGTTTCCAAAAATAACACGATTAGCAAAAGAAAAAACTCTTCAACCTCTGTAGCATAAAACACCCCGAGCTCGCACTCAGATGACACTGGAGGAGGTGCTGCCAGGCTGGGAGGCACTGTGCTCCTAAAAAGGGACAGTCGTGCTTTGGGTAACCCTGATCCCAGCTGAGCGCTGTGCCTTGTGCCCGCGGGGGGCTCCCTGTGGGCTCAGCAGGAGCAGCCCCTGAGCCCTGCACAGCCCCTGGCCTGCTGCAGTCTGCTGAAGGCTTGGGAGTTTTGCTCTGTCACTTTTCCATGGCCTGTAGAATTTTCCCAGTAAATTAAATTGTGCACTCAGCCGTTTCTGTTTACATACAGTTATGGTTCCATTAGATCTAAAAGCATTTTCACTATTTGTGTAATACACTTGTCTTAAAGGAGAAGCAAGACAAGGGAATTCACGATGGTTTGCAGGTGGTGTGTCCAGGAGCCTGCAGGAATGTCACACCCAGGCACTTTATGTAACTCCTGGCACTGCATCCATTAAAACCCAGGTTACCATGAGGAGATTTCCCTGAAGTGCAGGAAGAGCCTAGCACTGCTGCCATTGAAGGGAGAAAATAAATTCTCATTCTTTGCCCATCTGAAATTGTTGCACTAACTAACGGGCAAGCGAGTTTGGAGACTCTGCAAAGCTGTGCTCTCCACATTCCTCAGAGCATTAGATCAGCTTCAGAGGGACCCAGCTGATTTCAGGAGTCTTGGAAAAACTGATGGAGCTGGGGATGGGGCTGTAGATGGGATGGCATGGCATGGGATGGGGATGGGAATGGGGATGGGATGGGATGGGATGTGATGGGATAGGAATAGGGATGGGGATGGGAATGGGGCTGGGATGGGATAGGAATAGGAATGGGGATGGGGATGGGATGGGAATGGGGCTGGGGATGGGGCTGGTGCTGCAGGGGGAGCAGCCTGGCTGTTTTCCTGCTGCTGCTGTGTCAACAGCCACATCTCTGTCCCTGCTCTGTCTGGGGATGTGCACAGAGCTTCACTGACTCCCATTTTCTCATCTGAAAAATCAACTCCACGGCTTAGTCTCATATTGCTCAACTTCGTAGCTGGAGTTAATGCTCCAGGCCTAATTCCAGGCTGGTTCTCAATTTGTTGGATGTGGTTGATGCACACATCAGATAGTTCTGGCACCCTGATGCTTCCTGTGAATGAAAAATGACACGAAATAGTTGTGTGAGTTTCATCCCCATTCATGCAACAGACTAAAAGAAAACTCATGTTTGGCAAATGTGCAGGAATGGGAGAAAAGATTCAAATCGGAGGAAAAAAATGTAAATGTTCTCAAGAGAGGGTTTTTTTTCCCACAACGAAAAGAAAAAAAGAAATTTAAAAAACCCCAGTAATGGAAACCATTGAAAGATCTGGTCAGGAGAGTGTAATATCTTAATGAGGTGCTAAGATCGAAGCTATAGTCTTACAAGAGGGTGTGTTACATCTCCTCGCAGCTCTTGGGGCATTACGGAGGAGTTTTTATCTCTAGATGGGGATGAGGTCCAGCCCCAGCTGGGCTGTGTCTGCACAGGTCAGCCCTGCTCTTGTCCCCCTTCTCTTTATTTATTGACTGTGCTTAGGGCAGCAGCTGGAACTTATTAAAGTGAGGGAAACGTGCTGGTTTGTGGGGTGACTGTCTGGCTTCGGCTCGTTTTCACTCTGTTTGCTAGAGCAGGTGAAGCAGTGGAGGGTGTGTGTGTCCCCAGAGCCGGGCAGGGGGCTGAGGACAGCCCCTGGAGCCAGGCAGGGGATAGGGGACAACCCCTGGGTCCGGGCAGGGGGCTCGGGTAAAGCCCCTGGATCTGGGCAGGGGGCCCAGCAAAGCCCCCTTGGTTCTCAGGGCAGGGGGCTGGGTAAAGCCCCTTGGTTCTCTGGGCAGGGGGCTCAGGAAAGCCCCTTGGCTCTCCGGGCAGGGGGCCCAGCAAAGCCCCCTTGGTTCTCAGGGCAGGGGGCTGGGTAAAGCCCCTTGGTTCTCCGGGCCCCTTGGCTGCTCCTGGGAGGCTCCTGGAGCTGCTGGGGCTGGGCTCCCTCTGTCCCAGCCGGCCCAGAGCAGCCTTTACCCCATCACCCCCTCAGTCAGGGATAGTGGGTGGGAGATGAGACGGGAAAGAACGTGTGCAAGTCACATGGGAAAAGCGAACTGGGGAGTAAACCCAGATGTCCTGAATCCAAGTGACTTCTTGGTCACACCAAATAAACATTCCCTTATCTCACCTAGGGGCCTGAATATCTTGTCCTTAAGCAAGCGTTAGATTTTGTAATGTTTTCCAGTCTGGTTGCAGCAGTCTCATGGTGGAAGGACTGAGCGCTGGCTGTCCTGCAAGGCTTTGTCGTGGGCTGTGGCACCGCTCCGGAATGTTTATTGTGCTCTGTCATTACTTACACTCCGTCTTCCATTGACCCCGGTCCCACCCGCTCCCGGGAGATTATCCGGGCAGGGGAAGGATGAATGGATCAGCAGCTAGCCAAGGGATGCAGGGGCTGAAAGGGTCAATATAGAACAAAGGCTGCCACACAGAATTCACAAAGAAAGTGAGGCACTGCCTTCCAGAGGCAACATTCGCACCGCCGGGGTTTAATGAGAATGGAAAATGCTAACATATAAATCCAGTCCTAAAAAAACATATCCACAACAAACTACTGAGTGGTAAATATTTTTGCTATTAAGCCTGGTACTCTGTTTCTGACGTGAACTATTAAACTCCTCCTAAAGCTTTCATTAAATCATGTCCCAAAACTCCCTTTCAAACATGGTGCTCTGTATGGAAGGGAATGAGTCTGCAGATGGATGAGGACAAACTCTATTATCATGCAGAGTAAGTGAAATTTTAATGTTTCACTGCTCCAGGCTGTCAAAGTCCTTGTGCTCTTCAAAGCAAAGGGTTCAGATTCTCTTCAGTCTTTGTGGAGGAAAATTAGGGCATCTTTGTGCTTTTTAAAGGTATGTTTAGAAAAGGTCACATGTACGGTTTCTTCACTTGGAAGCGTATCTCTGGATAACTACGATGCGCCTGTTGTGTGAAAAATTGCCTAAAAGGTCTCTAAAGCCTTCTCCATAATAAATATGAGTGAATATGGATTGATTCTTCTTAATTATGACTTTCACTCTTGCAGGAAACAGATGTTTGCTAACTCAGATTTCATTTCTGGCTTGGCAAAGAACTGTGTACAACTGAAAGCAATGAGGGCCGGTGAGACTTGCCATTGCTGCTGGGTTCTTAAGCTTTGCTTTGGAATTCAGCACAACTTCTGGCTTGTTATTTAAGCTGGAGCATGTTACTTGCAGGCAGCAAACCTCTGTTCTGTGGGGTTTCAGTTCCACCTGGTTACCAGAAATCCAGGTGAGTGTGGCTGGGACCTGGGTGCCTGCCCAGCCTGGCTGCTGTGGCTCGGGGCAGTGCCAGCAGTGTCCAGCTGGGCTGAGCTGCCCCAGCTTCTTCCTTCTCCCTGGGATTCTCTGCCTCAGTATCAGTGGGACTGGGAACCACAGCTGAAGTGCTGACTGTCCTGGATGGTTCCTGGCTGATGCAAATGTTCCTCTTCTTAAAAGAATGATAAAAAGCCATCAGGAGGAAAAGTCCAGGCGCTGCTTTGGAAGCTAAGAATTGTGGAAATATTGCCTAATAGGAAAAGTATTTTTAAAACTGATTCTCCTGTGTGCATCCCTTTGAGGGGTTCTGGTTTCTGCCTGCCTTCTGGGCCCTGTCACAGCTGCTGCCATTGCCTCGGTGATGTTTCCTGTCCCAGAGCTCTCTGCTGGGCCTGCAGAGCTGCATGGCAAGGGGAAACATTTCTGCCTTTGTCAAAATACTACAGGTGAATGGGGGGAGAGGAAGATCCATTTGCTTCTTTTATTGTGCTTCTGTTGGATTAGAGAACGTGTCCTTTTATAAATAGCTTTTTCTACATCAGTCAGACCAGTTGTTTTCCTTTGGGAATACTTTCACATGAGTTAAAAAAAATAGAGTAGATTGAGAAAGGGTGCATAGGAGGCACGTCTGCTTCTGTTTTAGAAAAGCAACACATTTTTATATAATAATGCAGAGTAGCAGAAAAAGGCACAGAAAAGAAAACAAAGAACCTTAAAAGACACCATCGTCTATTTCATTACACAGCTTTGGAAAGTTATCATGGATTTGTATCTGCATTATCACAAAATCTATTGCATTATTCTGCTTGTAAGGCAGGTGGGGAAAAGCTGAAATGATGTTTGATTTATTTATCCAAAAATCCCTGCAAGCTTCTAGCAGTGTGTGTGAGCAGAGCTTGGCAAGGCTGGAGGATGGGTGGCACAGACAGCTTTGGAAGTGGTGGGCTTTGCTTTACCTGCCTGAAAATAGTGTTTTAGGGAGCCTGGGAGTGCAGGAGCAGCACGAAGCAGCCAGCCCTGGGCAGGGCAGTGAGCAGCACAGCCAGGCTGCAGTGGCAGCCTTGGCCAGAAATGCCTCACAAAGTCACCTCCTGATGAGCCAGGCTGGACCAAGGGGTTTTGGGACCTTCAGCTTTGCTTCATCCATGCTCCAGGACTACTTCCAGCCTGGCCCATTTAACTCAGATGTCCTAGAAGAGATCAGAGCATAAAAGACAGAAATGAGCTCTTGGGGGTGGGAGAAGGGCCCACGGGAGTGTGTTTAGGGCTGTCACTGAAATCCAGGTGGATCTGCCATTGAAAAAAAAGAGATTTCCTTCTTTTATTTATTTGCCAGTCTGAAAAACTCTTTTTGAGCCCTGACAATCACACCGGGTTTCTTCTTCTGTGCAGTGAGATGTTCTGGAGCCCTGAGCTGAGTGGACACAGGCAAAAGCAGAAGAGCTGCTCTTCAGGGCTGTGCATTGCCTTAGTCAGAATAAAGCCTTTCAGGCAGTGAGTAACTGCCTCAACATGGGCACCTTGGGTGGAATAACTTGCATTTGTAATTACCTGGATTAAATGAGATCTCTTTGGAGCCAGTCTGAGTTCATTACCCCGGGAGAGCAGTGTCTGGCTGGAGCTGTGCCCTGAGCCAGCCAAGGCCCTGGGGAGGGTCCCAGCTTTGATGGCTCTGGCTCTGCTCAGACAATTCTGGTGATAACACTCAGGAAGGAGCCTGGTGCTCCCCTGCTCTCCCATTTGGATTGACTTGCTAAAACACGGAGGCAAGGCTGCCTCAGTGTCACTGGCTCAGCTCTGGCCTCTCTCCATCCCTCCATACAGGTTTAGATGGCTCTGTACATGTAATTTTTTCTCTTACATATGGATATAACTGTTTAGCTGTAAGGACATAGCAAAACTCTCTGACTGCTATGTTGCTAATTATGTAAATGAGACTATTTCTTGAGAGACAATCTTAATATTTTCACCTCTTCATTCTTTGGAATAGAGCTGTGCTTTAAGGAAGATGAAAAATGTTTTCACTTAAGCATTAAGGCAGCTTTTCATACAGATCATCAGTTCAGTTCTGTGTCCATTGGTGCTTACACAAGGAAAGGCTGCCATGCTGAGTTCTGCTTCTCCCTGACTGGCATTTAAATTTTTTAAACATCAAATATTTACTGATGTAACCCAGTTGCTCATCAAATTGAATTTCAAAGGTCCTTATCCTGCAGTTTCTGTTTGTGCACATCTCCCATGCAAGGCAGCTCCATGCATCTCTAATGACAAAGAACCTGCTTCTTTCTGGAGCTATTTCTTAACCTTTCTGTGCTCTCCTTTATTACCATGATTTACAACAATATTGTGAGTGTTATTAATCCAGACTGCAGTCAGTGGGTGTTTGGCGTGGGTTTACACTGCAGTGCTGCATCTTAAAGAGCTCTGGCTCCCAGACTGGAAGGGTTTTGGCTTGCAGCCCCTCTCCACTGCCCAGTGCTCACCCACAGACACAGCACCCAGCCAGAGAGCAGGGAAAAGGGGAAGTGCACTGTCAGATGTGTGAGATCTTGGAGCAAGGTGTGGGAGCGCAGCCCCCGAGGATAAGTGGTCAGCTTTGTGCTCGGGAGTCCTGGAGCTCAGCCTCAGCTCTGAGCCTGATGCTGTGCTCAGGGTTTCTTGAGTGGAACTTCTCTGCTAGGGTGGGAATTCTGTAGCTGCAAAATTAAAGAAAAGCCACCTGGAGCTGTGCATGTGTGTTTGGGGAGTTCGTGATTTTAACTCAAGGGTTGCAGACAGTTTCTGGTGCCAAAATTGCAGCTCTCCTTGAGCAGTTTGGAGAGAGCTGGCTCCCAAACCCAAGAGCAGAGCTGTTGCTCTTTAGCAGTGCCATGGAGCCTGCCTGTGCTGCAGGCAGGGGACCTGAGATGGACCAAAGGGACCAGCTGAAGCACCAAGGGACAGATCAGAAGTGAGGGTGTGCCAGAGGCCAGGCCCTGACAGCCCTCACTGACATCTGCAAGCTCAGATGTTGGCTTGGCAGCTGTTGCATGAAGCCCCTTGTTCAGTGCTGTAAAAAGGATGGGATCCTGTTAAGAGAATCTCATTTTTATTCAAAAGGATGTGGACTTGGTAGCAGAAAAATAGCAAGATCCTCAGATGTTCCACGTATTTAAAAGCAGCAAAGTTTTTTGCTGTGTGCCATAATTAAAAAAGAAAGCACCAGGACAATTCCCTCATCCATTCCCTCCTCCTCTCTCCTCTCTCTTATAGAAATGATATCTGGTACAGCAGCCAAGATATTTTTCAGTCTGGTGCTCATGGGTCTCTTCATTGCTTTTTTGTTCTCACACTGCTTGCCCAGAACAGCAGCTGTTAAATAGACAACTCTGAGAACTGGGGAAGGATATTGGTGAAATATTTGATTAACACTATTTTTGCAGGAAATTGATATGTCAACTATTTTTATCCTCAGGCAAAGGAGTAATCAAACCCAATCCCTGTGGCCACCTTCTCCGATTTCAGATGACTTTATAACCTCTGGTATTTCACTGGTTTTTAATTTTATATTGCAGTCTGTCACAGCTTCCCACCCTTCGTGATTTCATGCAGTTTTTTTAACTGTATGATTGTCCCGTTAGGAAATACACTCAGCAAACTTTCCTGTTGCAGAGTGCTGTGTTCATTGCTTCAGAAAGTGTGTGTTGGCACAGCTCTGTTCACAACAATGAAACAACTGAAACTCTGGCTTTTATCCATAACACACTCTAATTCCCTATTCATAACCTAAATTCCTTTTTGTGCAATTTGCAATTTTTTTTTCATTACATATGCTAGTTACTTCTTAGGATGAATCAGTCAAATGGACTCTAAATTAAAATAGTTGGCTGATCTAAGCCCCAAATCTGTTGCAATGCAGTTTTCTCACAGCTTGGAAGAAAACAGCCAATATAGCCACCACAGGCAGGGGTGATTATTCTTTCTGTCTGTCTTTTTCCAGGTAACTGAGTAGATGAATGTACCCTAAAGTTTTAATCTTCTAGGTAATTAGGAGAAATAGATGGAAAGGAAAGTCAATAAACCATGTGAACCTGAATAGGTCACACTAACAGTCAGGATGTCACAGGGAGGACAGGAAATCCTTAAATTAGATACATCATTTTAGTCTTTAATTTAATCCATAAACCAGAATCAAAATTTGTTTTGAACCGTACGCACATAATTGAGGAAACAGAGGCAAGTGGGCTCCAAATTTAAGTGAATGGGGTAAATTGTCACCTGCTTTGGGTGAGAGGAAGCCCAACACCTTGGACTTGGAGCTGCTGAGGTGGAGGTCAGTGAGAGCCCTGCCCCAAAGGTTCCTCCTTTTCACACTGCAGAAAGGAGGTGCACACCCTCCACTCCTGGTGGCCACTGCTGTGTGCCTGAGCATTGATTTTTAAATGCAGGGGAGGGGAGGATGGACAAGCTAACCTCATACAGGTTCACCCCACCCTCTGCTTGGCCTCCCTTCCTTGGCAAGCCTTCCCAGCAGCAGCTGGCTGCCTGTTTTTCTTCTGCAGTTGTGTTCCTGACATTTCCTGCAGCGGGTTTTCCTGAAGGTTTGCAGCAGCCCTTTCAGCCCACGCCCCCCTTCTCTGGCCCCCTCTTGCTCCCCATGGCTTGTGCTGGCTGCCGTCGCCCATCCCTGGCCCCTGGCAGCCTCTGTGCCCGGGGCTGTGCTGGCGCTGGCAGCAGTGCTGGCTCTACCAGCCCCGTGCCAGCGCGGGCACCCCAGCACAGGCTCACTCAGGCTGGAAGGACCCTCAGATCTGGGTCCAGCCAGCAGACGGGCACTGACTCTGCCCTGCTTTGGTGCCAAGAGGTTGCTCCCCTCTTTCCATGCAGTTGTTTTTTGGAGAGGCTGCATGTGGCCCTCTCCATGCAGAAGGAGTGATTTGAAGGATTTGGATTAGGGAGAGCACATGTACAGATCCTGGATTATTCAGTGTGCTGCTACTTTCCCTCCCCTGAAAGCTTCATAAACTGTCCTTTCACAGGCTTTTAATAAACACTCAAGTGACTTAATCTTTTAGTGTAAAGGCCTGCTTGTATTTTAAGCTTTCTGTTATCAATGTCATTAAATCAATATCCTCAGTTCTACAGGATCCAAGTCACATATAAGCTGTCACACATAGTTTAACTTTAAAAGTGCAATATTGAGGTACAGTCAGTTCCTTTTTCATAGATTAGAGAGTACTTTGAAGTAGAGCTGTTGAAGATCAGAGGGAGTTTATTCCTCTGCAGCCAGTTTCTTACGTGTTGGGGGCTCTCTGTCCTAATGACAGCTCTGCTGCAGAACTTCAGTGAAGTCTCAGAAGATGAGTGTTTTATGCAGTTATCATAAATGGCACTGGAAAGCCTTGTGGAGATTATATAATGGGTGATAAAACATGGGACAGATTCTTTAAGAGAAATAAGAAGGCAAATTAGGATAGACCCTTCTTTGCCATTCTTTAATCTATTTATCTGTTTTTCATTATTATTATTTACTTATTCTTTCTCCATCTGAGTACATACACAGCTCTGGACAGGTCAGAGCCTGTATGGCCTCACTTGGTGTGGTTCTTTGTCTAATGGGTGACATCTGTGTTTAGAGTGAAGATGGACAAAACCAAGGACTCGTTTCTTGCCAGAGAAATTTAACGGAGGGTGAAACATACATCTGGGGTTTATTTGTGTAAAAGATGCACGACTGCAGTACCACGTCTTCTTCCAGCCTGACCCTGGGTGCCCTTTCCATTTAGAGTATTAGAATCCAGATTTATCCAGAGAAATCTCACAAATCACAAATGGCATTGTTCCATCTTTGCTGATGTTACAGCAGATCTTTCCCTCTCTCCCTTTCTATGGTTTTTAGCCACTGTCTGTCACAGAAGTGACATCATTTGCAATACAAGGCAGCTGTAGATTCTCTCCCTTGCTTGCTTCAGGAAAGCTGTGGAGATGAGGGATGTCACCTCACTCAGCACAGCTGGCACAGCTGGAATGTGGGAGCAGCGTGAGCTCTGCCAGCACAGCTGCAGGCAGGGCAGTGGCAGAGGCTGGGCTGCACAGGGAGGTGAGGGACAGGAACCTGCCCCGCTCTCCCTTCCCAGCCGGGACCAGGAGCGGTCAGTGCTGCCTCTGCTCCCTGGGGAAAAGGGCTCCAGGGGGTCCCAGGCCAGAGGGAAGGGCAGTGACAGGGCTGGGGTGACACTGACAGTGCTGGGGTGACAGTCCTTGTGACAGTCCAGGAGGGACAGTGACAGTCCTGGGGTAACAGTCCTGCAGGGACAGTCCTGGGGTGACAGTGACAGTCCTGGGGTGACAGTCCTTGTGACAGTCCTGGGGTGACAGTGACAGTCCCCTCTCACACAGCACCTGACCTGCAGCCCCATCCTGTGGCAAAGGCTGGGGAAAGGGTCAGGCAGGGAGCTGCAGACCCTGGCCAGGGATGTCCTCGGGCAGATAAGGAAATTCTGTTTACGTTGTGCAGAGTGTGGGCTGAGCATGAATGTCCTTATCTGCAGCATAGCTGCCTGAGGTGTGTGGCACTCGGGAGCAGCCCTGGAAGCCCTGGCTGGGCAGAAATTCCTGGTTATCTCCAGCCAGGGGGGAACTGTGCTACCTTGTGCCTGACACTGCTGGCTGGGCAGTGGGAGGGGAGAAGGAAAATTGCATCAGGAACTTCTTGTACTTGGTTGAGTTTCAGCAGGATGAGGTGGTGGGGATTTTTTCTTCATTCCCTAAAACAAGGAAAGCAGAACTTGATTATCTTTGGTCTTGACAGCAGAATTGTGTTGCAATAATCTGAGATCTGTTAATCCATCAGTGTATTTTTTATGTTGAAGACTCTTGTAATTAAAAAATTGCCATAAGGCAGGGCTCACATGATGTGGACCTTAGGGATTTATGTATTAGAAAGGGTTGAACAAACATTGGAAGTCCTCTAGTTTGCATATTTTCTCTGTAACAAACTATTACTTCACTCCAATATAATTTGAATAATTTTGTCATCAAGCTCATGTAACGGGGTGGAGAATGGGATCTCAAAGCTTCTGGAATATAGGAGATTGAGTTACTTGCTAAACCTGTTTATGGAAGATAGAAATGATGTCATTATAATGCTGAGGTGTGCTAAAATAAAATCTTGAATTACAGCATGGCTCTTTCAAAATAATTGCTGTTGTGGAAAGAAAATGTCTGGGAGTTGGTCATTGTAATGCACATATTTCAGAGTTATTAATCGTAAAATGTGACACTTTTACTACCCAGTGAGAACAAACGATGAACAAAACCCAAAGAAGCCAAGTATGTGCTGAAGAATGATGTCCCAGTCCTGCAAAAATTAACACATGTATTTGTGCTTATGTACAATAGTGATCCTGGTTTGCTATTTGCCTAAAGGAGGCACAGATTTCTCACTCAGAGCAGTAAAAGTTTAATCCCAGTGTGTAAAATTAAGACTGAATACCATCCTTGCATGTTTGGAGCTTGTGTTGAAGATGTGAGGACTGAACAATTCTGCTGCCAGTTCTGGTGTGTTGATCTACAATCAGTCTCTTGAAATTATTGTAGCAATGAGAATGTGAAGCAGCTGAATAGTGGGATTTAGTCCTTTTAAAACATTCCTTCAGGGTTTCTATTTTTTCTTGCAGACGCCCAGACAATACAGCCAAGCACTAAATAAGAGTAACAGAGTTCACCTTTACTGTGCATTTCTGGACTATAGGTACGTTGCATAATTCCAAATTCTTTAACTTGGTTTTATTAGATTACACTTACTTTGTGATGCCGTGTACTTTCTATGTTCTTCTTGCTTTCATTCATGGAAATAGCTGAAGAAATGGAACCACTGGTTTATAAAAACCACAATGTGATTGTTTCTTCTTACCATAGGTAGGAGACCTGGCATTCCCAGACCCTGGGCTGGGTGGTAATTGGGAGCTGAAAACATTTTGAAATCAGAGTTGCAGACTGATACAAATCGTGCTTGTCTTGTTTCGTGAGTGTGCCCACTTGGGCAGGTGCTCGGATGTTCCAAGGTGGCAAAGCTCCAGCACAGCCTTTGTTTTCACTGGCTCTGTGCCACAGCAGCGTGTGAAATCTGTATTTCAGAGCTGTGAATTTTGGCCAGTGCATGGAATGGATAAACATAATGCAATGATCCATCTTGAATGCAAAGTAGAATTAAAGGGAAATAAATATCACCTCAAATTTCACTCAGAAAATAAGAGCTATGGAAAAGCAGTAGCTTTTTATTTCTTTTTTTTAGCACTGAATACATTTAATTTTTTTCTTTTGAAATGCGCTGCTCTTAGTGAATTCATTGAGAAAGAATACAAATAGTGAATTTTTAATTTCACGGGGATTAACAGGTTTTGAGCTGTAACAGTGTAAGCCTAATTGATGTAGCAGTGGTCTGGGATGCTGTGATCCCTGCTGAACACCATGCACTTGGGAAGGTCACAGTAATTGTTTCGCTGAAGTTTTCTTTCACCTGTGTTGAGCTGCCCCAGCTGTTGGCAGTTCCTCGTTGTTATGGTTACTCACAAATTAGGGTCAATTAGAAGCAGGTTATATGAAGCAAATGAATATGGCTGGGGCACTGTTCCTGTATGCTCTCTGCTGGGGCCCTGGAGGCTTTGTGAGGCTGCAGACTCCAGTATGAAATCTGTTCTTCCAGAGGAGCTTCACCGTGCCAGGATGGGTTTATTCCCCAGGGCACCGCAGCTAATTTGGGCTCTGACCTACGGCAGAGTCTCTCTGAGAGCTCAAGGAGGTCCTGAAGGGCAGAGGTATGAGGCAATACCTGTCTTTGAAACAAGCACTGAGTACAGATCACTCAGCCAGTCCGCAGGACTCAGAAAATAGAAGAAAGAAATAGTTCCTGTCAGACCAGGGGTGGGTGACCTGTGTGCCTGAGGCTGCTGGGTGCCCACTCCACTCCAAGGCTGGCAGAGCTCAGGGAATTCTGGCTTGTCCTGGCTCCCAGGAAAAGCAAACTCATCAGGATCACTGCTCAAAAAAAAGAGCAAAGTGCATGAGGATGCTGAGAGCAGCCCCCACGTCCTGCCCAGCCATCCCACAGTGGAGCAGGAGCTGCCCCTTGGGGTGAGGTGACAGAAGGGACAGGGATGGGCCTCTGGAGGTTGTGCTCAGTCAGCCTAACTTGCTGTGGCAGGGTGGCTGTGACACTGGGTAAGGGTCAGGCAGCACAGAAGACATACTGGTTTGGGGGATTTTGCAAGATTATTGACTTGTCTGGTACTGCAGTTCTCAGAATACAGAAATCTGGGTGAAATGCCATAAATGAGATGCAAAATGTACTGTAAATGTAGCTGTCATTCATTGATTATAAAACTGGGAAGAAATCTCTAGAGATGTTCATGGAGGGGTCTGTCTGTGCCTTGTCCTGGTGAATATTTTCCTTAACTGTTCACGATGGAACTGAGGACACGCACAGTGCTTGTGGGGTCCCCAGCCTGGGATGGCTTCCAGGCCTTTCATCCCTGGTAGCACAGTGCCTGTGGAACTGCCCCCCAGCAGGGCATTCTGGCCGGGATGACGTTTGGTTTTTGTGCCTCGCAGCAATGGAACGGGCGTTTGGTCCAGCGAGGGCTGTGTGAGGGACAGTGGGGACCTCAACCACTCCGTGTGCCTCTGCAACCACCTCACCAACTTCGCCATCCTGATGCAAGTGGTGCCTCTGAAGGTGAGACGAGCACAGCAGTAAATCTGTCTGTTACAAATGAAGCATAAATGCATCGGTTACCTCCTCACATCATGTAAGTGACTGAAACTGGGCTCACTTATGCCCAGCTTGGATTTATTTCTTGCTTCTATTGTGTTATCCAGAGAGCTTAATTAATACCCCAGCCCTTTGTGTCAGTCTGAGCACTTGAAGGGGAGTTGGCTACCTCAGGTCATCCGGTTCTTATCTAGCCATTATTATCTTTATTACTTGTGAAGCACCTAATGATTCCATCTGGTTTCCAAGTACAATTTTTCTAGGAACTCTTCAGGCTGATAATAAAATGCAGCTTTGCCTCAAGACCTCCCATCTTGTCAGACAGAAGTATCTTGGGAGAAATGTGCTATTATTAACTCTGTTTTAAAGAGCAGCATTCAGGGAATTAGCCAGGATTAGACAGGACAGCCACCAATTAAATGTCACTGGAAGATTGGTTGGTTCCCCACTGGGGAATAGTTCTGAAAGGCCCAGCTTTCAACTAAACAGATTTAGGGTTGTGATGATTAATGGGATGCTGCAATAAAGTTTTAGTATTATGCCATATTAGTAATTAGAGATCAAAGATATTTCATACAGAATTCTTTGGAATAGAGTTTTCCTTAAGAGATCTGAAACACATAACTAGGAAAGGCTGGCTGTGAATGGACCTTCCAGTTCCTCACAGGCCTTTAACAGCTCCATTTTCAATAGCTTCTCTCTCCTTAAATTATTGGTCTGGTGCATTTACATCCACCAGACTTTGTGCAGAATGTTTTTCCACAGCTTTGTTTTCCCCTTTATGATAAAAGGAAAATCTCATCCCAAATCTTTGTCCAAGACATTTCCTTCAAGTGGACCACTTAGGATTTTCTTGTGGTGCTAATTTTTTTAACTAGTGGAAAGAATTGTTATCATGATTGTGTAATTGGCATGAAGAGTCAGGCAAAGACAGAACTCCTGGCTTTGAGCTGTGCCAGCTCAAATTCCCAAAGCATTTGCTAAGTAAAGCCTGCTGAACCAACGTGACAATTGGAAACTTCTCTCAGGTGTCCTTGGAACCCTCTTAAGCAAATGTTAAAATGCTGTGGATTTTGAGCACATACTTGTGTTTGTTCACCATGTTCAGAAATTCATGAGCCAAGGTTCAAAGGGCCCGTTTAAATCACCCCTTGGAACACCAGGCTGCCAGTGCTCTAAGACACTGTTGCAGTGATGTTATATCTGATCTTGAACTTTTGTGTGTTTTGATCCTCTTGTCATAAATGAAGTGCACAGATAATATGAAGCAAGTTAAAGAGGGTGGGAGTATGCAACTGCCCATGTTTGAACAGTTCTGGTTTACACAGCTATAATACATCTGTGGCCAAACAGATTGAAATGGATCAATTTTTTTTTTTTTTTTGTATGTCTGATTTTGACAGAATGTTTATTTTTCTCTAGATTCTGGAAGAAAAGTTAGATTCTTACCCAAAAGGCTCTGCTTTTCATAAAAAAATGGAAATAAGCTATTGGAAATGAACTGCCTGAAAACTGTAGAATTTTTCATCAAAAGCTGTATTTTGGTTCAAAAAAAAAAAAGGGAATTAATTTTCCATGGGAATTCTCTGGGTGTTTTGCACTTCCCTTCTCCTGTGGAAAGTGGCATTTCCTTTCTCCCCAGGTACAGATGGGAGCAGCTCTCAGGGGAGCAGCAAGAGGCAGGGGCCCCTTCACAGCCTCTCCTGCAGTAAAACCAGGGCTGCACAGTTCTGCCAGCCTTGCAGAAAGGCAGGCAGATGCACAGAAAACAATTTAAAAATCTAAAAAAGGGATCCTGACAGTGATAAAGAGTGGCAATATACCTCAGTACATGTGCAGCAGCTTCAGGGAGAGCCCTTGTGGGGAAACCCAGGAACTCTGGGAGCAGCTCAGTGTGGTGAGAGCTCTGAGTCCCTCAGCTCCTCTTCACATTGATTTTCCTTCTGCTCAAAAACAAACCAAAAAAAGGGCATAAGCTTCCCATTAACGTGAGTTTGCTGTCCCCAGCTGGAGTGCACGGGATGCTCAGGGGGTCCAGCCACAGCCAAGGTGTCTCTGACACCAAGCTGCTGGTGTCTCTGACCCAGCTCTGGCCACCAGTGACCCTGCCCTGCCACCGGGCAGCTGGGTGGGCACTGCTCCTGCCAGAGGGCTCAGCTTGGCTGCTAACTCTCTCAGGGATGGTGGCTTTCTCCTGAGTTATGCTGAATTCCAACAGCAATCTTCTTGCTGAAGTCCCTCTCTTTGTTCCTTCCCGTGTTAAATGTGTTTTTTCCAGCTGCAGAATGCAGCAGGATCCAGTCCTGGCAGCCCTGCCCCTGCCCCAGCCTCCCTCCACCTTCACAACACCAGCAGATCTCCCCACAAACACATTCTGTGTGTTTCTTGTGTCCATCAGTGCCCTGCTGTATTCTCAATATTCCTCAGCACTGCAGAACTGTGTTGTTATTCATTTATGCCTGGGGAGGAATTGCAGTGCCCCACCTGGATCCCATTTTGCTCCAGTGAGACACTCACAGGAACAAAACTGGAGGGTGTCTTGCATTTCCTGGTGCTGCCTCTTGAACGCTTGAAATGCTGAGATGAGGGATGCTGATGAACTGTCAGACACTTGGCACAGACTGCCAGGTGCTGTAATTTCTAGGGAGCACAGAAATGCCAGAAAGTTCTGGAGAACAAGCTGGGAGTTCTCCATTCTTCTTCTTGATCTTCACTCAAAACAGGTTAGATTAATTCAGTCACTGTTCTGCTGTATGCCAGCTGGAGGTAATCTCCAAAGGCTGAAATTTGCTGAGATGAAAAATCATTTTTATTCTGATATTCAGAGAAAGAAATTGAAAGAGACTAGTCACAAAGGAAAATTTGAAATTCTGGGATATTAACTTAAACGTGACAAAATGAACCTTCACTCTAATGTCTGTGGGCTCTGCACCAGGATGGGGAGAACTTGGAATGCTGTGAATTAGTTAGAACTGAGCTGGGGTTGCAAATGTGGCTGCACAGCACTCCAGATTTTACATGGGTTTCAGCAGGAGCTTTAAGGCACTGCAGCCAAGGTGATTGTGAAAGAAGGACACAAACAATGCTGCTGATGAGCTCAGTTCAGTGCCTTCAGAGGTGTGGGGGATTAGTTGTAACAAGTTTATTTCAGGATTGAAATGCCCATCTTGGAGAAGCTCACAGCCATGTGGTGCTCAGATGTCAGCCTGGCACTGGCCTGGAGCCTGCTGAGGAGCTGGACCACAGGCCTTGCTGAAATTGTTTGTGTTTTATCACTGCTGCTGCCTCTGTCAGCCTGGCCCCAATTCCTGCTTGCTGAGATTCGTTTATCTTGTTGGTCCTCACTTGAGAATGACAACATTTATTTTGAATTTTGGAGATTAGTGGCCATCAACTGGTTTAACCAAATAAATAAGCTGATTGGAGGTAAAATGGGAGTGCAGATGAGCAGAACGTTCCTGAAGGAACATGTTCAACCCTTGATTGCCTTTGTGTCAGGGATGTAAACAAGGTCAGCAGGCAGTCAGAACCCGGAGACTGCAGGGAGCTCTTGGACAGCCCTGAGCAGGTCAGTGGGACTGAGGATTGTTCAGTCCCATCCTCCCAGCACAGCCTGGCCTGGGGCACTCAGAGGAGCTGTGCAGACATCAAGGGCTTGCTCTGATCAGGCTTCTCCTGATGGGGAACCCGAGGCAGGGGGAAGCAATCCCTCTAGCAAACAGATCATTGCTGCAGCTGCACCGTGGGAGCTCCTGCCCTCCCTCCCAGACCCACAGAGCAGTTTCCAGGCTGTCCTGCACCCACTGCAGCCAGCATGAGCTGGAAGGGAGCCTCTGCTGCACCAGGGTGGGAGAAAGCAAGCAAGAACCCGTTGCTGTGATGTGTTTGTTCCTTCTGGAGGAGAGCAGGGCGAGGAGCTGCCCCAGGGGCTTTCCTGCGGTCCTGCTGCGTGGGACACGAGACATCCCCTGGGCCTGGGGGTCCCAGCTCTGTGCTGGGGCTGCTGGCAGCAGGGACAGGGACAGGACAGTGGCAGGAGAGGCAGAGCAGCCCCGTGGCACACACAGACAGGATCAGGAGTGCTCCTTCCTCGACAGCAGAACCCAGCGCGGCACGGAGCTGCAGCTCCGAAGGGCTTCAGAGAACATTCTGATGCTGTTGCTGCATTTTGGGCAGCTTTGCCCCCATCAGTCAGTGGGGCCCTCTGCTCCTGCCAAGGAGCATGCCAGCCATCTGGCAGATTTGTTTTTGTAGTGATCCAACAACTACAAAGCATGCCAGGCTATTTGTACCATCTGCCACGTAAATGTCACTTCAGCTAAAGGATGGCGGACACCTGGGGACCCAGGGTTCAAAAATCCTTTTAAAGAGGAGTCATTTTCTCCCACAGAAAAATAGGGTTTGAAGCTTGGGTCCCCCTCCCCCAAAACACCAGTGCAGGACACAGCTGAAATATTTATGTCTCCTAAACCATTCTCTTAAATTGCTCTTTTTTCCTGTTTTTCCTCTTGCTGTCTTTTCCAACTGCGAGAGTATAAAAATGGCTCCTATAAAGTTCACATGTGGATGGACATTTCCAGCTAAGCAGTAGTGTTATACAATCTGTGGTAGAAATTGTTTGGGGTTTTGAACACATTTTCTGCATTTCTAAAGCTAGAAATGACTTTGTTTTTTATGCCATTCCAGCCTGTTCACAATTCAGAAGAGACCATCAATCAATAAAGTTCAAGCAGCTCACCAATGGGCTTGTAAGCACATGAGTGTTTATACAGGGAAAATACTTAAAGCCATCTGATCTTGATGATAGAACTGTAGAAACAACCCTTAGCATTTTTAGGGAGCCCAGGAATTTGAAAAGGTTTGGGTATTCATCTGTGAGCTTCTATTTACAAAAAGAAAATCATCCCAAATTTATTTTCTTGAGGCAATTTATGTGGTTTTATTTTATCTTTCACTGTTGAAGCTGAGTTTTGATAATGCATGGCTGACTGATAAAAAGGTGCATCAATTCGTGTTCAAAAGGGCTGTTTTGAAAAAGTCTAGTATTGCAAAATGCTTCAAAAATATGGTGGTAAATATGTAATTTATCAGTTTGGAGCATTGTTTCCTAAATCTAATATTGCAGTTATTAATCAAACACTGCACTTTGTGTGCAGTAAAATAGCAGTCTGAAATCATAAGCTTTTTTCTTAAAATTTTCAGCCAGCTCCATACTCAAATAGGACAATGAAATGGAAATAATGTGGCACTCTCTGATTTCTGCTGTTTTGTAATTTTTACATAATTACTTTTCTCAGCATGCTTTTCATTGCTGGGAACATAAAAAGAATAATGCCTTAGTCCAGTAATTTTTCTTTGTGCTGCATATTTAAAAATCGGAGAGGCATTGTGATTTTTTTGGTCCTTGTTTATTACCGCTGACGGTTTGTGTAACTGAAAAGATCTCCACAGACAGTTCAGACAGCCCTCAGCCATCAGATGAACAAAGATAAATCAGCCTGGGTGTTTATTCCAGCATTGCTTTGTAAACTTTCTTTGCTATTTCTCACTCTCTCCACTTCCCCCTGGGTTTCACTGCAGTGATTATTGTCCCTGTGGAGGAGCAATCTCCCTGATTTTTTGTGCTCACACTGGGATTGGGCATCAGATTTCTTTAGTCCTTAGGAGGCCCGTGCTCATCTTCCCTGAAAATCTTGCCCTGCTCTTGGTTTTGAACCAGAGCCATTGTTCATTCCTTTGCTATTCCACTCCTGTGCCAGCACAGCTCTGTAGATTTGATGGGAGGAAATAGAATTTCTGGTTGTCCCTAATCCCACAGAATTACACGGGAAAAACTGGGGCTAGTGCTGCAGGATACCAAACCCCTCTAATTCCTTAGAGAATTGTTTGGCAGTTACTGAATTTCACTCAGCAGGGGAGAGCAAAAATGACTTTTCATTTTGGAAAAGCACAAATATTTAAGAGTGCTATAACTGTCAAAATAACTGCTTTGTTTGAGAAGCATGATGAGTAGTCTATTTTAATCAGAACACTCACCAAAAGAACTTAGACCTCCTTTCTGTGGTGGCAATGAAAGCACTGAACCACTTGGCAGCCACTTCTTCTTGCTGACTGAAGGATTTCCCCATGCAGTTTAAAAATGTTACGAGCAGGGCGCCTTTATCCATCACTTTTCCCTTTGGATGCAGTCACTGTGTGCTCGGTGTGTCCCCTGCCGTGGCCTTCCTGTGCCCTCTGTCCCCAGGCTGGGGAGGGGGCTCAGGGGCACCCAGGGCACGAGCCTCCCTCCGTGCCAGCCCTGGGCCCAGATGGAGCCAAAGCCCTGGGAAAACGGAGCTGGGCACTCGTTTCCATGGAATGTCCTGGGAGCTGGGTGTGTCGCTCTCCTCAGCTGCTCTGCCAGGTCTCGGGCTCAGACCTGCACTGCTGTGTCCTGCTGGACCCGCGGCTCGGGGTGCTGCTCTCGGGGACTCTGCTCTGCTGGGCACAGGGCACAGGGCAGGAGGGGCTGGGCACAGAGGGCACAGAGCAGGAGGGGCTGATCCTGCTGGGCACAGGGCACAGAGCAGGAGGAGCTGCTCCTGCTGGGCACAGAGGGCAGAGAGCAGGAGGAGCTGGGCACAGGGCACAGAGCGTTTCCATGGAATGTCCTGGGAGCTGGGTGTGTCGCTCTCCTCAGCTGCTCTGCCAGGTCTCGGGCTCAGACCTGCACTGCTGTGTCCTGCTGGACCCGCGGCTCGGGGTGCTGCTCTCGGGGACTCTGCTCTGCTGGGCACAGGGCAGGAGGAGCTGGGCACAGGGCACAGAGCAGGAGGGGCTGCTCCTGCTGGGCACAGAGCAGGAGGGTGGGCACAGAGAGGGCAGAGGGCAGCTGCACCAGCCCTACAGGGCACAGGGCAGAAGGAGCTGGGCACAGAGGGCACAGAGCAGGAGGAGCTGGACACAGAGCAGGAGGGGCTGATCCTGCTGGGCACAGGGCACAGAGCAGGAGGAGCTGGGCACAGAGAGCGCAGAGGGCAGCTGCACCAGCCCTGCTGGGCACAGAGGGCACAGAGCAGGAGGGGCTGATCCTGCTGGGCACAGGGCACAGAGCAGGAGGAGCTGCTCCTGCTGGGCACAGAGGGCAGAGAGCAGGAGGAGCTGGGCACAGGGCACAGAGCAGGAGGAGCTGGGCACAGGGCACAGAGCAGGAGGGGCTGATCCTGCTGGGCACAGGGCACAGAGCAGGAGGAGCTGGGCACAGGGCAGGAGGAGCAGGGCACAGGGCAGGAGGAGCTGAGCACAGAGGGCACAGAGCAGGAGGAGCTGGGCACAGAGGGTACAGGGCAGGAGGAGCAGGGCACAGAGCAGGAGGAGCTGCTCCTGCTGGGCACAGAGGGCAGAGGGCAGCTGCACCAGCCCTGCTGGGTGGGTAGAAGAGCTCCTTGAGTCTCACGGGACAATCTGCTGTGAAAACAGCATTTAACATTTCCTACGAGCCTTAGACTTGAAAGGGAGGCAGAAAAAACCCACCCTGCTCTGTGTTGCACTAACAGATTTTAGAATTTGGAAATATCAGCTTTTCTGGTCCCCAAACTTTATTAGAATCTGATACCACTTCTCAACTTGAGTCCTTCCTCCCTGCCGTGCTTCCTTCAAGCTTCATTTGAACTAAGAACTTGCTGTTTGAGCTTTGTAATGAGCAGAATCCCTACTGTTTGATGACACAGTGCCCAGAACTACTTTGAAACATGATGTGGGTGTTTAAAAATACTAATTAATATCTTGGCAGAGATATTTGGAAAATTCTGTATTTTTTGTGTCACAGTGAAAAGTTTTAAATAACCAACACCAGGCTGGGCTGGCTGGAGGAAAATGTGCCTTTAATCCTGAAAAGCCCCCTCTGCAGCATTTTATTGTAGATTGCTAAGAACTGTGGAGTTAATGGAGAAAGGGAATTCAAAAACAATTCTGCTGGAAATGGCTGATAAAGATGATTGCATTGTGAAGCGTGACTCTCAGAGGCCTTTTTTCTTTGAATTCGCAGTATCTGATGCATTGTGGCTTGAGAAAAGAAGTTTGTGCATCAAATTAGGCTTTTCTGTGGGCAGTGATTGTACAGTGCCATTCAGCATGGCCCCACCAAAATCAGTCTGTGCTCTCAGGGAGCAGACTGAGCCTCCTGAGCTCATCACAGATATTCATTTTAAAAAAATGGAATGTTATGTACCTAACAAAGTGCTTGGCAAGCTGAAGGGAAACAGAGATTTGTATTGTTGTTATTATTATTTAACATATAAATAAAGGCCTCTCTGGACTGCAATTGAATTTCAGCAGCCTTTCTGGAGGCAATTAAAACCATTAGCTTCATCAGCCAGGGCCAGCGTTTTAATGTCTCTGAGACACTCAGGCTGCCAAAGTTAATTATTCATCCTTTTCTTTATTGGATTCAGATTACATTTTAAAGGCACAACTTCAGGAGATTTGGCTGAGCCTTACCTGTTCCCCCTTAGCCCCTGCTCCCCCAGGAAAGGCTCAGGGAGGATGGTCAGACTTTGCAGAGGGGTTTGAGGGTGGCTTTCAGTGCTGGGCAGCCCCTGGCACATCTGTCAGGTCAACAAACAGCAAAATCCATCTGCACTGCAAGGAGCTTCACGGTGGGGGATTTCCTGTGAGATGAAGGCTGACCAAAAGGGAGGTGAAAATCTGACTCACTCTTCTGTTTGGACGTAGGGCAGAATGCAGTTGTCATGGCATTTCCAGCAGTGAACAGGTAACTGGTTTAATGACACGTATCCACTGCACGGGCACCTGCAAACATCCTGGGCTGCACCAGTGAGTGAGGCTAAGGTACACACCAGAGGTAGGATCTCCTCCTCAGCTTCCAGGACTCATTTTTGAGGCTGTAAAACCTTTTTTGGTTCAAGAACTTACCTTTTTTTGGGAAGATGAATTGTTTTTCAGAAAGGAGGTTTCTAAAGTACTTTGGACAGTGAAATTACTGCTTTTGGTGTCTAAATAGTGAAGCTGTAACTCGGTACAGGGACAAACCCTGTCAGGATCAGCTGTGACAAGCCTTGGTTGAAATATCTGAGCTCAGCCCTTTGTCTGATGTGTGACCCCTGAAGGCAGAAATAGAGGGAGCTTTGCAGAAAATTTTAGGTTAGAACTTTCCCAAACAGTCCCGTCCTTTGGAGAAAGCCAAAAGTTCACTCTTTGCCAAGCAGAAGAGGTGCAGTCAATGGCCTGAGAGGCGAATAATTTGCAAAAGGACAGGGACAGGGGGGCACAGGTCCGCTGGGAAAAGGGAGCACTGAGCAGAGAGCCCAGGAGGTGCTCTGAGCTGCCCAGGGGCTGTTGTGCTCCCGTGTGTGGTCACTCAGTAACCTCACATACATGAGGAGCTTTTCTCCTCTAGACACAAACTATTTTTCTTGTAGAGCCTGCTGAATAAGTCTTTCAGCCTGAATGACCTTTCCCAGCTCTTCCAGATACGAAAAGTACCATCTCATTATAATAATATATTTTCATCTTCCGTGCAGTTATTTATAAACAGAGGGGTTAGATATCACTTTCTTTTTTTAATTTTTTTTTGCTATGAGCAGCATTATAAATGAAGGATATGTTCTTGGAGTCTGAACTGGTATCTTTCCAGGATCATTTCTCAGGCTTGCTTGTGGGTGAGTTTTTGCTTGGCTGTGAGTCTCCAAAATAGAAATGTTAAGCAATGTAGTAAGTTCTTTTAGGAGGGAGAGCAGGGGTGGGACAGTGGGCTGTGCTGCCACGGGAGGGTGGATCTGCTCAATCCCCTTCTTTGGCCAGGCTTTCAGCAGCACTCAGGGTAAGGGGTTTTACAGCCTAAGCTGGAAGGGTGGGAGTTTTATACCAGGCAGGAATTTTTGATTTCACCTTGTGAAAGCTGAAACTAAGAAACATCTGTGTCTTAGTGTTGGTGATTGCTGACACTCACGACTGGATGAGCTCGTTTCCTGGCTTTTCAGAGTAAAAGAATGACCATCTAAACACGGGGAAGCAAAACATTGTAGAAGAAAAGAATAATTTAATGTAGATTGGGACAAGTGTGAGAATCAGGCTCATGGGACGACTTCACAGATTGCTCAGTGTTTTATTTGGTACTTTTTAATGCTGTTTTCCTTAATAATAGCATTGCAGCTTGATTAGAGTTTTTGTGCTGTCTACAAAAACATCCCAAATTACTGTTTTATATTCCACATCATGCAGGAAGTCTGTAAACTTTCAAAAAGACAAGCTGAGGTAAGGTAAAATCAGCCCTTATCAGAGCATTGGAATTAATTGAAATAGTTTCTTAATTAATGAGGCCCAATGCTTTGGCAAGCCAGGTACTTCTAACAAACTGCTCCTTGTTATCCCCTCAGCTGAGAACACACCACATCCAGATGTGCTGTGACAGCTGGGTTGAGAGGTTTGTGGAGATCTGATGTCTTTAAAGACAGGTTCTTTCCTCCTTCACCACAGCCCTGCAGCGAGGCTGCACACCCTGGAACCATTCCAAGCCTCTTTTTGTGCTCTTTTCTGTGCTTTTTCATGTTCTTTCCCCGCAGTTCACATGCGCGCAGGCAGGAGCTGCTCTCTGCCCTCCTGCAGCCCAGCTCCCCCAGAGCAGCCCCTGCAGGCTCCCCTGGTCCTTCCTGGCCATTAAACCCGGCCCAAAGCCCAGCTCTGTGCCTCACACGGGGCCGGAGGGGGAGCTGCTTTTCACAAAGCTGTTACCAGGCTGATGTGAGTATTGATTTGGGAGCAGCACTCTTTGGGAGCAGCCTCGTCAGATTTTGGTTGTGTTCACCAGGGCAATTTGCAGCTCACAGATGCAGGGACCTGTGTAAGTTATTTCAGGTTTCAGTGATTCTTCTACATTTTGTTGTAGAAGTGATTTTTTTCCCCTTTCTCATTTCTAAGTCATAGAGGCTCACTTGGAGTCACATTTTGTCTTGCCCTGCAGAGGTTTCTGGAGAAAGGCTGAACTAAAACCCAGAGACAGACTTTCTTAGAAACATGACATCAAAGAAATCAGAGAGAAAAAAATAGCTGCGTGATTATCATCTTCTTTTGGATTACTGTGGGAAAAAACCAAACAGTTTGACTGGGGGGATGGAACACCTTTCCCACATGGAAAGAACTGGGTTTGTTCAGCCTGGAGAGGAGAAGGCTTCAGGCTGACCTAATGGTGGCCTTCCAGCACCTGAAGGGAGCCTACACGATGGAGAGAAACTGTTTACAGGAGCAGGCAGGGACAGGGACAGGGGGAATGGCTTCAAAGGGAAGGAGGGAAGGTGTAGAGCAGACATTGGGAAGAAGTTCTTCCCTGGGAGGGAGGGCAGCCCTGGCACAGGGTGCCCAGAGCAGCTGTGGCTGCCCCTGGATCCCTGGCAGTGCCCAAGGCCAGGCTGGACACTGGGGCTGGAGCAGCTGGGACAGGGGAAGGTGTCCCTGCCATGGCAGGGGTGGGATGGATGGGATTTAGGGTCCCTTCCAACCCAGGCCATTCTGTGATTTTTGCCCATTTCCACTGGTTTGCTGCTCAGGGTCTTCTGCATTTGTCTGTGATAGCAAGGGCACCACCAGCCCTTTGAGAGCTCTGCAATGCAAGCACCAGGACCGAGCACTGTAAATCTGAACTCTCCCTGAGCAGGGAAACTCTCTAGGGAACATTTTCTGGCTTAAGGACTGCTGAGAATACTGATTTCAGAGTGATTTTACATCTGAAAAGCTTCCTCAGCTCCCCTCCTCCTTCTGTAGAGTTGTGAGCCACCTGCAGCCAGGGAAAAGGGTGTCTGCTGGAGGCATCAGGAAACAAGGTCCCTGCATTTTGGACATGAATATACCTGACGGGGAAATCACTTCTACACTGCTCCATTTCAGGAATACTCTGTGAAGAATGCCTGTACATGCCTTCTTTGGGGGATGACAGCATCTCTTTTGTAGGAATTATCTGGAGCTTTTAAGCTGTTCCAGTACACAGAACTCTTTTGTTTCTGTAATTGATGCTGTCCAGTCAGGGAAAAGAAATGTGTCTTTGGCTGAAAAAGAAAAAATACTCAAGAGCTGCATCATATTTCCTAGGAACAGTAACACCATAGCAACAGTTGTCTTTCAGTGCTGCTGCATCCCTTAATGGCTCTCAGACTGCTGAGCTCTTCTGCTGGAAACTCAGCACACGTGAGCTGCTGCAGTTGGCAGATAATGACAGCAAAAACCTACACACACAACACATCTTTTTGTCTGTATTTATGTTTTCCCATGACCACATGGCACATTATTTCTCTCCTTTAAAAGGAATTTTAATGGGGAGTTTATTGGTAGAGCTGCTTTGGTTTGATAATCTCTAATGGAATACTTCATTTGGGTGTGAAATTTTATTGTGTGTGTGGAAAATAACAGAAAATCCCAAACATATGTGAAAGGAGTAGTTTTTATTAGATAAATGTGCTGTAAAAAAGTTTTGGAAAGGCATCATTCCTTTGTATTTTTTTATATTCAATGAATATTTTTCAGCTTGGATTTTAATTAATAGTAAATCAAGAGTGAAACAATAACACAGTATTTCAAGCATCAAAAGTAAAACTTTTTGATTGACTAATTTTTTTCCTTCAGTTTATGAAAATGTCAAGTCTATCCAAAATCAAGTCAGGAAAAATGTTTGAAAATTCTTCTCAGATGAGAAAGCTTTTTCCTGCCTAGCTCTGTTCTACTTATTACACGCTAATGCTGCCTGGCTCCCTTTGTTGGGTGTGGCTCTTTTGTCATTCTTTTATGAGAACTTGCATGGAAAATTAAAACACATGCTGATTAATTTGAGTGGCCAAACCACGCTGTCCTTCTTGCACTGACTCTGTCCAGGTTTAACACAGATCCTGGTGGAGAGCACCGTGGAGTTACAGTTTAAATGTTCCTAAAAATGGCATTACCTCCACGAGAGATGGCAGCAGGTCGAAGCAGAGGCCGAGAGCAGAGGTTTGCCCTGCTCTGCTGACACTGGCTCCTTGCTGGGGTTTTCCATCCTGTGCTGTCAGCCCAGCTCCCTCAGCAGGCCCTGTTGGCTCGATCCCTTACACAGAACCAGTAATGGATCTGTCATTTTAATGGCTGGAAGTGGCTCTGGAGCATGGGCTCTCTGGTTTGCTGGGTCTGCCTGCACGGTGCTGCTTGC
Source organism: Pyrgilauda ruficollis (assembly GCF_017590135.1). Classification (NCBI taxonomy): domain Eukaryota; kingdom Metazoa; phylum Chordata; class Aves; order Passeriformes; family Passeridae; genus Pyrgilauda; species Pyrgilauda ruficollis. The sequence goes on from NW_024531043.1 coordinate 13,493,898, forward strand.
ACAGGGACGGGAATGACTGCAGCATCACTGGGAAGGAGCATCATGGGAACATTGCTGGGAGCATTGCTGCCAGCATCACTGGGAGCATTGCTGCAGCATCACTGGGAGCATCATGGGAACACTGCTGCCAGCATCACTGGGAGCATCACTGGGAGCATCACTGGGAGCATCACTGCAGCATCACTGGGAGGGAGCATCACTGGGAGCATCGCAGGGCCCTGCAAGCACCCGGGCTGAGCTGCCCCGGCTGCCCGAGCCCTGCAGCCAGGCAGGAACCGCTGCTGCTGGGGACCCGGGCTGTGACACAGGACAGGGACCGAGTGCCAGCCCCGCTGGGGACCCGGGCTGTGACACAGGGCAGGGACACCGCGGGCAGGGCTGGGCAGGGCAGGGCTGGCCGTGCCGGGTGTGACACGACTGACAGCCGTGTTCTGGTCTCTCCTTTGCGTGCAGCTAACCAGAGAACACCAGGTGGCCCTCTCCTCCATCACTTACATCGGCTGCGCTCTGTCCATCTTCTGCCTGACGATCACCCTGGTCACGTTCGCTGTGCTGTCGTGAGTAATTTTAACTTATACCTGCTGAGCAGCTGGCACGCAGAAAGGCAGGCAGGATCCCTTCAGCTGCTCCGGATAAAACAAAGGCTATTAATTCTACAACCTTCCTTAATTAGATTCTGCACATGTATTTGTAACACTTGGTTGGTTATTTCTAAATTACTTTCATTTCCTGAAATGGGATGGTCTTTATATAGCAAGCTATTTCAATCTCGTGAGAGATTTTAAATTTTTTTAAGCTGTCCATGCTTTGCTATAGTTCAGGAATCTTGCAAAGAGCCTTGTAGGAGGTCTTGGTCTGGACTCCAGCACAACGTGAGCCAGGGCTGCAGGACCACCCCTCTGCCACCCCCCATCTTTGGGTTGCTTGGAGTATACAGGCAGCACTTTCTGCTTTTCCACTGTCCTGTCTGTAAGGCAGGGTGTTTAGAAAGGAATGCCCAGTAAGGAAGTCTCAGTCAGCACTGGCTGCCTGACTTCAGTTTCACACAACTTGTACACAATTACCTCATGCAGCCCACATTTATGTTCAAGTGTCTTGCTGCTCTCCATCAGGCTGGTTTGCTGTGGTGCTTTAGTGGGGTGAAGGACACTGTAAGCAGTGTGAAATTCACTCCATGGCTCGTTAAAGGTTAAAACCTCTGCATCTCCTGCCCAACGCAGGGCAGCCCTGTGAGGGCTCTCTGTGCTGGGAAGGTTTCTGCCCCAGGGCACTCAGGACCTTTATTCCTGTTTATGTTCCAGTAGTGACAAATGAGTTTGAGGCCCAGCTGGGCTTGATACAAACATTTCTGGAAAAAAGCTTTCATAAAGGTTTGTGTCTAAATAAGAAACAGAAAACCTGACTGAGGGTGAAGTAACTTGTCCAAGGCTGTGCAGCACTTTGGGAGTACAGCAAGGAGAGGGATTCTTGTCTCCTTTCACACACTAAACCGTATTGTTCCTGATTAAGAGTTTGATTCTTGTTTTCTGTGCCTTAGCAAGTATTTTGGACATCCTGTTAAGAGGCCAGTTTCTAGGGAAAAGGACTAGCTGAATCTCAGTAAACTGATTGCAATGCTTGTTTATTTCCAGACCCCGTATTATTTCCAAGTTTCGAGATCTGTGTTGGTCATACTTGGATTAAGAGCGTAACGTGTGGCAAAATCCACTCCAAATAGGTCCAACATCTGCCCATCTGACATTGTGCTGTTGGCACGTTTAGGCTAAGGGGAATGATCTGCTCCATTTTAGTCTGAGGCAAAATTGGATGTTAGAGTGTTTAGAAAGGAAAAAGGAGCAAAAGGAGGAGGTGTTGCTGCAGCAGGGATGAAAACTGCTCAAGGAACTGGAGGCAAACAGAAGACTTGGAAGAGAGCTTGGAGCCAGCTGAGTGTCACAGGGTTAAGCACCCCACCTACATACAGCATCCTTCAAACTGCCAATTTACAATAATTTGATTATCTTTTCACTGGAGAGCAGGGTCTCATTAAGCAGCTGAAGTGGAATTTTGCAACGTGGTGTTAGATGACTGTGACATAAGTGGTGAAGAATCTGGCAAGTTCTTTGCTACTCCATGTCCTGGCAATGGCAGCCCCTTCCCAGGAGGGCAATGAGCCCTCTGCCCTCCTGGTGACACTGCCCAGCTTGTGACACATGGAGCTCCTCATTACAGAGCCACTGGCACCTGGCAGAGCATCCTTGGAGTTGCTTTTGGGATCTCTGTACTTCTTGTCATCTCCCTCTTCATTCCCGTTCCATGGAGCAGTGCAGCAGGCAGGGTGCATTGGAATGGGAACCTGTTATCACCAGGAATGTTTGTTTTTTAAAGAGAACAGGATTTAAGGCAAGGCCCGAGATGTTCAGATCAATGTTTTTGTTTTCTGTTTCCTATTTTGGGATGAGAACAGAAACACGAGGTCCGCAGACTTCCAGGAAAGCCTGTTCTTGTCAGATTTCCAGCTGCTTTTTGAAAAGCCAAGAGAGATATGCTCAAATGGTGTTGAAACCACAGTCAGGTCCCTGTCAAGACAGGCACTGCCCATCTGTGTATGGAGCTATTGTTCCTGTGCTCAGAAGTTTATTTGTATAAATCAGAATTGGATCCGATGTCTTTTCCCATTCCCTTATTTCCCAGAAAGGCAAATACCAACAAAATAAACCCAGGAACAGTGTGGGCACAGGTGCCACGTGCTTTCTGTGAGGAGTGGGTGTGACCTCCCTGGCCCCCAGCACCCTCCAGGATCAATCCCTTTGCTGATGTTCTGTCACTGGCCATCAGCTCGTGTGCACATCAACCCCTGCTGCCTCCAGGGGAGCAGCAGCAGCCAAAGGCTCCACTCAGGAGCTGCCCCACGCTGCTGGAAGGAGAGCTCCAAAGGCTCCAGGGTCACCCTAGCAAAACCAAGAGCCACTTTTAGTGCTGGCTGGTGAGAGGGAGGTGCCCTGGTGCCCCCAGAGCTGTGCTGAGCTGTTTCTGTGCCCGCTGGTGGGTGGCAGGTGCCCCTGGTGCCCTGGAGCAGTGCTGAGGTGTTTCTGTGCTGTCCTGAAGCCATGCTGAGGTGTTTTTTTGCTGCCCTGATGCCCCCAGAGCCGTGCTGAGTGTCTCTGTGCTGCCCTGGTGCCCCCAGAGCCGTGCTGATGTGTTTTTGTGCTGCCCTGGTGCCCCTAGAGCCGTGCTGAGTGTCTCTGTGCCCGCAGGTCTGTCAGCACCATCCGCAACCAGCGCTACCACATCCACGCCAACCTGTCGTGCGCCGTGCTGCTGGCCCAGGCCCTGCTGCTGGCCAGCTTCCAGCTCAGCCCCGCAACCGTGAGTCACTGGGGTCCCTGGGGACAGCTTCTGCTGTGGGAGCTCTGTCTGGAACTTGCCTTAGCCCAAAAACGCCGTCCTGCTGCAGGGGGAACTCCTCAGGCAGAGTACCGGGGTCTAAACCATTAAAACTGGCATCCAAAGCAGCCAGGTTAGAGTAAGACAAATGAGCCAAGTTAACAGCATCACATAACCGATCTCTTTCCACTGTTAATTTTAAAAACGCAATTTAAAGTAACATAAGGTCTTTGATGGAAAGTTCCACCTGAAGAGCTGAAACCAAACCTGATTTTACAATAAATTTCCAGGGTGCCCTGTGTTTGTGCTGGTAGAAACTCGGTACTTCTGTGACCAGCTGCTGCTCCACATTATTTTTCAGAAGCAGACAATGGTTTCTATTACTGGGAGGGTGGTGGTGGTGGTATTTTTTCTCAGTAGAAGTAAATATGAGGTTTGCACATTGTTCATTTTGCCAATACAACAGCTACCTAAATTTATAGTCAGCTCAAATGGGATCCTTTGAATTTCTGTTAAGTTTATAAATAACTGTAATGCCTGGTTTGCACAGGCAGTCATTACCTGAGGACTTAAAAGCACTTTGGAAAACCAAGTTCATATTCTTTTGCTGTTTAACATTCGGGTGGGTCCCGAATGAGTCATGCAATGCAAGGGAGAAAATGAGAGGGGATGGTTTAGAAGGAAAATGAAATGGAGACATTGGAGAGCAGCAGAAGATGAGGCTGAAGACAGTAGAAACCAGGCATGAAAATAATCCTCTTTAAGTAGAGAGCTAAAACCCAGTTGAAAGGACACAGGCTTGAGGGCGATAGAAGGCTCACTCAGCGTGACAGCGTGTGGTATTCTCACAGGTTTTTCTTTTTCATCCATCCCAAATTTGCAGACAATTCAGCTGAGTCACCTGAGATGGTGTGTGAAAGCCTCTTGGCAGCCCAGCAGGCTCCTGGTGTGGAAGCCCAGCGGTGTTGCTGGTGTGGGAGCAGGCAGAGCCGAGTTCTGCAGGGACAGCCCAGTGCCACCCACACTCACACCCAGGGCTGCTGCTGGAGTCAGGCTTGTGAAACGCCCAGCAGGCTCAGGATGCAGTTTAGTAGGTGCAGATTCTCTCTGGGACCTAGCCCAAACCTGCCTTGGTGAAACAGGACAGTAGCACGAGGAAGTGAGACCTGTTTTACACCCCAGGCTTTGAGAAATGGAATGCTTCACAGAATCCATGGATTTTTTATCCCTACCTCCTCTGCAAGAGCTGTAATTGGATGGGATAACTCTGTAAAGATCTGAAAGTTGACAGACGTGATGTAAATATTGTCTGCTGGGCTTTTATTTTTATGCTTTGTCCTCTTGGAATCGGGGGCTGTGATTCATCCTTTTATTGGTCTCCTGTCATTACCCACTCTGACTAGCTTTGACAGCAGCCTAAATACCTTTAATTGCAGCTTTAATTGAGCTGCTGGGCGGTGGTTTACAGAAAGAGGGAGGCAGTGTTTACACTAGCAGGGGTCAGTTTGCAATCTTTGCTCTGCCAGGGCTGCTGTGTCCTGCTGAGCCCTTTTGGGTGCCCCTGCTCGAGGCTGGCATCACCTCCCTGCCCTGAGCCTCCCCATCCTTTCCCCATCTCTGGCTCTGGGGATATTTCAGTTTTGATTGCAGATATGGCATACAGCATTCCCTGCTATTTTCAGATGTGTTTTTTAATGATTTACAATTCATTCTACAGCAATTTTTCTTTTGTAGAATAGCAGTGGATTTTTATTTTCTTTTGTAGAATAATAGTTGTTTTTAACCACAAAGCTCTATCTTCACAAACAGGACTTTAATCTTTCCAGTACACCTAATTTATTCATTTATTTATGAAAAGCTGCTCATTGACGCCCATCATCAATAGTCTAAATGGTAGTCTTAACTGATCATGGCAGGTTCCAGGAAGGCGATTCTTCCCAAAATCAGGATGTCTTTTTATGTCTTTGTATTATTGAGACTCAGGAATATGAAAATTGAAGTCGAAGGTGTTAGCCAGCACTGGGTTTTTTCCAGCACAACCGGGAAAATCCAATGTCTCTGCTGTCTGCAGTTCTGGATCAGGGTGTTTATCTCTTTCTCACTCAATACTCCTGCCTGGAATTGCTGGAAACATCCAAATGGAGAGGTGAAACAAGCTGCTTTTGTTTGTGATATAGCTGTAAAATTACCTGTCTGTTTTAAGACTGTCCTCAGGAAAAGAAAATGACAAATTTTCTGGGGGCCTTTCTGAAAGCCTGCTTTACTTTCTCATCAGCAATGGTAGGACAGACCTTGCTGCTGGCTGGGCTGCTTTTTCTGCTCCCACAGACCCTCCAGGTGTCAACTCTAAGAGCAGCAAGAACAAGAGCTGCCTTTTTACAAGTATTCTGCTCGAAGTAGGGTGTTCCACAAGGTGCAGCAAGAGAGGCAGGCTTGGGCTTAGTGTGTAAGGGCTCAGCTTCTCAGTGCCTTTACAGAAGGCAATTTTGCCATATAAGAGTAACTGCTAAGCAATAATTAAGGTAAAAAAACCCCAATCAGAATGAGCAGCAACTTTGCTATGGATTTTATGTACAAATCTGCAACTAGGTATTATACAAAATTCTATACAGACCAGCCTCCTGCTCCTTCACTGTGTGCTGTTTTTCTGCTGCTTTGTGATTCATATTGTTTGGCTACTCAAAAGTTGGAAAATATCCATTTGACAGAACTAGCCTGTACGTCAGCTTTATGTTGCATTTAGATTTTTGTGGACTAATCTTCTGGTAGAAATCAAAAGGCATTAAAATGGATTTTATAGCCTTATGATAAAATTAACTGCAAAGGCTCTTACAGCTTTTGTCAATAAGCTAATCTGGTTTAATAATATGTCACTGAACTTTGTGAAATACTAAACCACATACAGACCTCACTTACACAAATTAACCCCAAATTTATTGCTTTTGAACACAGGTAGTGCCATTGGATTTGCATTAGAATGTCCTTGCACCAGTCCAAGTGAGTCTGTACAGGAAAGGCTCCATTTTCATTATACTGCCAAGTCCCAACGTTTTAATTTCCACTGGAGTACAAACTCCCAAATCACCAGCATAAAGAATAAAATGCCAGCCCAGCCCAGCCCAGCTCACGCAGCAAAGGGACCTCACCATTAACATCTGAGGCAGCAAACTGGTTCCTACTGGTGGAGCCCCCCACACAGCCCCTGCCTGCCTGGAGCCCTCCAGCTGAGGGAGACAAAAGCCTTCATCCCCAGGGGCTGGGGGCAAGCTGCTGGGACCCCCAGGAGAGAGAGACTGAGGAGGGGAAAGCAGAGAGTGAGGGAAGGGAAGGGAAAAGCAGAGAGTGAGGAAAGGGAAGGCAGAGAGTGAGGAAAGGGAAGGCAGAGAGTGAGGAAAGGGAAGGGAAAAGCAGAGAGTGAGGGAAGGGAGAGCAGAGAGTGAGGAAAGGGAGAGCAGAGAGTGAGGGAAGGGAGAGCAGAGAGTGAGGGAAGGGAGAGCAGAGAGTGAGGAAGGGAAAAGCAGAGAGTGAGGAAAGGGAAGGGAAAAGCAGAGAGTGAGGAAAGGGAGAGCAGAGCGTGAGGAAAGGGAGAGCAGAGCGTGAGGAAAGGCCAGTGGGGAGCACCTGAGGCTGGGGAAGAAGAAAGGATCCCATTCTCCTGTTTTTAAGGCTGGTCAGACAGAGGTTTAGAGGAAAATGAAAGATGGCTGAGAGGAGCACCTCAAGGAAAAGCAGGGTACAGGACAACGTTGTACCCCACTTCTCTGACTCCTGTGTTTGCTACAGGCTCAGCAACCAGATGCAGACACTCAGTTTTGATTCCCTAAATATTTTGTAGACTTTAATGGGAGTATTGCTCCTACTGTTATAAATAAATAACACATTTGGATTTCCACACCACATTTGGCAATGTTGTTAGGGGTTTTTATTTTTTCTTTTAAAGGTAAGAGGATTTATTACTCTGAAACTATCTGAAAATGCAGTAGAAAAATGAAATTTTCTATTGCTTTCTAAGACAGTTTTACTCCAGTGATTTAGCATTTAGCCTGTAAATGTCTATAGAACTTTAAAAAAAAGAAAACTGATGTGACTGTATTACAAAGAACTGATGTATTCATTTTTACTCTTAATTTAGCTGCCTTGCAAGATATTGGCCATTCTCCTTCATTTTTTCTTCCTGAGTGCATTTGCATGGATGCTGGTGGAAGGATTTCATCTTTACAGCATGGTGATCAAAGTATTTGGGTCAGAAGAAAGCAAGCACTTATATTATTATGGAATTGGATGGGGTAAGCATTTAGTAGCTGCTTACTTTAAGTCTCCTCACTACAGGACAAGATTATATTGAGAAGCATATTTGAAATTGTCATCCTGTGATCACGGTTTGCCTTGCTGAGAGTAGGTCTGTTGCATGGGGAAATGCACAGTTTTTCTGACTGCAGTCAGGCTTCAGAAGGTGCAGTCCTTGAGCCTGCCTGCAGTGCAGGGAAAGGCACAGCCTCTCAGGCCAGGTCAGCCCCTGCCTGCCAAACCCTGGCAGCACCAAGGAGGGAATCCTCAGCACGCTGCTGTGCTCCATTCCTGGTTCTGCCTCACACCAGTGGCGTATCCCACCTGCGTTCTGCAAAGCCACACATGGGAAGCAGGCACAGCAGTGTCACAGGGCTTCACGGGCTGGGCTGTGCTGCAGCCAGGCTTTTCTGTCCCACCATTTGCAGGATGCTGGTGACAGTTTGTGGTGCTGGATGTTTTCCCACTTCAGCCAGTTTCCTTTCCTTCAGAAACTGCCACAGAGTGAAGCCTTTGTTCTGAGCTGTCAAATGACAGAAATTCCATTATTTGCTGTTATTTGTTGCCCAGATCTGATATAACACAGCAGAAGAAAATAACAGAAAATGAACTTCCCAATATAAATGGGAGAATACACTCATCCCCATCAAGCAAAGTAGATCTTTTCATCATTGGAGGGAAATACACTTTCATTTGTGTCTAATGCTTCATCTTTCTCAATAAATGACATACTTAGCCTTTTAGAATTGATATCCTAAAATTGTTTTGAATTGTCTGCCACAGAGTTTCTACAACCTGGTTTTTTTTTGTATTCTTTGGGGTTTTTCCTTGTATAGAAGACACAGAAGCTTTCAAAATTCAATGCTTCTTAACTGCTGAGGATACACCATCTTTATAAATATCTATTCATATATTATACAATATATATTCATATATGTTATATAAAAATATAAATATTTATAGATGTGCTTCTAGCTGCAGTTATTAAAGAATGAAAGTACTTCTTCCAAGAATGATATTTCTGGCAGTACTGGAAAACTTTACACAATTTGTGAGGATGATAGTGGTAAAATTAAGCAGAAATTGCCTGTCAGAGAATTTTGTAAAACTCTCATGCAGAAAAGCTAAAGAATTAAAAAGAAAATTGAAACTTTAAGCTATCATGTCTAATACTCTGTCTGGGACCTGTTTATTAAATTCTGTAAGATGATCAAAGCTCAAACCTTCACATTTTATTAAATCATACAGGAATTAGCAGGCAATCATTTAATGTTTGAAGGGATGGGTTTCTCTGCATTCAGAACTGCTGGCAATAAACTTCTTGCCTCCTCTCCAGCTCCTGGCCTGGAATGGAGTGGCACAACAGGACCTGGCAGTGCTGGGGCCAGAGCAGCTCTGACACCAGGAGCAGATCTGCCCCTGTGTGATTTGTGTGATTTAATTCCTGTGACACCAGGAGCAGATCTGCCTCTGTGTAATTCCTGTGTCACCAGGAACAGATGTGTCTCTGTGTGATTCCTGTGGATCAGAACCAGATCTGCCTCTGTGTGATTCCTGTGTCACCAGGAGCAGATCTGCCATTGTGTGATTTGTGTGATTTAATTCCTGTGTCACCAGGAGCAGATCTGCCCCTGTGTGATTTGTGTGATTCCTGTGGATCAGAACCAGATCTGCCCCTGTGTAATTCCTGTGTCACCAGGAGCAGATCTGCCCCCGTGTGATTTAATTCCTGTGTCACCAGGAGCAGATCTGCCTCTGTGTAATTCCTGTGTCACCAGGAGCAGATCTGCCCCTGTGTGATTTAATTCCTGTGTCACCAGGAGCAGATGTGTCTCTGTGTAATTCCTGTGTCACCAGGAGCAGATCTGCCCCTGTGTGATTTAATTCCTGTGTCACCAGGAGCAGATCTGCCCCTGTGTGATTTGTGTGATTCCTGTGGATCAGAACCAGATCTGCCTCTGTGTAATTCCCATGTTATTCCATAAACATTTCTCCACCTCCTAGGGCACAGCCCACTGCACCAGTCAAAACCATCTGGAGTTTCCTCTAAACACAGAAATCTTGCAGACCCATGACACATTTTTGTTACAATCAGCCTTGACTGAGCACCTGAGGCAGTCTGAGTTTGCTGGGTGTGATAATCTGGTTACCCAAATGTCACCACTCTTGTCCTCTCACCTGCTGTTCATGCAGCCCTGTGAGAAACTCTGCTCTCCTAAGTCATTCTGAATTCTTGAGAAAAATGCACTTACCTGGGGGAAGGTGGTTAAAATAAGGCTGATAGTGCTTCACATGTATCACTGCTTGGATGGCAAGAGGCAGGAAGTCCATAAACCAAAACCAGGCTTACACAGGACTGTGATTCCCAAGGAAATTAACACTGATCCAGTTTAACAGTTAAACTAGTCCTTTATTAAAAAGTCATTTTGTCTGACATCAGTTAATTAATGTTGGATTAAACAGCTGCAGGAGGATGTCAAGTTAGACTTAATTTGAAAATGGCTCTGAGCTGTTCTGTTCGTACAAAATTTAGCAGAACTTGCAGGGCTTACTGGAAGATGTACTTTTATTCCTAATAATGCCTCTGCATCTGCCTTTCTGTGCCTTGCTGCAGGCTGCCCACTGGTGATCTGTGTCATTTCTGCAACCTCGTCCCTGGACAGCTACGGAGAAAGTGGCAAGTGAGTACAAAAACCCCTCCTGCAGGTGCCACAGGGATGAAGGTCTGATGGGGAGGAATCTGTAAATGTGTTAACTGGGCTGTGGTGCTCAAGAGCCTCCTGAGGAGCAGGGGAGAGAGGCTGCAGAAGGATGACTTGTGTAGAGATGTTGTTAAACATAGAAGCCTCGAGTGTGGTTTTCACAGAGATGATGCACAAAAAGCTCCTGAGGTGTTTTTCCTACTTTTCACTGAAGAGCTCCTCAGTGAGCTCCCTGCTCAGGGGGGAAAAACTTGCACAAAGATGAGAGTAGTCATTTATTAAAGATATTCAACCTTCCAAAGAAAACTGCAGTTACACACCTGAAATCTGGAATGGATAATGTCCAAAACTTTGAAAATTAATTTCCTTTCTAGTTTAGGAAAAGAAGAGCAAAATTATATGAAAGAACACCATAGGATTTAATCCTAAAATAATTTCACAGGTGGTAAACTGGTTGATCTCTTCAGGGCTGTAAGAAGGGCCTGATTGTGTTTGCCAGCCCCTTCCCCAGCACCAGCCAGGGGAGGCAGGGAGGGCTTCAATTTGTCTCTGGCTGCAATGAGACAAATTCACTGCAATGAGACATTTCAGAGTGCTCCAGCACTGAAACAGCCTGTGGCTGAGGACACCAGAACAGCAAATTGCAAATAAAACATTTCCTCTCTTCCCATCTTTGCACTCCTGTGAGGGTGGGCTGGGGCAGCGAGGTGACACTGAGCGTGTGACAAATCCAGGTGAGATCCCACCCTGGTCCCAGTGTGAGGGGAAAAGGAGCCTTTTCCTGGTGTGCTACCCCGTCTCTGATTTCAAAATTCATCACTCTTCTTGCACTCCTAGTTGTTTTATAAGTTGGGTTTTTTTAACTAATAACATGACTAATTAAATGACTGTGTGCTTCCTCTGAAACACCTTGGTGTCCCCTGCAGCTGCTGGCTCTCCCTGGAGGATGGAGCAATCTGGGCTTTCGTGGCACCAGCGATGTTTGTGATCCTGGTAGGTACCAGCAGAGCAGCTGCTGCTCCTCTGTGCCAGCAGGGCTGGCTCACACCTTGTGCCAGCCCCCTGCAACTGCACTGAGCCCTCCAGAAACCCTTGGTTCCTGCTCCCAGATTTTCTGTTGTGCATGGGTGTGTGTTAGTGTATGCATATTAATTCTCACACTGTTAATTTCTTTATTCAAAGACAAGGATAGGATCTAAAATGGTGGGACAGCCCAGCTGGGGTCATTAATAACTGTGTGAGACCAAGTGCTCTTGAGAACTTTAGCAGCTCTCAGAAACAGCCCCAGGAGAGCACTCCAGGTGAGTTTGCTGGGCTCAGGTGAGGCTGTCAGGTGAGTTTGCTGGTCCAGCTCTATGAGCTGCCCTTCCCAGGGGTGCAGGGCCATGGCACACCAGCACTCCACAGCATGAGGAGTGATGCTCAGACGTTAAATTGTGTTCAGCACACAATTGTGATCACTCCAGGAATCAGGAGTGTTTGAGAGACCTGTGCCAGATCAGCTCCTCTTCTGCCCTGTTTCTGCTGCCTCCACTGACCAGGTTATCTGCAATGCTTTCTGCAGGCTGTAATGCCAGATTGAGAGCCTGGAGAGGCCATGGACTCCCTGATCAGTGAAACCATCAGGTTAATGTCTAAAGATCTATGTAGATTTTTAGAGGCATGGACATTAAAAAAAAAAGCAGAGAGAAACTTGCCCAGATTTCATCACACAGAAAACCCGCACAGATCCTGCTCAGAAGCCAAAGGAAGGAATAAATCCATGTGTGCATAACTAGTGTTACCATTGCATACCTCTGTACCCATCTGGCAAACAGAAGGCATACCCTGAACTTCTGTGTGTCAGTTTGCATTCAAAGGTATGTCGATACAGATGAACGGAGAGCAATTAAAATAGTCTAATTTTCATGTGTCCCCTCCTCACATTAGCACTTGCTTTCTGGCCATTTTCAGCACCAAAGGAGGAAGTGAGATGCAGCCAGTGGCCAAACCATCCCAGGCTGTGGTACCCAAAACACACCAGGTAGGGAAATGCTCACTCACCTGAGCCAGCACAGCCTCCAAGAGTTTGCACGTGCAGCTGCTTGGCAGAGAAAGTAAGAGTTGAACTGTCTGGCTCTGACTTATGATCTATAACATTTGTGCAGCTCAAATGATGTTCTTGTAGGGATACAAATACTTTCAGAAAGAGAAAGAGTGAGCTCACAAGGTTGATCCATGTAGAGCAATTTGTTAAATAGTCTAAACCCAGCTCTGCCCAAAATAGCAGCAAGAGAGCTGACAAATTACCTCTCTGGGCATTGGAAATTCCAGCTGAAAAATGTGTTAGTGCCTATAGGGAAATAACAGGGCTAAACACTATCTGGTGTGTGTGCGTGTGTGCCTGTGTTCTTTAAATAACAAATTAGCCACCAGCTGCATAAACTAGCATTTAAGTCTGAAAATACTTCTCAAAAAGCAGTTTTTGACTAGTTGGATCCACAGTGTCTCTGCCAAGAAAAAGGATTGTGCTGCAAGGAAAAGAGGGGGATTGCTCCTTTCAACTCCCACTCCCCAGAGAGCAGGCAGGCTCAGTCCACTTTTATCCTGCCCAGCCTCACAGGCACTCCAGACATCACGGAGCCTGAAGCAGAATGATGTGGAGGGAAAACCACTCACACACTTTTCTAGGCAGTAATTCAGAACCTCCCAGCCCTACACAGATTCCCATACCAAATATGCTTTTTCCTTGGGCTTTGAGTCAAGGGATATGATGGAAATAGTTCCTTCTATATGTAGGTCTTTTGGCTTCTACCTACATCTTAAGGCTTAAGATCACTCTCCCCACACCCCAAACCACAACACACAAGCCTCTCTCTCATGCTCCTAAAGCAGCTTCACAAAAAGCCCTTGCAATTACTTTACAAACCAAGCTAAGCTCAGCCCAAGCGGCCCTGGGACGTGTCTTCAGCCGAGGGGAGAAAAACCCAGCTTGACAAAGCACCCGAATTTCTGACAGAAGACATGAAAACTTCTGGCAGAAGGCTTTGTTTGTTATCAGCCATCTGCTGCCTTGGTGTGCTTCCATAGCTGTGGCAGAATTCAGGGAATTCTGTGGAGGCATCTGTGTGCCTGAGCAGAGCTGGGCTGCAGGCAGGGAGTGAGGACACACTGGGCTGCAGTGGCAAGGCCCCTATTGCTGCCCCTGTAAATTGATATTTTCCTGTGGTGCAGTTCCAGTGAGGGTTTGCAAGGCTCTGAGCACAGCACAGAAATGGTTTTCTCAAATATGCTCATTACCACCTCAAAGGATTTACAGAGGGTATTTGCAAAATACGATTTGGTATTTTGGTATTTCCCTATTTAGCAATAGGGAAAATGATCCCAAGGCCATTGAATTTCATCTCTTATCTCTGTAAAGGTGACTGAACAACAGGTACACTTGAGGAGCTGGCAGTTCCACAGGATAGCCTTTGGATAAACTCATGAAAATGAACTATTACAGATGCTCTGATGCTACAGCAGGTGATGATCTGCCCTTAGAAACCTAAAATTAAAAAAGGGGTCAGAAGATTTGGGAAAACCCAAGGAAATCGTTATAATAAAATTTAAACATCTTTAATTCACCCTCTCATCCTCAGAATTAGAATAATTATGTCAAAGTAGAGGATGATTATTGAGTTTTAACTGAGGAACAGCACTGTTTTTGAAGTCTCCTCTTTCTTTTTGTTCTGTAGTTCAGGGTAGTTTTGTTCTACCCTTGTTCTTGATGCTTTGTAGCTGGTGTGCAGCTTTGGACAGGAAGGGGGAAATACATCTTTCACCTTCACATTGTCTACCTTTTTTTTTTTTTAAACCCAAGGTCTTTGCACAGCAAGACAGTCTTTGCCACATTTCCTTAAGAGATAAAGATTTCCTTCTTCCTTCACCTGTGACTCCAGCACAAACTTTCCTTTGTTGAACATTTTCAGTGTTAGTCTTTTCAAGGTTTCCTACTTTTCTGTTGGGATTCTTTTCATTTTATTGATGTTTCTGCTGGAGCTGACATCAAAACGAGTGGAGCCTTTGCAGAGCGGGGTTCAGATTTCGTGTTTTCCCCGCTCCTGTGGAGCGGTCGGGCAGCCGGTGTGGGCAGGCTCGGGAGAGCGGCCGGTGCAGCGCGGGAGCGCAGCCGGTGAGGGGCCCGAGCCCCGCGGCAGCCGGGTATCGATCAGGGCAGCGATTGGCAATCGGGGTATTGATCAGGGCAGCGATTGGCAATCGGGGTATTGATCAGGGCAGCGATTGGCAATCGGGGTATTGATCAGGGCAGCGATTGGCAATCGGGGTATTGATCAGGGCAGCGATTGGCAATCGGGGTATTGATCAGGGCAGCGATTGGCAATCGGGGTATTGATCAGGGCAGCGATTGGCAATCGGGGTATGGATCAGGGCAGCGATTGACAGCCATCAGGGTATTGATCAGGGGAGCATTGACAGCCATCAGGGTATTGATCAGGGCAGCGATTGACAGCTGGGTATTGATCAGGGGAGCCTTGACAGCCAGCAGGGTATTGATCAGGGCAGCGATTGGCAATCAGGGTATTGATCAGGGGAGCGATTGACAGCTGGGTATTGATCAGGGGAGCCTTGACAGCCAGCAGGGTATTGATCAGGGCAGCGATTGGCAATCAGGGTATGGATCAGGGGAGCATTGACAGCCATCAGGGTATTGATCAGGGCAGCGATTGACAGCTGGGTATTGATCAGGGCAGCGATTGGCAGCTGGGTATTGATCAGGGCAGCGATTGGCAGCTGGGTATTGATCAGGGCAGCGATTGGCAGCCAGCAGGGTATGGATCAGGGCAGGGATTGACAGCCATCAGGGTATCGATCAGGGGAGCATTGACAGCCATCAGGGTATGGATCAGGGCAGCGATTGACAGCCGGGTATTGATCAGGGCAGGGATTTATAATCAGGGTATGGATTTACAATCAGGGTATTGATCAGGGGATGGATTTACAGCCAGGGTACTGATCAAGATATTGATACAGAGTCAGGGTATTGATTTACAGCCAGGATATCAATCAGGGTATTGATTTACAGCCAGGGTATTGATCATGGTATTGATTTACAATCAGGGTATTGATTTCCAGTCAGGGTATTGATTTCCAGCCAGGGTATTGATTTGTGTCTGGGGATCCTGAGCTCCTTGGCTGTGGGGCACTGCACCCATCCAGCCTTTTCCTGAACAGGCAAGGGAGCTGCTGAAGGAAGGGGAAAAGCTGTGGGGGTGGGAATCATCGACACAGGACAAACCACACCAGCCTTGGCAGCCTCTCTTGGCAAATGGAGGGAGCCCAGCCAGTTTCTGTTTCCTGCTGTGTTTGCACAGTGCTCCCAGGGCTGCCTCTCCTCAGAGCCAGTCTCAGCTTGCTCTCCTGACCAAGGCTTGTTCCTCCTCCAGGTCAACATCGGCATCCTCATTGCTGTCACAAGAGTCATCTCCAGAATCAGTGCAGACAGCTACAAGGTCCATGGAGATGCTAATGCCTTCAAGTAAGTTTTTCTCATTGAAATAATAACAACAATCTCCCACCAGCAATGTTATACCAGGGACTGCTCCCAGAACACTGACATCATTCCCCAGTAAAAGCAAATACTGTTAAAGGTGTTCTCCACTTGAATGCAGCCAGTTAAGCTGTATTTTATCAAAGCTGCATGCTGCACGGGGTGGAACCTGTGCTTCAGCAGGAGCTGAAGTGTCTCCCTGCCTGTTGCAGTCTCCAGCATTTGCTGATTCATTGTTTTCCCTTTGTTAATGGAGACTTTCCTCTTCCTGCTGCAGTCAAAAGCTGAATTTCACAGAGCATCATTAACCTGTATTGGGTTATTGCAACTCTTCTGCTCCTTCTGAGGACAGACCTTGTTTCTAGCCCCAGTTCAGTATAATATTTAGGCATATGCTTATCTTTAAGACTCTCTTGACATTACAAAGCACACAGACTTACACTGGATTTAAATGTGTGCCTAAATTCAAGCAGATCTTTATATCATAGTGCCTTGAGCCTCTTGGGGTGGTGGCCTCTGAGAGTGAGTCATCTTTGAAATAGCACTAGCAAGTCTGGAGGGGAAATGTAAGGCACACACAAAGCTACCTCTGAATGTACAAGGACAAATTCTGATCTCTGAAATATATATAGAGATTACAGGTGTGTAGCTAAGAAGATAATTTAATATATCTAAATTAAGGGCTAAATTAAGATGTTGACTGTTCCATTTTGTATCTCCTAAATAAGCTTTAGTCCAAATAGAGAGGTGACACTGTACATAAATAAAAGAATATGGAACTTAGATAGAAGAAAAATGTGATGATGGTTTGTGTTTAATGTTTCTGAGGCACAGGTTATTGTATGATAAGGATTTGGTGCCACTATTCTGAAATGGTATCATAAAAAATAATTTTTATGCTTGGATTACTTATGTAATTTTGAAATTGTCATTAAGTTTTAAATACTGGTGACAGTTACCTAATTGAAGTTAGTTTACTTATTATACACTTATCCAACAGGAGAAGCAAAACAGTAAATAAGTCTACACAAGAATCAATAAGATAATTACACTGTAGTGAAATGAGAAGCCTGAGAATTAAAGTGACTGTTTCAGGTTTGTCTGAGTTCCTGTGACCTTCAGAAATACAAAGGATATACAGAAACTTAGGAAGCAAATAACTGTATATTGTCAATGCCAATTTTTATGCACTGTTAGAAATATGAAGACAAAGACACATCTCCATAGGTACGAGAGGAGCTCCAGGGATTGCTCCATGTGCTGGGATATTTTACTGTATTGCAAGGAGTGGATTCAACACACACTGCACCCTGCACACTAACACAATTTTTTTTTAAACTCTGTGTGTGCACATAAGTAAATTGATTTATGAATGATTGGTCAAGGAACAGGATGTAATGCCTTTAATGAGGAGCATATGTTCTTAGCCCAAACATTATCAGCTGTAGATTTGGAATGGGGTAACTCTGTACTGAAAATGAGACTTCTCCAGGTACCCTGGCTGAGAGATGCTCTTTGTGCCAAGTCATTTCCACATGACAGTTTCAGGATTTGACCTAACAAAAGTTACAGGGAGAAAAGTGGAGAAAAATATTATCAGAGGGCTGATACATCTGAAAACTTGAACCATTAAGTTATTAAGTGGAAATATGCTGTGATGGAACAGCTTTCCTCACAGAGATAAATTAAGTCAACAAAATAAGAAAGGCAAACAGAACACAGAGAATAGTTCTTCTGTACATATCATTACAGAAGTGGGTCCTCAAAGGAAGTTTGAAATGAGAAGTGCATAAATACATGTTGAAATCACATCTTGGGAAGTGTTTATACCCTGATTTAACATAGCAGTGAGGCATGATGAATTAGAGTTTTATGTACAGAGGATGGCATGGAGAAAGCAACTGGTCTGTAGGAGAAAAAGATAATTCTAAAGCAAATTCTAATTTGTAGCACCGAGTTTATATGCCAGTATGAAATCTTTGTGTGTATTTTCCAAAAAATAAGAGAAGAAAGCAGAGCAGGGCTGTGATCTGACAGGTGCAGGAAGTGTTTCTCACGGTGTGAAATCCCCGTGGCTCCCAGCATTACAGCTCCTGGGAGCTGATTACAGGCTGTTAACCCGGGAGGGTGCATGTGCACAGCAAAACAAATCAGTGACAAACACAGAGGCCAGAAAAGCAGAAAGCTTTATAGCTTCTGTGGGGAAGGACTGCAGGGGAGTTTTTGGATCAACAAGTTGAGCTGGCTGAGGGAGGAAGCCCCGAAGGCTGCAGAATGCTCTGTGCACTGTGATCCCCAAATAAAGGGGCTGCCGGGCGTCCCTGGGTGCAGCTCGTGGACATCGCTGTGGGCAGGACTGGGCTGTGCAGGAGCAGTTCTTGAAGCCTTCTCACAAAGCCAGAGCTGCATGAAGCTGGCACGGTGTGATTTGGTGAGGCAGGAAAGCTTGGGCAGCCACGGGGGACGTGAGGAGGAGTGGCTCCTTCGGAGCTGGGCTTGTGCTTTCAGACAGCCCAAGGCAGAAAATGGGAGCTGCAGGGCAAGGAGCTGTGGAGGGGAACCTGCCCAGTCCAGTGAACCTGAGGCAGAAAAGAGGAGGGACTGCAGTGCTGTCTTTTCCAGCTGCGGTGAGACAGGCAGCACGGTCAGACGGTGAGAGCTGGGACAGCAGCTGGGACAGCGGGTTGGACAGCAGGGACAGCAGGTTGGACAGCAAGGACAGCAGGTTGGACAGCAGGGACAGCAAGGACAGCAGGTGGGACAGCAGGTTGGACAGCAGGTGGGACAGTTTCCCAGCAGGGTGACACCTACAGTGACAATGAGCTGAGGGGCCTGGAGGCACTGACCAAAGTGGCTGTGGCAGGGGCTCGAGGAGGTGCCAGTGCCACCTCTCTCCTGGTGGCTCAGGCCAGCACTCGCTTCCATCTGCAAGCCCCTGGCTGAGTGGCCTCACACTTGTGGGTGTTTCCAAGTTCAAACCAAGCAGCTGCTGCAGCCCAGAAATCCCAGAAATCCCTGCAGGTTTCACAGAACAGGCTCCTGCCCAGGCTTGCCTCTGGCCAGCCTCTGGTGCCACAGGAAAACTTTAATCACTCTGACAAGGACTGAACTCCACTGCTGCTGGCAGCAGGATGGGAGAGGACCTGCCCTGGCTCTGTCTCCCCTGAACTCCTGAGCTCAGCCAAGCTGACACCACATCCACGGGACTCCTGGTCCTTGCCCTTGGCTCCTGCTGCAGCCGATATCCTCTGTTAAATGCTCATCTCCCTTGCCCTGAAAGCTCTGACTTCTCCCCAGAGGCAGAGGGAAGCCCAGGCTGTGCTCAGACACCATCTCTGCATGTCTCAAGCCAGGTGTGGGGACTCAGGCCACACCTGAGCAGAGATCACCTCAGAAATCCTGAGAGCAAAGACACATTTTGAGTCGTGACAGTGTCAGTTAGAAAAGGTGTTTATTGCTGGAGAAGTGCTGGTGCTGGAGCATGTTTACTTTCCGAAAAATTAAGTTACTTGGCAATGCAAGTGGATGTTACCAACAGGGCTTGTTTCTCCTGGCAACAAACAGCAATAAACTGATGTAATTATTTCGAGTAACTGTTCCTGATTTTCCATATGGCAGCAGGTCCTCTCAAATGCTGACTCAAACGTGACTGCAGAACATGCACCAGGGTGAGCCAGTGCTCTGCTCGGAAGGCAGCAGCTGGCAAACTTCAGGTTTAAAAGCCAAAACAGAAAACAAAGCTGTGAACAAAATTCCTTTTAGTGTCCCAAAATTAATTTCTTGTTCATCTTCCCCACTGGCATTTCCCCCAGCACAAAGCTCCTGGCTTATCGATCTCTTCGGGTTCTGATGCTGCTTGTCACAGAGGAGACATCAGAGAGCCTCCTGCTGAACATCTTGTTCTGCTTTCACTGCCACTGGTGCGCCCATTTGTGTCTTTAAAGTAAATAAAAATAGTGCCCCTAAAATGAATTTAAGAAGCAACATAAAAGACTAAGCTTTAATGATACATAAACTGCAAAATACCCAGTAATTTGAGGCAAAATGAATACAATTAAACAGTTTATGATCAGAGACACTAATTAAAGCGTGATAGACTCCTGTGACAGTCTGAATAGTATTTGGTCATTGTAGCAATTTTCCTATGTGTGTGAAAATAGCTACTTTTTTAGTGTCTGAAACTTTAATTCTGCAAGACCAATTTACTGGAAAGGGCTGAGCAAAGAATTATTATCATCTCCTTTTATTATTTGAATTTACTTAAGATCATAATTTTGTATTGTTTTTGAAGCATATTGAACACGTATAGAATATGAACTTTTCCTTTAGTTGTCATTGATTATTCTTGGACCTTTTATCAGAGGATTAGCTATTGATTCTCAGCAAAATAATTTTGAACAATAATTCAGTTGTGGCTTAATGAGAATGTTTTGCATCCAGGGAACAGATTTTCTGCCAAAAAGCTAATTTGTTATAGTTTATAGAATGCTGAATCTAATACCTTGAAATATTCAAATGCATACATACAGCATTTGTTTGAATTATCCATTCTTTTTTTAGGGACATAACTAATCATATGTTTGAGTTCAAGCACACAAGTAGCCTCTCTAAGCTTAATGCAATTAAAGCAGATTAGTTTAATGGAATTGCTCATGTGCTTGAAAAGGCACATGATTACATTTCTGAGTTATGAACCATTTGAACTCTTTTTCTGACTTATTTCTGCTGCATCTAAAGACTTTATTCAGCACATTCATTGAAGTATAAGGGCCTTAACAAGGTTTTTTTTGCTGACTGCCCCACCCTTTCAAAGGCTCTTTGCTCTTTGCATGGCAAGTGTTTTCTCTGTTACAGTGAGAGGGGATCCCCAATGTGACAGTGTTAGAAAAGTTCACATTTCTCTCCCCCTGGGGACAGCTCTTGCCTGGTTACATTTACACAGGTAATAATTTCACTGCCTGAGTTCCCTCGACTGCAGGGTTAAAGCAGGTCTGGGTGGCACTGACAGATGTTAACTGCAGCAGAGCAAGGAATGGCCAGCCTGTCTCCATTGCAGGAGGAGTGGTTTTAGTTTAGAAGCACACACCACATTTATCCAGCCCCCTGTGATTTCCCAGCCAGCTCACTTCTGCGTGCTGTTGGCCAGAAGAGACAGTTCCATTAACTTCTCCTGAATAAACTGCCAAGTCCAACTCTTATTAAATACATTCTCACTGCTTACTCTGAAATGGTCCAATGAGTTGGAAAAATCTCTGTCTTTTTTATAAACTGTACGCTTTACTCAGTGAACCAAAAGAGATTGCTATCATAATCATCCATGGAGAAAGCAATTACAGCAAAATCAGAAATATTTCTTAGCTTTTTACCCTATTCTTTCTTTCCTTTTATTATTTTCTTCATCCCTCAAACTCAGTGAAACAGTCCTCCATTGGAAAAATATGTTTTCTGTTTAGTTAAATTAATGATTGAAAATTGGAAATAATGGCAGTAGCTGTGGTGAATGGGAGCAGAACAGGGCTTCAGGAAAGCTCAGCACGGTGAGTAAGTCATGCCAGCTGCTGGGCTAGTTCCATCTGCATTTTTAACACATCACAAACCCCTGCACAGGAAACTGAAATAGAGTCTGTAGCTTTAATGCAGATCTGATCCTCACTTTGTTGTTTGAGAAATGTCCAGAAAGCCTTTCCCAGTGGCAGGGGCCAGTCCAGGAGGGCTGTGCTGCAGCAGCTCAGGTGCTGCAGACATCTGCCCACGAGTAATTGGCCATTCCAAAGCACTTTGCAAAGCCATCTATTACACCCCTGCAGCACCAGGCTGCTCTGCAAATTGCTCATGCGTTTAATCACTGATCCATTCCGTGCCAGGCTCTGCCTGGGTGTTTTACTTTGTTTATAAACACTCCCCAGCCCTTCAGCCCAGCCTCCTCCTGCCTGGGATACAAATCCTGGCAGTCAGTGCTGATAACTCCGGTGCTTTATCATCAGCTGTTGTTCTGGGAGCTCCTGTGTATTTGCTGCACTTTGTTCTTGTGATTCCATTCCTGGCTGGTGCCATTTGGTGTCCACAGACTCCTCGTCCTAAGGGTTACTCCCAGCTGTTCATTTCCACAGAACGTGCTTGTCAGTCATGGAACTGCTGGAGCTCTCACGAGAGCTCTCCTGCCAAAGCCATCCCATCATCTCCTCCATAACTGAATCCCACCTCTTTGGGATGCCATTTGAGATTTTTTTTTATTTTTTTTTTTTAAATTTTTTTAATCTCCTTCCACAAGGAAGGTGTGGAGCAATTTGCAACCTGTAAACTGTTCTGAAAGTCTACAGGGGTTCAAAATCCATAGCACTAGAAAAACCTTTCTGTGCCTTTCTGGCTGGCAGATGTTTGCAGCCCTCAGAGACAGGGAGCACCTGCTTTGGTGTGCTCTAATGAAAAAGAAAAGAGCTTTTTCCATGTGCTGAAGGAGAGCCATCCATTAGACAGAGCAGTGTGACAGGCCAAATCTGCTTTCAGCAGCTCCTTTTCTTCACAATTTCTCACTGTGTGTAAGGAATCGTGTTCATTGAACGTGGCTTCAAGCAGCATGAGTGAGGCACCTCCTAGAAACTGCTGGAAGGAGGAGAGTTGACTGGCAACAAAGGAAATAATTAAAATGAAAGTATTAAGCAGTAACAACTAGTGAGCTGAAGTGCTACTGCCAATGACAATGTCTTCAACCTAATTAAATTTTTGGCTCATTGAATATGACAAATACAAATGCAGTTTGGGTACGTCCTTATTAGACTCAGGGTTTTAGACTAAAAATAACATGGGTTTGAATGTTGCCAATGAGGGTATTAATGAGGAAGTGCTAATCTTTCAGAGACCATAATGGCAGTAATGGGAGTGCTTTCTTCACTGCAGATGCTGAGAGTCACAGCTCTGCAGAAAGGCTCCCGGCCACGCTGTGATTGCTCAGGCACACTTTGGGAGGAGTGTTAAAAGATTAAAGGGATGTAAAGCATAGCTGCAGAGAGGAGGCTGCTCTGCAAAAAGGAGACAAGCAGGGACAAATAGAAACAGGCTTAAACTGATGAAAAAAATCAAATATCTTTAAGCTTCCTGTAGTGGGAGGGGAGTTGCAAAGCAGTGGGTCTGATTACCTGGGAGCAGCTGCCTTTGAGCAGCTCTCACGAGTGGTGGTACCCCTGCCTGGCAGGGCTACTTCTGCTCCAGGAGTGACAACCAGCCCTGCCTGAGCTGGGCCAGGTGGCATTGTGAGCCCTTCCACAGCTTGATTTTTGCTTGCTTGTGTCTTTCAGAGCCAGAGCTGTCCTTTGTGGGAAGAGTTTTCTGTCTGTCACTGCTCCTTTAGCAGGATTTGCTGCTCCAGGGCTGTTGATGCTGGCTCCAAAGGAGCAAGCAGCTCTGATACTTGTGCCTGCTCCTTTCTGTGTTAGGAAGGGCAGCAAGACTAAACAGATGGGTGCAAAATATACAGGGGAAACTTCATTGTTAAGAGGTGCTGGTTTTTCTGAGTATAAGGATAAACCAATTTTTATTAGAGATGCTTAGTCGTGTTTACTTTCACAGGTGAATGTCAGGATAGAATAAGGTTTATTAAAACCTGGTTATTAAATCCCTGTGATGAAACCTTGCTGTGAACACAGCAGAATCAGTGCTGAGGTGAAGGGTGTGAGAGAAGGGGCCATACCAAGCCACTCTCCAGCTGTTTATCGTCTTGTCTAGATGGGAATGTCCAGGAGCTTGTGTTGTACTTATTGACCTGTGGCTGGATCAATTTCTTGACTCCAGCCCAGCAATCCCTGCCAGACTCCAGGGGCAGTGGCTGCAGGTGTAATCTGTCCTCTGCAGAGCCTGGGGGTTCAGGTCTCCTCTCTTGAAGGCAAACCAGGATTTACACAGCATTTGATGAGAACAAAACTCTCTGCTGGCCCCATGCCCAAGGCTGGGTCACTCCTGATGGGTCCTTCGTGGCACACAAGGTCAAGGGTGTTGTTAACAAGATGGTATTGAGACATCTGAGAGCAGCACGTGGGGCTGTCACCCCACTGTCCCCTCCCTGCTGACAGAGTTCTCTGAAGGACTTGTCTCCTTTACTTCCAGAGTTAGAGCAACAGAAACTTTCAGCTTTTAAAAATCTATAGCTTTGAAGTTCACATTAATTTGTTTTTAAAATGTCCTGGCTGGATTTAGTTTTCCATCTTTTAATACTAGATTTTAAGCCATGAAAGTGCTGGTGGGAGGACGGGGCTGTGAGTCACAGCTTGGTGCCAGGTTCCAGAGCAACAATTAAATGCTGCTCATTCATCACAAAATGGGACAATTCCCTGTGAACAGCAATAACCTCAAGAGTTTGCTTGAACTGCTTCATTTACACCCTTGGCTCCAATTTATAATCCTGGAACTCTGTGTCAGCTTTATGCAGAATAATAAGAGCAAATATTACAGTTGTGGCATTGCAAAATAGAAATGTTATTTAAGCATGTGCCTCGTGTAGGGCTCTGGGCAACCTGTGGATCACTGCCCAGCCTGACACAGCTCCTAGGTGTGGCTTACGTATTTTCCCAATAAAGCACTCTGAAAATAAAATAAAATAAAATAAAATAAAATAAAATAAAATAAAATAAATGGAAAATACAGGTAATTACACTAAAGAGAAGATGCTCCCTTAGTATCAAAAACACTTTTAGGCTCTGAGGTGCTCTCTTGAGGTACCCAGTAGGAGGCAAGGCCCTGCAGTCCTGCCCCTCTCTCCTGGGTGTGCGTTTGAGACAGGAGACCAGGCAAGGGTGCAGGATTTATCTGCCACTGCTGCAGTGCAAGCTCATACGAGCCACTGCACAGAGAATCTCTTCTCCTCTCACTTTGTGTGCCTGACCTTGAGCCTTTGCTGGTGGCTGCTGCCGTTGCCATGGAAACGGGAGAAGATTGTTCTGTTGATATCGTTGCATAATGAAGGGTCACTGAGACTGTTGGGGTCAGGAGATCATTTTCAGAATTCAGCTCCTCAGGGGTGAATGCTATTCCACACAGATTTTCCTCATGATTTGACGTGATTGTTACTTTGTCATCCTCAATTAAAATAGGGGTTAACTGACTTCCAGTTAAACGGCAGAAATATTTGGCACACCAGAGATTCCTGGAGAAGGCTGCTTTCTCTGGGTGTTCCAGGGCTACAGAACCACCCAGCTGTGCAGCTTGTTGCCACTGTAGCTGAGGAGTGGTAAATGGCTGTGTAATTGTCTCTGACAGTTTTGAAATGCGTGTAGAACACAATCACATTTACTGGTAAAAGCCTCTGGTGATGGAGTTTTGAGTCTCTTCAGGGAGGAACTAGTTCAGAAGCTTTTTTTCCTCTTAAAAAGTTGTGTTTCTTCAAGGACAGTTTGAGAAAGGAGGAATTGGAGCCTGGGCCATTTTTGACAAGCCATGTTTTCTAGATTACCAATAATTTTTGAAGCTTGCCTCCAGTCTTTCCAAAAAACCACACTTTTCTTTAAAGCTCATACATGGAGCACAGGGTAGGGGCTACTTCATATTTTTAGCATATGGTGTGCCTGGTTTGACATCCCAGAGCAGGGAAAACAAAATTAATCATGGTGGGTTTTCACCACTGACTGCAGCTTTATAAGTCTTAAAAACAGGTGTGTAAACTGTGTTTCATTATAGTTATAATTAATTAAATGAAGCTAGCTCTATGTAATCCTGTGCTTTGGACAAGTCTTGACATTTTAGTGAAGAAAGGTCCCATCCACGTGATCCTCCTGGTCTGGCAAGGCCAGAGAGATGTGCACTGCCAGGCTCTGCTGCTCCCTTTGCTTCCCCCTGCCCAGCTCTTCTTGCAAGCTCTGCCCTTTGCTTTCCCTCTCTCTGAGCAGCTCTGTGTTTCCGCTGCACCCTCTCCTCCTCCCTGCCTGCCCTTCCTGAGCAAGCTGTGCCCTTTCCCACCAGGATTCATGGCAGTGCTTCCAGCCCAGCATTCCTTTTCCTGGGGAGGGGGAATGCTGTGGGGCCCTCTCCATGGCTGCATCATCTGGAAATCCCTCTGTGCCAGCACTGGGCCTGCCATCTCACTCTCCTGCCACCGAGAGCTTCACCACATGACATAACAGCCATAAAGAAGATTGAGATGGCTGTAAATGGAGCAGTAAGACTAATTTTCAGGCTGTTGTTTCAAGATGAGTTGCAGGGACGTACCCAGTTAGCAGCAGCAGGGGCTGGGCTGGTGCAGTGGTGCCTCACACGGAGTTTGCCTCAGGACAGGCTGCAGGATGTGCCACGGCATGGAGAGGGGCTGCACTGGGAGCTTGGAGAAGGGGGGAGCACTGGGGAGGTGCGGGAGCCGACTTCTTTGTCATCTAACCAGGGGCAGATGTTAAAGAAGAGCAGATCACACCAGCCTGCTCCACCCACAGGCAGCCTCTGACCCTTGGGGATTTGTGCTTCTCTGTCCTTGAGCAGACAGGGCAGGAGGTTCTGGGAGTGAGCTGCCACAAGCAGTGCTCTGTCCTGGGCCCGCAGCCCAGCTCTGTGCCAGGTTTTTGGGAGTGAGCTGCCACAAGCAGTGCCCTGTCCTGTCCTGGGCCCACAGCCCAGCTCTGTGCCAGGTTTTTGGGAGTGAGCTGCCACAAGCAGTGCCCTGTGCTGTCCTGGGCCTGTGGCCCCAGCTCTGTGCCAGGTTTTTGGGAGTGAGCTGCCACAAGCAGTGCCCTGTGCTGTCCTGGGCCTGTGGCCCCAGCTCTGTGCCAGGACAGGAATCTGGGGGACCAGGCCAGTTCCACACATGCAGAGTGCCCAGAGCAGCCAAGGCTGGACTGTCCTGTTGCTCCTGTTGACTTTACAACCATTTTTGTCAATTATTTGATACCTTTCACCTAGAGGCAGGACGATACCATGACCTGTTCAACCCAGGGCTGGCTCATGGCAAACTGGATATCTATGAAACCCAATCCTCCTGCTTAGCTTTTGTTGTCTGCTTGTGAGAACAGTGTTGCTCTTTTGTCTCAGTTTTGGAGAAAAACTGGCCCCTAATAATAGCATGGTATGTTAAGAAAACCCAAAAACAAAAAAAAGCCCTTACACATTAGAAAATTGCAATTTATTTTCTTTTAAAAACCCAAATGAATCCCTCCAGACTTTCTTGTCAATTTGCTTTTGTGAGACTATTAAGGAAAACCTGTCATGGAAGTGGGTAATATTTTCTTGTCTCTTTCCCCCCCCCCTTAGCTCTGTAAAGTAACTCCAGAATCTTTTGGGGAAGAACCAAACACTGTGGGAAATAGGCAAGTGAACATTTCTGCTCAAGAAAGGAATAAATCTTCACTATTGTAAGCACCAGGGCCAGTTCTTTTCCTTTTAAACTGCTTTCATTTTCCACATGATTTTCTAAGAATTTAATTATTTTGGCTTCTGGCCATAGTCATCAGCAAGCACTCCTGGGAAATTTGTTCTGTCATCCATTTCTGGAGTCTCATGCATTTTCAGCAGCCACATTTTCTGGATTTCCAAAAAGCGTAATCCGTGACTGAGACAAAGAGCCTGCCCATCCTGCCTGCCTGGCTGCTGGAGAAGTGAAACTGGATTCACCCTCCAGGAGTGTGTGTGCTGTCTGTGGTCGCTCTCAGCAGACCCGGAGTGCCTCCCTGGCGGGGAGATTCGTCCTGCACGCTCCTTGGGCAGTAGCTGTGGCACAGAGAACGCCTGTCCTGCCCCACTGGAGGTGCAGGTGGTGCTCAGGAGAAGAGAGCATGAAAGGGAGCACAGAGACAGCCAGAGCTGTGCAGATAAAAGCAGACATGCACAAGGCCATCCGGGGCAGGCCCCTCCAGGATGGGATTTCACTGAGGGCAGAGGAGCCCCTGGTGTCCTGGGGAGGAGGGCAGAGGCTCCCAGGGCAGGTCCCAGCCCCCTCATCCTCACCCATTTATCAGCACCCCTCCACTGCCTGTGGAGCACTCTTCTGCTGTGAGAATAACTCTCATTTCCTTTGATGACTTAATGGCAAAGTTCAGTGGAAAATTAGCTCTCACCTTGGGCTTGGGGATTGAGAAGCAGAGAGTGCTGTCTCAACAGCACTGCGGTGAGAGAATTAGTACCAAAAAATGCTGGAGGAAGGAAATGTAGGAAAGGAATGGTAAAATCTCCCTGCAAGTTCTGTTTCCCTGGGGAAGTCACAAACTCCTAAAATTCAGCTTGCAATGACATTATGTTTTAATTCTTCATACTTGTTTCTAATAACTTGCATTAAAGACAAGGAGAAGGATATGTTTTAGTTCAGTACTTAATTTTTGGGAAGTATTTTTTTTTTCTTTTGTGTTTTTAGAATCTGGAAGCCATGGAGGTGACAAGGGCTTTGATCTGTGGAAAGCCTTAGCAAGACAGGGATTCCTAAATCCCTGGTTGGGTGCTGAAGTCAGTGCTGCAGCCCCTGGAATTGCCTTCTCAGTATTAAAATTCCTAAGGTAGCTCCATTTCTGGTCATGGCCTTAATTTTGTCTGGCTTGATGGGGATTTGAAGTGAGACTTGAGTTTCAGTCCCTGCTCTACTGAATATTTAATATCAATTCAGCAATATTAATAAAGCAAGGATTAGGTAGGACTCCCCTCTCTCAGGGAGTGCCTTGTGACTAATCTGTGGAGCTCACCTTCTCTCTCTGAGCCAGACAATATTTAATTATTCAATATATAATTGTGGGACAGGTTCAACAGGCAAGAATGAGCATCAAGCAGGGAGTCAAACACTTTTCTGCAAAAGTGGAAAGTGCAGTCCCTTGGGCAAAAGCCTGATTTGAGCTCAGGCCTGTGTCCTGAGCAAATGCTGTGTCTTCTAAAGGCAGTTTGAGATTTTTGGGAAGGCGTGTGAGAGGTGAGGCTGCTTTGGCAGCATCTGCCTTCTTGTGAGGGTCTGTGGTGAGAGGGCAGACTGTTAAACACTCAGAGAAAGAACAATTCCACCTCCCTTCCCACTCAGGGAATAAAAATCAATCTGAATTTATTTGCTGTTGCAGCCTAGAATTTTTTTTCTGTAGCTACAATGCTTTCATTTAGCAGCCTCTTCCTGGGTTATAAATGACACCCACAAGAAAGCAATGATCTGAAGTGACTGTAAATGGTTCTTAGTCAGATTCACACCATTATTTTGAAAGCGCAAATAACATTTGGGAAATGGGAAATGGCCTCTGCAGTTATTAGTTTTGTCTTTTTTTCCCCTTTAATTTGCTATAGTTCTGCCTAGAAATCACCCAAGATTAGGTAAGCAACTGTGTATGTGCTGATTAAAGGACATGCCTTGTGCCAGCAGCCTGACTGCAGCCAGGACAGAGTGCAGGAGGAGGAGGAGGAGGAGGAGGAGGTACAGGTGTATTTGCAGGAATTCATGAGCTGCTGCTTGGAGTCAGGAGCAGAGGCAAAATCCACGTGTGTCCTTTTTGGATGGAAGTTCTCCCATTAGACCAAGGTGTCTGGCAGAGCCCAGAGCTGGGCTTTGTTCAGCAGAGCCCCCACAGCCCTGCTCTGGTGCCACTGCCATGCTGTGGGCGTGGGTGGCTTGCTGGGCTGGAAGGGGCTGGGGATTTGGCTCTGAGCCTGAGCTGTGGCTGCTCTGCTGGGCAAAGCTCTGCTCTGCTGTGCTGTGCCTGCTCTGCTGGGCAGAGCTCTGCTCTGTTTTGGCTGCTCTGCTGGGCAGAGCTCTGCTCTGCTGTGCCTGCTCTGCTGGGCAGAGCTCTGCTGTGCTCTGCTGTGCCTGCTCTGCTGGGCAGAGCTCTGCTCTGCTGTGCTCTGCTGTGCCTGCTCTGCTGGGCAGAGCTCTGCTGTGCTCTGCTGTGCCTGCTCTGCTGGGCAGAGCTCTGCTCTGTTTTGGCTGCTCTGCTGGGCAGAGCTCTGCTCTGCTCTGCTTTGGCTGCTCTGCTGGGCAGAGCTCTGCTCTGCTCTGCTGTGGCTGCTCTGCTCAGCAGCTCCAACACCCCCGGGCATTGCTCCAGCTAGAGAGGAGTTCTTTTCTTGAGGACTGCAAGGGAGCTCATTGCTCTAGATCCCAAGTGGACTCAGTGGCTCTTCATCAGCCCCGAAGATTGTTCTGTGTTTTTTCTGCCATTTGCTGCCTCGTTCCGTCAAACATGAGCTGTCACCATTACTGTTCCATTTGTCCTTTTGGTGCTGGTGGTACCTGCAGCTCTTGGTGTGGCTCCTCGGGGTGGGGAAGGAGCTGTGGGCAGCCCAGTGAGCAGCACAGAGCTCTGTGCTCTGCTCCTCAGGGCTCAGCAGGGACAGCAGCCAGCTCAGGAGACAGGGCTCCGTGTGAAAATCACTTTCATCCACAGCCAGAATTGCTACCTGTGGTTTCCCAGCATCTCTCTGACTTCCAGCTGAGGAGTGAGTAAATATTACTTGTAACAAACAGGAAACTGCAATTAAATTAATTTTTTTTCAGCCATAAGTCTGAAATGCTAGTCATGGTTTTGGGGATTTATTTATTTTTATATAAAACACAAAGGGTACTGCTGGAAGTGACTAGAGAGGAAGAAACAAGAGAGAAACTTCAGTTAAAAGACTTGTCTTGTTCTGTGAATTGTGGTGAAGGAATTTTGCTTTTTTTAGACAGTGTTTCCTCCAATGATTACATAATCTTGGCTTATGAGTCTGAATTTAGTTCTTACTTCAGCAGGCATCATGACAGAAAAGTGGATGTCAGAAGTCTTAAAAGGATTAGTGCTCCATATAGAACCAATAAAACTGATTTGTGAATTAGGGGTCCCCTCCACAGAAGTAATAAAGTTTTCTTTCTGCAAGCAGAGAAGTGTCTCCCTTGTAAAGGTGTCAGTGTGGTCGCTGTGCACTGCTGTAATACTGACAGAGCTCGGGGCAGGAGCAGAGCAGGGCAGAGATGAACTGAGGCAAGGCAGCAATCACAGCTGAGTGGAGCTGTTCCACACCAACTGCAAATACAACACCCTGCAAGGCCCAGCTGTGCTCTTGGAAAAGTGTCCCTGGTAACTTCAGCAACTGCAATGATTTTAGATGATGTTGCTAATGAAAATACACCTCAGAGGTGCTGAAGCCTGTGCTTCTGCACACCAGGGCTGCAGCACAGCTGAGGTCATTATCCAGCTCAGAAAACATCCCTTCCCCTGCTGATTGATTTC
Organism: Pyrgilauda ruficollis; assembly: GCF_017590135.1. NCBI lineage: Eukaryota > Metazoa > Chordata > Aves > Passeriformes > Passeridae > Pyrgilauda > Pyrgilauda ruficollis. Next base: position 13,524,920 of record NW_024531043.1, read on the forward strand.
AGCTGGGTTAAAATGCTGCCTAACAGCCTGTGCCCCAGCAAGACACACAGAAGGCTTCAAAATCCTGGCCTGATGTGAGTGCTGAAACCAAAACAACTGAAAAAAGCCAGTTGAAGACATTTGGATGGGAAAAGAGCTCCATCAAGCAGGTTTAACTTCTCAGGAAATAGAATTCAACCCTAAGAACAGGAAGAGGAAAGGAAAACATTTTTTTTTCATCTGGAGATTGAAAGGGTGAGTGGATGTTAAATGGACAGCTTAGAAATTAATGGAGGAAGTGAATGCTGCTCTCAGCAGAGATGTCTGTGAAAAACTGATTGAGGATTTTCAAAGGAACTGGACTCTGGCCTTCTGCCAGAGGGGCTCAGCCACGGGTGCTCAGGTGAGTGGGACAGCCCCTGAGCTGCCAGGACCTGGCACAGACAGCCCTAGGCTGCCAGGACCTGGCACAGATAGCCCTGAGCTTGAGGGACCTGGCACACCTGCAGGGCAGCCCCTGAGCTGCCAGGACCTGGCCCGGGCAGCCCTGGGCTGGCAGGACCTGGCACACCTGCAGGGCAGCCCCTGAGCTGCCAGGACCTGGCACGGGCAGCCCTGGGCTGCCAGGACCTGGCACGGGCAGCCCTGAGCTGCCAGGACCTGGCACAGACAGCCCTGAGCTGCCAGGACCTGGCACAGACAGCCCTGAGCTGGCAGGCCTGGCACAGACAGCCCTGAGCTGCCAGGACCTGGCACAGACAGCCCTGCAGGCACTGCCCCAGGGCTCTGAGCCCCCAGACGTGAAGCCCTGCGGGGGGCTCCGGGTGGGTGCAGCTCCAGCAGCCTCGCAAGGCAGCTGAAGGGGTTTGGTGCTGGGGCAGAGCGTGAGCAGCCCTGAAGCACAGACAGCTCTCAGGTAGGCTGTGTACAGCTGATCGTAGTCCAAAGGCTTCTCCAGATGGTCTAGATGTAAAAATTTAATCAGACTCGAAGTATTTTTGTGTTTTCCAGAAGTTGTTTAGGTAACGACAGGTATGTACCTACAAAAAAAACCCAAACCCAGCAACTTGGCAACATGTACCAATAGAAAGGAGATTCTGTGCTGGATTTGCTTTGTTCCTAATGAATTAGTTCCAGGACTGATCCTTCAGTGTGTTTAGATGCAGAGACAAAATCTCACCAGACTTGGTGCTGTTGGAGTGCAGACAATGGCAATACCTGAGCTTTGAAAAGTGCATGTGAGAATCAGGCTGTTCATTGCCAGGGCATGGGAAGGGGCACTCAGGAGAAACGTAGCTGGCTGTTCTGTTTTCTGGCACATTTGGGCTCAAGAAAAAAGCTTCTAGCAAGGTTTATGATGTCCTGGTGGGGCTGAAGCACAGTACCTGCAGAGTAAGCACAGCCCCTGCCCCAAATTATTGCTTTATGTCACCAGTTTTATGGACAATATAAAGCTCCATTGATGCTAGTGACTATTTTTTTTAGGTTGCACAGCATAAGTCGTGCATGGGGAGGTATTCCTTCTCCAGAAACATCTATTTGATTGTGCTCTATATCTTAGTGTACCAGAACTAATCTACTAAAATATTCATGTAGCAAAGAAAAACTGGAACAAAAAGAAAAGATAAAGTATGTGCAGTGTGTCAGAATTAATGCACCTAGTGGAACATTAACTTTTGTATTTCTAGAATTTTTTTAACCTTGCTACCTTAATGGCATTCTGAAGCAGCATTTTACAGTTAGTACTTTTCTTTTTTAAAGTTAAAATATTAAAATAGAATAAGGGTAGGAAGGGGAGGGATAAGTGGAAGAAGACAAAAGAGCTCCAGGAACTGTAGAGCTGGGTCCTTTGATTGGTAGGTAAAGCTCATAAACACCTTGAATTAATAATTTCCTACACAGAATGAAATTCCAAACATGTAAGCAGAGAAGGCTATGCAATAACTAGGGAGAAGTTTAAAAAAGTCTTACTGAGACTTAAGAGAATCATAGGCAGAGCTGACCCACAATCTTAAATGAATTTCACCTTCACATGGCTGCTTTTCTAAATGAGTGTGCATGAAACATTCATACTTTTGCATGGAAAATTCCACATCTGGATTGTATTTTCATTTTAGCTATGGAATTCTGCTGCACATGTGCTGAACTTTGGGATTGATGAAGAGCCATTTTTATTAAAACGTGATTTTTAGAATTATATGAGTAATTTGCAATATTAAAGGCTTCTGGAAATCTAAACTCTAAGAATGGTTTTGAAAATACTGAAAATTGACTGCCTGACTATTCTGCCCCCAGCTACAAATCAGATGAAGCCATTTATGCTCTGACTCAAAGGGAAACAATGATAACATTTTTGGCAATGAAACAGTTGGGGAAAATTATATTCCAAACTGAAAATTTTATGAAACCAGAGAGAACAAAAGAGAAAAAGAAAACGAGGTGGTTTGTGGTGAAGGCAGTTTTACAAGAGGAGCTGTGCTGGGTGTACCAGCCCCTGCTGGTTCAGCTGCAGAGGGTTAAACCCTGAACCCTCCTGGCTCTGGGTGTGCCTGGTCCATCCCTGGGTGTTCAAACCCTGAACCCTCCTGGCTCTGGGTGTCCCTGGTCCATCCCCAGGTGTTCAAACCCTGAACTCTCTCAGGCTCTGGGTGTCCCTGGTCCATCCCCAGGTGTTCCCTGGCCTGCCCAGCTCCTGATCCTGCACACTGCATTTTCCTGAGTGCTCAGTGCCATTTCACAGCTCTTCCTGCACAAAGTCCATGGCAAGAGCTGTTCTGCTGGCAGCTCCCCAGTGCAGCATATTTTATCTTAGAGTTTGGGGGGGATCTTTAATCCTATCAGACAAAAAAAAACCCCAAAGCATCTTTGATTCGCAAAAATAAACTTTTATAAGTTGTTTAAAAATTGTATCTTTTAAAATGCATTTTAAAATTTAAATAGGACCTCAAGCTTTAAGATATTCCTTCATTTTCTGTCTGAAAAAATTCCTTGAAGAATTAAATTGAATTGTGCCGAAATATTAATGGCTGAGCATACAGAGATGTGAATCAATACACAAAAAACCCAAACCAGAACAGGAAAAAAAAATCTAGATGCTTCTCTGTCCCAGATTTCCCTATAAACTTCATGGCACACTTTTAGTTGAGGATATAATGAAGTGTGTGTTCAGGTCACTGAAATGAACAAGATATCTTGTCTCTAGGTTTAATTAAAAGATTTCTTCATTGAATTGTGTGGTACAAAATTATAATTTGTTTTGTGTTTGCTGTAATTACAGCAGCCTCCTGTCAGGCAGCTCTGTGCATTCCTCTCAACGTGGGCTTTAATCTGTACGAGGGGGCACGAGGCACAAGGACATTAATCTCCCTGAAACAGCTTTTTCCCTTGCATAGGTTCCCACCTAAATAGAAATCTGATAATTTCTAAAAAACATGGTTTAGCAAGCAGGGACTTTTAGTTTCTCACTACCCCTGTTTCTTTTCTGCCCCATGGCTTCTCTATCTGTAATTGTACCATAGACTGAACTAACTGATGTTTTAAACTATTTGATAAATCTGCATGAATCCCAGGGGCTGCAACAGGAGCTCAGTAAGTGTTTGTAGTGCTGGAAATTGGGATTATTCTGCCTTCCTGGCACATGCTGCAGAGGGGGACTGGTCCCTTTTCGTGCTTTTCCTGCTAAAATGGCTCTGGGCTGGCCAGGAGGAGGAGTTTGTCCTTGGAGAGCTGGCACTGAAAACTGCCTGGGTGTGCCAAGGTTCACCTGCTCCTGCTTGGAATTGCTGCTGGCTCGAGGCAGCAGTGCCTCGATGGCAGAAGGGTTTGCCCCTGGCCTGAGGAGCTCTCTGGGTGGTCACAGAGTGGGTCACAGCTGTGACCTGTGCAGGGCTCGCTGCTCTTTGCCTCCTGCACTTGGCTGCCCACTCACAAACTGCTCGGGACACTGAAGAATGACTGCAGTGTTTTTGTGACCATCTCTCAGATCTCCTTCCCTGCTCCCTCAGTTCCTGACTCACCATCTGTATTTACCCTGTGTGATACCAATGTTCTGTTATCCCCATTTCCACAGATGAAAAAATAATTAACATCTTTCACATTAAAAGAATTTTATAGTAAGGAAAAGTTCCACCTGCTGCCTTGCTGCCAGAACATAATTGATAAACTCCTTGGTGTGGAGGCTGACATTTCTTTAATGATCTCACCACAATTTCCTATTTCCATTTTCTCCTACAGACTAACAGCTAAAGCTGTGGCTGTTCTCTTACCAATCCTGGGGAGCTCGTGGATCTTTGGTGTTCTGGCTGTCAATGCCCACGCTTTAGTATTTCAGTATATATTTGCTGTTTTTAACTCACTACAGGTAAGTACCTGGTGGGGAAATTTATGGTAACAGGAGTGCTTCTGAGATCCAATTAAATGGATCATTAGTAATGCATTCACATGTTTGTTTGCTGCATTTTATTCTGTGTTCCTTCCTCTGTCTTTTAATTCTGTGCTAAGCCCAGAGTGCTGGCAATTGCTTGTCTTTGTTTGAACAGAACTTGTATCCCACTCCTTAGAGTTTCCAGTAGCAATAATTAAATAAATGAGACAGCACTGAGCTTCAGAAATGAAATGAAATTCATTCTTGCAGCACTGTGTACCACAGGCAGGATCCTTCAGTAGAGATACCAGGCCAATTTTTCAATGCCAATTTGAGGCTTCGTTACTGAGACTAAATGAAAGCAAACAGAAGTTTATGGGAAAGATCAAAAGTGGAGCTATTCCCTGTGCTGTACAGAACTCCTGCATGCAGGAAACTCAGCTCTCATCTCCTTGGCACAGCAATCCAGAAAAGCAGCTCTGTCCAAGGAGGAATGTAAACATCTGCTTAGCTTTAAGCAGACATTTCAGTACAGCCATAGCCCTATAGGCATGTTACAGTTCTTTCCCAAACAGTGTTACAAAGAGGAAGGAAAAACAATCTCCTGTAAATCCTGTCTTGTCTTGGAAACAAACAGCACTATGGATACAAAAATAGTGAAACAGGGTTCTTGGTGCTGAATACTACTGCCAGGAAAATAAAATTATTTTGTGAGGGAAAGGGATTTTCACTTTGCATTGGACTTTTCACTTTGCATTGGACTAAAAGCCCAAAGATAGCAAAATTCTGCCATGAAAATTCTCCTGGTGCTAATACCTTGCTTTTGTAACCTGAAAAATCCTGATCTGGCATTTCCCTAAGAGCATTTCCCTCTTTGCAACCACAAACAAAAAGTTCTCTTGTTGGCATGAAACAAGAATTTCTGCATATTTTCAGCCAGATTTTTCCTTTAGTACAGCAAAGTTTAGGAGTTGTTTTTTTTTACAGGAATAGTTCCAGACAAGCCCCACAGTCACCTAATGCTGCAGGTTTCTCCAGGTTCACTTGGGACTCCCTGGTTTAGTGCACTCTGGTATTTATAGGGCTCCAGCTGCCTGATGCCTGTTCTGTACAAACTGAGAGAAACACACTAGGAAACATTTGATTTTTCACAGCCAGACCTCACCCTTCTCCCTTTTTTCTGTTTTCAGGGGTTTTTCATGTTCCTGTTTCACTGTCTTCTGAACTCAGAGGTATGTAACCAAATGGTGTTAATAAATCAGGTGTTACCAGATTCAAAGAACATAAGTGTGGAGCAAGAACAGACTTTCTGTGTTATCACTGCCTGCTGTGTCACTGATTTCCTTCTTTTAATTAATCCATGGCTCTTCTGGCTCTGTGACTTGCAGCATTTTTACCCATGCTTGACTTTTTGTTTTAATTAGCATGAGAAAGGTCTGAAACACAGAACCAAGATAAGAGGAGCAGTTCAAGAGTCAGGAGAGAAGCTGAGAGAAGCTGTCCTGAGAGCTGGAGGGGCTGAGCAGGCCCAGGCTGCACTGTGAGGAGGAGATGCTCCAAAAGTGGGAGCAGGACTCACTCTGGCAGTCCCTGCTGGGGGCTCTGTTACAGCTGCAGCCCCAGGGAGGAAAATAAATATTATTCTCAGCCAAACATACTTCTGGATGTTGCTCATGCAATCCTTAATGGGAAACCACACTGAGTAGAAGATTTTCCAGGTATTTTTCTTGGCAGGAAGTTCAGGTGTTCGTAGGGGACTGAGGCATCTTTTTGTATTAAGGCTGCATTAGAGCAGCTGGGATAAAGCCAAGACAAGGCTGATGTAAATTTGGCTTGCAGCATCCTCTCCTCCCATGGCAGATAGCAGAAAATGCCCAGGAACAAGTATTACTGAAAGAAATGGTTTTTACAAAACCCACTGCCAGGGCAAGGCTCAGTGGAGACCCTCGTAGCTCTGGCTCTCCACAGATCTTTTTCCTGGATGTTAATGAGTAGTTCTGCCCCATAACCTGCTGCTGCTTCCTGTGCAACAGCAGCACTCCAGCTCTTCTGTAGAGAAATTATTATTTATTACTGTTTGCCAACCCAGAGCATTCACTGATGTGGTCTCTGCCAAAATCAGTTTGGAGAGTCAGGTCTGACTCTGGAACTCTTGATCTTTATTGAAATCAACTAAAATTAAGCAGGCAGGTTAAAGGCAGGGAGGAGGAAAAATATTTCTTTATTCTATTCTCCCCCAGGCTTAGAAATCTTCAAGTTTCAAATATTTTATATCAAAAACAAATATTTGAATTGCTGTTATTTTTTCTGGAGCCTCATGAGAAATTAAATTCAGAAACTTTTCAGAATTTATATCCTCAAAAACCACACAGCTGATGTGAGCTGTCATTTTGGGAGAGCAGGTCCTACTGGCCCCTTCCCAGGCTGTGCATATCTAAAATACTCCTTTAGCTAAACAGCAGGAATTGTTCCTGAGAATTTCTTTCTGAGAAGTAAAACTCAGATATTGTAAAGAAACATCCATAGACTGGGTATAGCAGTGGCTGGGTGAAAAAGGGCTTTATTCCCAGGGCACCCAGACAGAATTGCATTGGTATTATAAAAGTCACAGGAGAATGGGCCCAGGTGTCCTTGATCTCCACAGCAGTCACTTCCAGCCATCAGTCCTTGACAAGTCTCACCTACTTGTCTCACCATCTGGTTTTCACTTGGTGAAGAACATGGCTCCATCTGCAGGGAGCTTACCCAGCACCTCTAAGTGACTCAGTTTACCAGGCTGGCAGCTGCTCTGTGTCCTGGTGGCCCCTGCATCCTTCAGGGCTGTGTGAAGCCCAGGAGAGCCTGCCTGCATGGGCAGCTCCTGCTCCAGCCTGGGGCTCTGTGTTCAGCTAGGAAATGTGCAAGTGTCCTAGTGAAAAGTCCATGAAGGCAAAGAAAAGTGTAGGGGTGGATTGTTTGTTGTTTAATAGCACAGTGACATTTGTGTGGAGGAAGGAAAAAGGGGAAATGATTGCAGGCTGCGCCTGTGAAAATAAACACAACTTTTTCAGCTGGTTTCACTGTTTTTTGCCAAAGGTTAGAGCTGCCTTTAAGCACAAAACCAAGGTCTGGTCCCTCACCAGCAGTTCAACACGCAACATCAATGTGAAGCCCTTCAATTCAGACATTGTAAGTATTGCTCCTCTTTTCCCCCTCCTGTATTTGAGTTCCACATTAAATTCTGTTGGAAAGAACAAAGCAGGCCCATGGGTATTTTTAGCACCAGCCTAATGCAAAGTGCAGGCAGGTGGAACCAGCAAGCATGAAGTTGCAGCTTCAATATTTGTTTTGAAAGCAAAGGACAAAACTCTGCTTTCTGGGAAACCATCAAATAAAAGCAAACAGCTTTATGAGCTCTGGATATGGTTCAATAAGGTTGTTCCCCCAGTTGCAATGGACTTCTGCATTCCAGCAGCTTTTTGGCAGTGTGTTGCTCTGATGATGGTGGCTCTCTGATAGGGCATTCTTGCTCTTAAGCCAACATGTGAATATCCTTTTCTAGCTCTCCTTAGAGTGTCTTGAGACACAAGACATTTGTTTTTATAAAGAACCAGACATCTGAAGTGATAGGTGTTATTAAGTGATCGTTGCCAATCACCTCAGATCCTGGCAATAACTGTTTAAGAATCCTTTGTGGCATATGCTCTCAGGACCCTGTGACAACACTGTAATGCAAATAGATGCTTTCAAGCTTTTATTTCATCGGCAAGAGTGGCTTGGCAAAATAAATAAATTGATCTTCTATACTATTTTATTTTCCAGATGACTGGGAACAGGCCAGGCACAACTCCCACGAAGCTGAACACCTGGGATAAAAGCACCAATTCAGCAAACCGCATTGATTTATCCGCAGTGTGACACGAGCAGCAGCTCCTCTGAGGAAATCAAGCCATACATTCAGGACCTCTGACACCGTGTCCAGCTGTTTCTCACTGCCAGTAACAGTAGAAAACTGGGTTTTTAAATCACTGCCTAATGAATTGGGAACTGCCATACTGTTTTGTTGAGTAAATAGCCCTCGTTGCTTGCCTTCAAAACTGTAATACGTTCTAGCACTTGGCTATTAGCAATATCTGTAAAAATGACCAGCACAAATATACACTGGATGATACATTTTGTCAGCAATGATGAAAACACTAGGTATGCAAGGAGGGCTTATTGCTCCCTGAATCATTCCAGCTCCCAGAACTGAGGGAAAGCAACATACCTCTGTAAAGATGGATTTTTATGCTCTAAAATGAAATGCTTCCCATTGTGACGTTGTAATGAGACTATTCCAGACTTCCTGTGCTCCCTCTGTTTACATTTTTTTACCTTACAGAGTTATCAAAGTGAAGTTGGTTCCAAGTACACGGTATGGTGTTTATCTAAGTGCTGCAAGGAAGGCAGGCCTTGAGGGAGAAGCAGGTTCCAGCTACCCCACTCCCCAAGGGGGTGTGGGTGAGCAAAGCTGAAACCACATAAACAGCACCTGTGAGGTGTAAATCTCCTGGATGTGGCCTGTCAGTATTTTAGCCCCTCCTGTTGCCATGTTATCATCAGAGGTAAACCGGCTGTGGCTGTCCTGGAGCAGCCCACAGCTCCTCTGTTGCTGATCTGTGTCTGCTGACACATTGCCATACAAATTACCCAATTATTCCCCTGCTTTGCCTGCAGCTGGGGGATGCAATCAACAACTCTCTGTCGAGTGCATTTTGCAACCTCACTGTGCTTCTAGAAACCAGGACCCGGCGCTGTGACTTATCTTGCTCCTTTTACTGGTCATTTTGAGACACTGAACTCCTGCCACAAAGATGTAACACACTGATCTACTGTGAAGACAGCCAGCTGCAAACAGCTCCGTGTATTGTTTCCTGCAGACAGCTTTTAAGCAGGGCTCTGCAGTCTCTTTTGTGGTTTTAGACTCTGCTCAGCATTTAGTAGCTTCTGCTTTAGTACTGCCATGAACTATCTTTAAAGAGGAAAAACACTGTGATTTTTCTTCTGAGCAGTGTTTTGTAGGCTCTCAGAGTGGTGTTTGGAGCACGAAGCAGGGCCACCCCAGCTGTGCACTGGAGCCAAGCCAGTTTAACCCCTGGCCAGAGCCCTGGGGCATCCCGGATTGCCCAGGTGAGGCTCTGCCCGGGGTGGCTTTGCAGCCACAGCTGCTGTCCCCAGCTGTGCCCTGTGCAGCAGCCCTGCCGGGAGCAGCAGGGAATTCTGTCCTGATCCCCTGGCTGCCAGAGCACTGCAGAGCACACGCAGCTCTTCAGCCTCACCTCTTGTAAGATGTTTTGTGGGTTTTTTGTTTCTTTTTTACCTTAATTAAAGGTGTGTGTATTCAGCAGCTCAGACCATTCCTGGTCCCAGGGAATGTGCTATTTGTTTCCAAGAGAAAAGGTATTTACACTCTAATATGCAGAGTGGAAATTTTCTATTGCATAGTAAATTTATCAAAAAGTAAAATGAAAGTAAATTGATTTTTAGGAACAGGAAATACTCACCAATTATGATGGAATTTAGTTAAGTGTTTAATCCAAAAGACATGGAATTTAAAGTTTAGAAAACCTCAATGCATTTAACTTCTATTTGATCCAAATCAAGTTTTGTCCCTATTTCCTTCCTGCACTAAAAGAAGGATCTCTTTCAGTTTGGCCCAATCTTTCCTGCCTTTTCCCCTTCCTAGCCAAGACCTGTTGTGTGATCCCCAAACTGGAAGCCCAGAGTCCACCCAAGCGTGCTCAGCTTACAGCTCAGAACATTCTACAGAAATTATTTTAGTTGCACCAGATGTGTGCTGGATTCTGCAGCTGGAGCAGAACTGCACATCACACATTCACAGGCATGAAGTCCACAGGCTTTGGTCTCATGTTCCCTAATGCTAAATATGACAGCTAACTCCAAACAGAGGGTCAGTAAAAGCTGAATATGTAGATGGCTGCGTCTTTATTTTGGCTTTTCTGTATGGTTTTCTCCTCACCTTTTCTGCATTGCTGTGTCTTACAGCTGTGCAAATATATGGGCTTTTCTTGGCCTGAAAATGATTTTTTCCCCCAAAAGACCCTGTAGACAGAGCCCTTGGAATGTACAGAGGAGATGGAATAGAGGAGTTCTGTGATAACAGTGTTCAGCGTTTGTGTTGTGTGCAGAAAATGTATTTAAGCATATTTTTTATACTGGACCATGTGAGTTCTTTTGGTTTTGGTTTGTTTCTTTGGTTTGTTTTTGGTTTTTTTACACTGTGACCACAAATATAGATTGAAACCCTCCTTGATCATTTTCTAATCATTGTATTATAGCACAAAGTTCTGTGAATGAACCAGACAACATATACAAGCCTTTTTTCTTTTTTTTTTTTAATCTTAATTTTTAAAAGTATTCCCCTCTGCACAATTGTCATTACCTGCATTTCCTCCTGTGCTGCATTGGTCATTTTGTCCCCAGGCAAGAGACTCCCCAGTGACACTGCAAAATGGCAGCGCTACAAAGGGCTGCATCAGTTTTTCACCCAGGTGTGCTCTGGTTTAAAATTGTTCACCAAAACTGAGCCAAGCATGCAAACGTGTTTAGATTTACACTTTTGCTGTGAGGGAGCACTGCCCACCCACCTGTGTCTGCTGGGATCCCTGGGGATGCAGGCTCCTCCTGCACCCTGCCACTTTTATCTTGTTCTTGGCCGTGAGGTTTGGAGCACTGCATTTTTCACACTGCCTTGGGGATGGGGCTGCTTCTGCTTTTGATAAAATCCCCACAAAGTACAAACGTGCTCCGTTGCCATCGATAAACATTCTTTTTGTTTGATTCAAAGTGTTTTTCTTGGTACTGAATGCAGCAAATGTACTGAATAAGAAATGCTCAAATGAATCTTTAAACAATCTCTTTCTGTCCTCAGCCTCTTGAAGCTTGAAAATCTTGCAGTTTATTTATGGGCCTGTATATAGCAGCTATTACAATTTCTTTTTTTGGACAGCATCATTTTGTCAGCAGTATGAAATCTTAATTGAATGAAATGTGAGTTTTAAAAATAGGTAATGTAGCAAGAATGACTTTGCCAGTAATTAGTAAAAGAATTTAGTTTTGTTGTTTTTTCCCCTTCAAATAAATAAGAAATCTTAATTTCCTAAAAGGACTTTGTTAAAATGATTCTTTTGACATGGACTGCAAACAACAGCAACACAGTGAAGGTTCCCTATCAGTGCTATTGCTGCAATTATCCATCAGAGCAATTCCACGTGCTGTGAGAGAGCTGCTGTCTGACTGATGTGCAGGCAATATTTCTGTTCAACTTCATGCCCAGAGAAAACTGCACTGAGCCTGAGAGAGCTGCTGGCAGCCCGTGCAGAGCTTCGGGCTCTGGGAGGGGTTTCAGTCCACAGCAGGTCACAGGGGATGGGTTTAAAACAATGCTTCTTGTATGAAAGCTTTATTAGCCTTACCCTTACCTGAGAATGACAATGCAAGTCCAGAAGTGCCACATCTCAGTCCCCTCAGCTCCCTCCCAGGGATGCAGCTCCTTTCCAAGGCCAGAGCTGGTTCTGTGAAGATTAACTGCTGCCAGCTGCCTCCTCTGTGCTGTGCAGGTGTGCAGTGTGGTGAGGTGGGGGAAAATAACTAGAGCAATTATATGCTGAAAAATTAAAGATTAGAATTTAGATGAGAAAGGTTTTTCATCCTCTTCCAATAAAGCTTCTTCCCTTTGTCTCCTTTAAAATCAAGTCATATATAAAAGAAAACTTTCTTGCTATTTTGTGAAACACAGAGGTTATTAATATTTATCATTCATGACAGAATAATAAATTAGATCATTTTGGCACCGGCTTACATCATGTTTGCCTTTAAAAATATTTTCATTATATCTGTGTTATGCTTGGCTGACTCCATGTAGTGTGTCATGGATAGTTATTGCTATAATTGCCCTTGTTCACACCATTTTCCTTCTCAATAATCCCATATGTTCTTGGAATTCAGGGGCCATATTTCATCTTGTCAAGGATGATTACAGCACTGAATGTAGCACTGACATCAGCATTCTCCCCAGGTGCTGACACGGAGTCCCAGGGGACGTGTGAGCTCTGCCCTGGATCTCCACCAGCCCCTTCTCCGAGGATGCTCCCTTGGCTCAGGGCAGCTCCCCCAGAGCTGCTCTGGGCTGTCTCGTTCACCTGTACCAAAGGCAAAACTGAAACTTCCTCTTGTCCCTGTTGTTGTCTGTTGTTCCTGAATAAAATCAGGCTTGATTGGGCGCTGAATGTGTTCCTTCAAGCATCCTCCAAGCTAAGCTTTTGCTGATACCTACTCACAAACAGAGAATAAAGTATAAAACAGTTCAAGACAAAAAACAAAAAACAAACCCAAACCAAAACACACACACACACAAAATCACACCAAAACTGCAGCACAATTAGCAGCTCTGCCATTGCAAGACCCTAGCTTTAGTTCATGCTCGTAATATTCTGGAGGAAAATGCAGAATAAAACAAAAATCAGGGGAGCCACTTAAGAGCATTTCAGTGGACAGAAAGGGTAATAGTTGTGCCATGACTTCAAAAAAGCCACTTCTGTGAATAATTTCTCTTTGAATCCGCAGCAGTTCAGACCAAACAAGCTCCTGCAATCCCAGCTAATTCCAGCCCACCATCAGCCCGGGAGGAGCTGCAGGCAGCACTCGCTGCAGTCCCAGCTCTGCTCCGGGGCTGAAGGCACAGCTCCGAGGTGTCACCACGTCCCCACAGGGGCTGGCACAGCAGGAGAGCCCTGCCTAAGGCAGCTCCAGCAAAGCCTGAGGCAAGGACAAGGCCTTTAGTCCTGCTCCCAGGGCTGAGAGCAGCAGCTTTGCATCCGGGTACAGCGAGGTTCCCACCTGGAATCCATCTGCAGAGCTCAGGTGTGCCTGCAAACTCCCTGAAACACCTCCCTGCAGCTCCACGTTACCCACAGCTCATAATGACCAGCAACAAAACCTTGTGCACAGCAACCTTTAATAATGTCTGCTCATTAGGAAAATGTTTGGTCCTGTGAACATCTAACTGCAAGGAAAACACAGTCCCTTCTGGCTGAGGATCAGTGCAGTAATTTAACAAGGAAAGAGAGATAATCGTCTTCCTCCATATCAGAGCTGTTCATTTAATAGAGCTATTTTTTCAGATAACAGCCTCGGTAATGACACCACAAAAAATGCACACTGGGAAGCACAAAACAGCTCAACTCTGCTTTCTTTCTTTGTACTGTAATTTGTGAGACATTGCACCTTCCCAGGGAGAAAGGAAGAACTTAGAGCTGACCTTTCATGACCTTTAAAAATAAGCACATTTCAAACTCCCAAATTCCAGTTATCTACTTGGCAATTAACATTCTTTAAGTGCATCAGTACCACTAGGTGCCTCCCACAATCCTTTAAGAACATTTTTCTTTTTCTGCACTCATGTAGTCCTTCCCCTAACTTCTCTGTTTCACCTGTCTGGCATTATCTATTCAAGTGAAACTGGAACAGATGTCACAAAATACAGGCAATTGCCTCCTACATGGTCTACAGGTCGCTGCTTTTGCAGGATTAAATTTTGGGACTGGCATAGGGAAGAGGTTATGTTACCTCCACTTCGACCTTCTGCTTTCTCTCCCTACAGATGGTGGCTTTTATAAAATGAAAGCAATTGCAGGGCAAACTGTGTTTGTCTGGGATGTGAAAGGCAGCTGGGCTCTGTTCCTGGCAATCAAATCTGTTCACAGGTCTTGCTCCCCTCTTCATTCTGTTAAGCTGATTACTTCCCTTCCCATAAATACCTTTTCAGTTCATTTAACTCCTCAGGCCTTTCTAACTTGGTCTTGCCAGAACTTACCTCAGATACTGTAAATGTCCCTTTCTGCAATCTGCATTTTCCTTTTCCCCTGTAACATGGGCTCAGGGCACTGAGGTTCTGTGAAAAACAGAATTTGTGGCTGTCTCTAAAGCCCAGGGGGTAAGCAGCTTATTTGTAAACACTCATGCACAGAAATCCATCCTTGGCCAAGAGCTCTCCTCAAACATCCTCTCCAGACACTGAGGAGATCCTGAAGTGAATTAGCATCAATTAAATTACAGGGCTAGGGCCACCTGGGGCTGTCTCTGGCTGACTTTGCAGCAGCTCAGACCACCCCAGCCCACCTGAGGGCTCTTAGCTGGCCCTTACTGCCCTCTGCTTTGTGGCTCTCAGAGCTCCTGCTTCCTTCTGGGCTGCTGGGAGTTTGCAATGGCAGCTGCTGGCTGGACACCTCCTCTTGCTGCCTTATTTACTTCTGTGCTCTGAACTTGGCATGCGAGGGATTTTGGGGCTCTTAGGATGCCAGTTCCTGCAGAAGGAATTTCTACCCTACACACAGAACAAGGGCACAAACGTAGAAGTAGCTGCTTTGAATTTCTACCAAGAAGTAATAATTATTATTATTTGCCCCCCAAGTGAACCCATTTCTCTGCCCTCAGCACCATGCAGTGGGCACAGGCAGGTGAATCAATTCCCATAAATAAGGTTATTTCACCCTTAGCACTCCAGGCCAGCAGAGTGCTGTGGGGCTTGGCCAGGCCCTGTTGTCCACCCTTGACTCGAGGCAGGCTTTGCTGGAACACTTCTTGCCACTGCTCTCCAGCTTCGCTTCTCTGCTGCCTCACAACCTGCAAGGGTGCAGCAAATCAAGGATTTATCTGAAGAAGGAAACAATTGATCCTGAAATTCTTCACATCTGGATAAAGCCTGCCTCAGACAGGCACAGCTGTGATCTGCTGTGTTTCCACCCCAGCACAGCCCATCCCCAGACAGGGGCTGCTTCCCGAGCCTGCCTTCTTCCTACAAGGTCAGCAGTCTCCATGGAAACCCAAACTGGAAGCAGCACTTAAAATGGATTTTCTTATGAATAATTCCATTGGCATTCTCGAGAAGCAAAGAGGCCCTTGCTGAGGGCTCCTCTGGCACAGCCCCCACAGGAGCAGCTGCAACTGCCCTGGCCAGCTCCTCCTGCCCCGCTGGGCTCAGCTGCCCCCAGACCCATGGCCTGCTGTCCTGCTGTCCGGGTGTCCTGGTTTCTGGGTGTCCTGGTTTCTGGTTGTCCTGCTGTCCTGCTGTAGTGCTGTCCTGGTGTCCTGGTGTAGTGCTGTACTGGTGTACTGCTGTCCTGCTGCCCTGCTGTCCTGCTGCCCTGGTGTCCAGGTGTCCTGCTGTCCTGCTCTCCGGGTGTCCTGCTGTCCTGCTGTCCGGGTGTCCTGCTGTCCTGCTGTCCGGGTGTCCTGCTGTCCTGCTGTCCTCAGTGCCCCTCAGCCAGCCAGGAATTGGGTCCCAGGGCTCCGGGAGCCGAGCACCACGGCAGCCACAGGTCAGGAGTGTCCCGATGGATCTGCTGGAGGACAAACCCAGCAAACCCTGATGCATCTCAGTAGAAAAATTCACTCACTCCTCTTTAGCAATTGAAGATTCCAGGAGATTTAAGGACGGAACAGTAAACCCTGCCCTAATCTGTGAAAAGTATTCTCTTGAGCAGTTTTGTGTGCAGTGTTTACACGCTATTCATTATTATTATAAATACAAATAACACTCTTCATGACAGCAAAATTTTGGTACTAACCGCAGTAAACTTTGGATCAGACCTGGACCCACACCAGTATTACCAGAAGAAGCCAATTGTCAATAAAGATGGGAAAGACAACCCTTTAAAACGAGTCAACAGAGCAGCCAGAAATGAAGAAGATAAAGGGCTTTTGTTTCTTTTCTATAGGATATGAACAGTTACCAAATCTATTTTGAAACATCATAAAATTCCAAACAAAATAAAAAAGAAATCCTCACAATTTACCGACATGATATTTTTTAGTGATCCTGGAGAAAGACAGTCCTGGTTTATGATCCCAATTCCAGATAAGAGCTGGCAGCAAAGCAAATAGAATAAGAAAAGTTATTTTATATAAGGAAAAGTGGCAGAAAGAGCATGTGTTTGTTATCTTGCCCAGAGCAGCCCAGTTCTCTGTCAGAAAAGACAGCATTTACCATCAGCCTCATGAGGGAAAGTAGATAAAAGAGAAAAATAAGAAAGGCAAGGTGGCTGGGGAGAAAGGAATAATTTCCCTGCCTCCTGTCTGGAAGGCCGAACTGAGGGGAGGCCAGCAGGATCCATTTTCTGTAAGCACTCAAGGACTGGGGAGCTGGCTCCCTTCCCTGTCTCCCAAGGGTGCTGCCTGGAGCAGGGTGGATCCTCCTGTCCTGTGGTGCTGGGGCAGACACACACCAGGCAAACCCTGTCCAGACTGAACCTGCAGAGATGGGCCAGGGCAGGGCCAGGTACAGGCAGGAGCAGCACGCCAGCTCTGGGGCTGCAACACAGCAGAATCCTCTGCATAAAATGAAAATGTGCCTGTGACTTGGACTGGAAGTTGGGTTGATCACAAAAGCTTGTGTACCCATTGCTCGGAGTCACCCTGCTCAGGCCAAAAGGTGCCCATCACTCATTTTCAGGTGAGACCAAGCTGTTCCTAGACTCCAATTAGAGAAAAACACCAAAGAGGCAAAATTTGCCTTTTGTTCTCCTCCAGATAAATAAATTCTGTGAGACAAATGGGCTGTAACAACTTAAATGTTTAGTATTATTGCACTGGCTCCCTTTTTTCACTTTTACATGTATTCCTGATAAACTTGCAACAATTTTTCCAATCTTCTAATTACTGCCAGCTATAACAGAGTAGAAATTTCCCTCAGAATTTGCACCCTTAGGATGGAACCCTTTTCCTTACAGTTAAGAAGAATTAAAGAGTTAGACCCAGCAGAACAGAAATGAGTCATATTCATTGCTGTCAGTCTGTCTAAGGAGTGATTGGTCACTACCATTTCTCTGCTCCTCATTCAGGCAGAAATCATTAGAAAAGATTTAATCAAGAGAGAGTAATGAACGTGATAGAAGCTGGCCAGAGAAATGAGAAAATCACTTGACTTCTGTTAAAAGATGCTGGATTTTTTGAGTTAGGCCCTACATTTTTTATTGAGTTAATGTAACCTCCGTTGTGTGTTTCAGTTGAAGCTGTCCTGGCCAGCTATAAGTCAAATATAAGTCAAATTCTGAGTCAGATGCAAGCCTGCCACTCTTTAGAGATGTCTGCATGCACATAGGTATATATTAGTGTGTCTATACACCTTAAAATTTATGATCTGAAAATCCGAGCTGTTTTGGCTGCCTCACATCTTCATTACTTTTAATTTTCTTGTCTCACTTATCTTCCAGCTAAACAGAGGATGGTGAAGCAGAAGAACACAAGTTGCCATCAGGCTGTCACAATTTGGTACTAACTGATTACAAGACAGGAAGTTTCAGGATTGAAACATTTCTCTCACCGGAAGGATACAGACATTTTGGAGAAATATGATCATTGATAGTATTCAAAGAGAAAAATATTACAGCTAATAGTATGCTACAAACAACAGAAACCACTGAATACCATCCCATTTTAGCAGATAAACCCTCCAATTTGAAGCCTAATGGAGTCAGTTTGTTGGAAGACTTGCAATCATTTCAGTAGGGTTTATGTCAGGTCTTGTTCTGGAGCTGACTGAGACAGTGACATTTATTAACTCCTTCAGAGTAACTGCTGCTATTCAGACTGTCTGCTGAAATCTTGTCACCAATGTTCACGTTTGCCATCCCATGTGATTTTTAGTTGTATGAGTCAGGTAACTGTAATTAACTGCAGGAATACTGAAGACTTACAAAAATGGAACACTGCAGTAGGTTATACATAGTGCCAGCTAGAAAATATTTACTCACTTGGGTCTGTTTCCTCACCTGACAGAACCCATGATGAGCTAGAAATATGTGCATCAAACTTGGCTTCTGGCAGAAGAAAGCCATTCTGCAATACATCACCCCCACATCCCTGCCTACTTTGTGTCTAGGTCAAACACTGAAATGTTCTTGGGGAGCAAACACAGACCCTCTCCAATCAAAGTCTGCTGCTGGGTTCCAGGAAATGAAGTGCTACTTTTTGTTCAAATTGTTCATCTCAGGATATATCTGTGGTTCATGAGCTCCCAGCAAGGAGTCCTGAGCAGGTCATTACTGTTTAAGACAGCAGTTTGCTGTACATGCCATTTCACTTGAAAAAGAAAAAATATAAGGTTTTTCTACCGAAATGTAATTTCAGAATGGAAATGTAAGAGGAAGAAAACTGTTTGTGCAAATCAAAAACAGATACTGTGTCTTCAGAGTATTTCTCTCCCATATGTGAAAAGAATTCCATTCTCTATCTCAATATTTTCTTTTCACATCTCCTGGTGTGAATCTTATTCCAAATCAGTGCCACACTGATCCATCCTCCCTCTAATGAATACATAAGGGACAATTCCAGGAAAAATGGAAACAGTGAGGTGAAAAAATGAATGTTTTGTAACCAGGTATATGTCTCTAAAGTGCAACCTCTACCTCATAATGCATTCCATGATGAAGAAAATAATGTTTCAGGGAAAATGCCCTAACTTGAAACAAAACAAAACAAGGCACACAGCAGTCCAGTGTCGGAGTAGCAGTGGAGATTTTTCAACCCATTAAACAAGTCACCGATTTTCATCTCTGTTTTAAACTAAAGAAACGGGAAAAGAAGTAAATACTCTATGTTACCCTGCAAAGACAAGTGTATGAATGCAGCCTAGACAAGAGAAGTGCCCTGCCAATCCCACGGAGAGGGAAAGCAGAACTCTGCAGACCCCAAACGTCCAGGGGCACTCTGAACTCCGTTTGTCACAGAGGCAAAGGCGGCAGCTCGCTCGGCGCGGCGCCCTGGGCCGGGCAGGGAGCCCTGCCAGCACATCCTGGGCTCTGCCAGCTGCCAGGGCACCGGGGGCAGCCCAGCACATCCTGGGCTGTGCCAGCTGCCAGGGCACCGGGGCCAGCCCAGCACATCCTGGGCCGTGGCTGGGCTGGCCCCAGCTGTGCCAGCTGCCCAGGGCACCGGGGCCAGCCCAGCACATCCTGCGCTGCCCGGCAGCTCTGGAGCCCTGGCCATGAAGGGCCCGTGCCCCCAAAGCAGCAGGGAGGGTGGCACTGGCAGCTGGTGGCACTGGCAGCTGGTGGCACTGGCAGCTGGTGGCACTGGGGCTGTCACACTCCAGAGCGTTCCCTTTCTGGCCTGGTCCTTGCTCCTGCAGGCACTTCCCATTCCAGAGCAATGCAGGAGCAAAGAATGACTCTTCATTTGCACAAAGACAAAGGCACTTGGTTCCTTTCTCTCTACACCAGCTGGGCCCTGCTCAATAAACACCGTGAGCATTTTGTGGTTTTTGCTTAGCCTGAATTCAAGCCCAGCCCGGGGAGCATTTTGTAATGTGCTGCTCAGTACTTAGCTCTGTGTTCAAGTAGCCAGCTCTAATTTTTCTCATGCCACTGCAGTAATCACCACAAGGTCTAAAGATTTGAACAGCTAAATCCTGCTTTCATAAGTGGCTGGGCAGCTGGAAGGCCAAGTAATAAAAAGGCATTGAACAGGTCTTAAAGTCTAAATCATGGTGGCACAGACATTAAAACATCCTTAACTCCTCAAATACAAATGAGACCTAGAAAAATGTTCAAATAGTAGCTACAGTCCAATTACTTTCAACAAATGTTTTTGAAGGTACAACCATGTGGCTTCAGTCCCATGTCACCAGTGATGTGACTTAGATTCCCAAATCAGCTAGAAACTTTCAAAAATGCTTCGATTTTTCTTTCTTTAAAACACAATTTATAATAATATTGAGGGGAAGGGGGAACTTCTAACTTAAGTTGTCACTTATTTAAACTTTTAATGTGTTATGTCCTTACACAGTTGCACACAGCTATTGCTTGACAGCAACACACTTCCCTTTACCAGAGATTTCAGTGAAATATTTCATTAGTATTTGAATTTTAGTCTCTGAAACAATAATGGCCCAAAATATTTCAGTATTCTCTTTGCATCCCTGCAAAAGGAAAGAAATCTCACTCAAGTCAAAATGTTTTTTATTGTCCATTGATCTATACAACCAAAACCTACAGCAACTAATTTCCCAGATTAAACTAATAAATTAAGATTGCCTCACTAGAAACCTGACTATGGTGAAAAAAGGCAGTAAAGGAAAGAGATTTATTGAGAGGAAAGAAATCTCCATTTTAGCTGCACTTGCTTAGCTCCTTTGGCCAGGATTAGCTGACAGTTATCAGAGTCCAAGATAAAGATATATAATGTTTAGAAATGGCACCTAAGCTATTATTCCAGAGAACAAGCAGAGTGTGTTATTAATCTTGGGTTCTTAGACCAACTAAATTGCTGTCAGTAAATCAGTAATTATTTATGGAGCTTCTTTACAGTGACTAACTAAGGGATTGAAATTATTTATCACACAGCTGCTGTGCAGAGTCAATTCAATGCTGCCTTTGGCTCACACGTGGTGTCTGAGGCTGCCCTGCTGGGGAGCTTCTGTGGGCTGTTGGTCTGGGTGTTCTTGTGCTCAGCACAGGACTCTGAGTGTCAGCCAGGCCCTGTCAGTGTGAATCCAGCTCCTCTGTGCAGGAGCTCAGCAGAGCTGGCACCTACAGAAACCTGGGGGCTGCACCACAAAATCTGGTTCACAGCTTCCACTGCAAAGCCATCATCACCTTCTTCTGTGGCTGCAGCCAGCTCCTGGTGAGATGGTTGGATTTTCCATCTTTGTTTACTCATCCCTAGCAGCAGCCAGAACAAAACTGAAGAATCTGTTAATTTGACAAACTTGCCACATCCAGGATTAACTCCACAGCTCTTGAGCAGTGTGAAGAATGAATTGTCCATACTACTCACAGGTTCCTCTGCAAGTCAGACAATTAAAAATAATGTCACTTTCACTATATCTATTTTTAATGTTATGGCATTAAAAGCAATTTCTACATTTATTACTTTGAGCAGATATATGTAATAAGGAAAACTCCAGTCTGGCAAAGCCTGAAGGTGATACAAAAATGGAATTTTGGGGGGCAGATGAATTCAAAAGCCTGTAGTAAGATCCTGTAACTAGAACCTGCAACAATTCAGTTAAGAAGACCTTGTTTTGCAATAGCAATATTGTTGCTGTTTCCCAGGAAATGAAATCATGTCAGAGCTGCCCCTGCTGAAGGAGGTGTGAACAGGGGTGCTGTTACTGCTCACACACCTGGACACCCTCAGCCCAGGGCAGGGGGAAAAGCATTGCTGTACTACAGGTGTGTGCAACAGAAGTATTGGCCTGACCCTATTTTTGTGCCTTTTTAAGAAAAATAATGTTTTCTAATTACAAAAGAAGAGCCTGGAAACTATATAGACATGAAATAGATCAAAATCCTTAGCGAAACTAATGGAATGCCTGCAATAATATCTAAGTTACCAATAGGAAAGGCTGTTCAAGCCTAGTGAACTCCTAAGGATTTCTCTGCAGAAAGCAGAGCGTCCTGAAGGCTTTGAAGATGTGGACAAGGCTTCTCATTGTGAGCTCCAAGCCTCAGAACAGTCTCTCTAAAACGCCTGCAAGCGTGCAGTTAGAGACTCCCTGTTGTCCTTCCTTTCAAACCCACAGTTCACTGCCGTCAGAAGAGGCCAGGAACTCCCGAGGAGAGCCTGCCAGGACCCAGAATTACTGCAGGAGCTGACGCTGCCATTTGCCTGGGGTTTGCCACTCATTGCAAAGAAAGTATTAGAAGGCATTAGCTCTGCTCTGCAATCATGAAAGCTCCTTTGCAGCAGGATTTAGGAACCCAGCAGCATCTGGCAGAAGCCAAGCTGGCATAGCCCTTGGGAAGTCTTCCTAAAGACCCTCTACATGGATGGGAGAGGGAGGGAGGGAGGGAGAAAATCATCTGGAGCTGATTAAAGATTTCAGATGTGGCATAAGTGAATAATAACCACGACAGAACGCGGCACGTGAACAGTTCTGCTCTGTGCAAAATCCTCCTGTGCCTGTTAGACATTTTAAACTATGTACTTTTCATTTACATTTAAATTAAACTGGAGCCATTCCGTTTGAGGCAGACGCCCGTGGAAGTTGTTGAAAGTTTGCAGCACTTTGGAAGGCAAGGTGACCACAGCGTCATCCTGCAGCAGAGCCGCGCGCTGCGGGAACGCCGCGGATCCCTGAGAGCTCCAACTGCTCTGCCCTGCCTGTGACTGCTTCTGGCTCACAGCGAGCACAGCCAGCTGCTGGGTTTGCAGGACAGAAAACAGGGATGCTTTGGATGAAAGTGAAGGGCTGGGAACACGATAAATCCAGTTCCCCAGGAGCTGCTGAGAGGTCAGACGGGAGGGATGACAAAGGCTGAACAGCACACGTGAAACCATTGTCAGGAGGCAGCGTCCACACTGCAGAACACCTCAGTCAGAACTGAATTCACTACAAACTGACAACCCAAAAGGGGTTAAAGATGGGATAAAAATATTTCAGTTGTGTTCAAGGCAGGAAGGTCCATTTCCACATAAAATGAAGCTTCCGAATGGCTCCACATTGAGAGTAACGTGAGGAGCCAGTGTGGAGTCACACAGGAAGGTTTGCCAACACCACCAAAATTGAGGCTACTCACAGAAATATGTTTGGGGCTAACAGGAAGTGGAGCAGGAACTGAAGCCCCTCGAACTGACCCACCATTGCCTGCAGCCTGCTGCGAGCCGTGCTGCCAAGAGAGGTCACCTCAGGTGGTCCCTGCACTCTCAGGATGCCAGCAGCCAGGGCCATGGACCTCCGGGCATTTCCCACCCAAACTTTTATTCCAATGCTGCCACGTGCATTCACTGCATGGTTTCAGAGCTCAAGGAAGCAAGGAATCTTCCAAAGCAGGGGCATGACATGGATGTCTGGATCCAGAGCAGGGGCTGCAGCCCCAGGGCTGTGTGGCTGCAGGGACATGTTGCTCTCTGACCCTGAACAAATCTCTTGTCTTTCAGCTACCAGGAAGCAAGAGAAATCTGTGGACACCTTTAGCAGCCAGTCCACATTCTGCATTTATTCACCTTCAGGCTCACAGCTAAATCCAGATAGCAGAGCAAGAGGAAAAGAAGAAAATGTGTATAATTACTGTATTTTAATGAGCATTTCTGGCTGTAAATCTAATAAAAAGAATTATAAATACTGAGAAATACTCATGGCAGAGAACAGACTGATTAAATGTAGATGGTGCCATGTCCTGCCTGCTGCTGGGAGCAAAGAGCTGCAGACAAGCTGGCTGCTGTGATCCCTGAGCCTGCTTTCACCTCATAACTCAAGGTCTTAGACGCACTGGAGCATCTCAATTGGCTCAGGCTATGCAGTTAACTAATTTAACTGACATTTGATTTTCATTTCTTTGGTACAAGATCTGCCCCCTTTTTTCCTCTGTGCCATCTGCGAGTACAAAACATTATCTTAATTTAAGTTATTATAACAAGCCCATTCAAGGTATAAATTCTGGCAGGATTTCAGATCTCTGCAGAAGGCCAGTACAACACTTGTGGCCAAATTAATCCCCACTTAAACTTCATGAAGTTTTGAGCTGGATTTTCTGAGGCACAGAGTCTGCTAAGCTTCTGTTCAAAGTAGATTGCACGAGATTCTGTGCTGCTGCTGCTGCAATGAACTCTCTTCTCCTGCCTGTGGACCTGCTCACGGATGAGCATCCATTCTTGGACAGAAATCTAGAGGTTTTATGAAAATTTTTATTCAAGTCACATAAGGCAGAAAGATCCAAGCAAGAAATAAAATCTGGTGGTGGATGAAGACTCGCAGTGTGCTTGATTAGATAAATTGCTTGAACCACTATGATTACCAAATAAATCCACGCCCAAATCCAAGTTTACTTTAGACAAATAGCCAAGGGCTACCTATAATCACCATCCTCAGTTATTCAGTAATTCCAGTCTGATCTGTTCAGAGCTTTCTACAAAGAACATTATCACGCTATCTAAGCCATATTCTTTAGTTTTCAGTCCTAAAGCTATTTTTCTTCCAATATATTTGTCTCTGTTATAAGGGTTCCCCTCTGTCTCTCCATCTGTAATTACAGTGCAATAAAATGTATTTATTTGATCAATACCAAGAAACACACTTTTCTGTGTACTTGCAAACAGGGAAGGAATATTATTCCCAGCTGCATTACACCCAAATGCAAAGCATCAAACCATTTCACTTTGTGTCTGAGTTTTTAAAAAGCTAAATCTATGCACTTCTTAGTTTAAAACAGAACTATTTGCATGTGTAGGTAGCAATCCAACCAAATGCACATTTTAACCTAAATAATCAGGAAGTGATCACAAGTCAGCAGAGTTTTTAACCAGAGAAGGAAAGGACTTTGATGGAGGAGAAGGAAGGCTCTGGGGAAGGGCACAGGGCAGAGAAGATGCAGAGCTGGATGTGGGTGAAGGAAGGAAGGGCACTACCAGAATCTTGGATTTGGCAACAAACCCAGCACTCTGCAATCTGGTACAGTGAGGAAAAGCATGGTACTAACCACTCAGCCTTGCACTGTGGTTAAAGAAGCAAAATTGTATTTCTACAGGCTGCTTGTCAGGTAAAAAGAAGTTTGTTATCTCAAAAATATGAACTTTCCCTAAGACAAATCAGCCAAGGAAAAAGAGCAACAAAAATTCATTTTCTGATGGACACAAAGACAATGTGTTTATGTTTCAGATCTAGCAGTTTTGTTCTCCCACCTTCAAATATCCATAATCCTCCACCCACCTTTCAAGATTAACAGAAGCTTTTTATTTTACAGAGATTTGTTTTTATGCTCGGTCTCCTGTCAAGAAAGGCACCTGTATCTCTGACAAACATCTCCAGGCCTCACTAATCAGTGCTTTTGTTTTCTTTACAGTAAATTTAATACAAAGGTTGTAGGGAGCGTCACGGAGACTGATGACCCCCATTTAATGACAAGCAGGAACAACTCTGGGATCTCAGCAGAGGCTGCTCCTTGCTGATTAAACAACTGCTCCAAGCCCAGCTGAGATGGCTCATTTGTAAGGGCAAGATGGGAATTCAGCTTTCAAGTCCAGTTAGCCTTTGGTGTCTCTGCCTAGCCTCAAAGCAAGGCTCCAATAAGTGACATCAATCATCTGTCCCAGAACTATTATCTCACAATGACACCCTCACTCTTGATCAACCACAGAACAGTCCTAGCTGGGAGCAAATAGATTGTTCTTTTCACATGTGGAGTATGACTTCAAACAATATTTGTTGTAGGCAAGAAGTATTTTTGACAGATATATTTGATAAATGGTCTGAGGGGGAAAAAGAAAGGTTGAAATGTTAAGAATAAAAGTGCTGAATCTATTCATTAAAATGGGCTTTGATTAATATAATCATTGTCTATGAAACAAAGGTGTATAATGAGGAAAGACAAAAACATACTGAACTGTATATGATGAAGCTGAAAGACTGCTGGAATGATGGGCTAAAACCCCTATAGGTAGCTGAACCCAAAGAATTGGATATCTTTTGTATATCAACATGCTTTTGAACAATTATAGAGAGAACAGCACTGAAGATTAAACAAAAAAAAAGCATGCATATTCCTCAGATCATTTTAAAACCTCTCCTTCAGCTTGGAACACAGGCATGAGTTTGCTACTGCAAATTCATGCCATCAGTTCTTTGAAGAAACCCTTCAGGAAATGGACTGACCCTGGGTGTGCGCTGCTAAAACCCGGAGAGCTGAAATCACCAGCATGCAGGTGATCTGAAGAAACAAGGACAGCGTGTTTCTGCAAACAATGGTGTGTGTTCTCTGCTGAGACCACCTGGCTGCTGCTCGGGTGGGAGCAGGGTAAGGAGGAGAGGGGAGCTGGGGAGCACAGGACTGCTCTGCACCTCCTCACTCGCTCTGGATTTGCCTCGTGCGCTGCCTACACAAACTCTCACCTCTGAGCCCATTCCCTGCAGGAGCCTGGCAGGAGGAGCAATCCCTGCCTCACAGGTGTCTGTGCCAGTGCAGAAAGCTTCTAGACTCACTTCAGATGAACAAATAAACCACGTACCCAATACACAAGAGCTACGCTAATTTGGAGACCAAAATGCGAAACTAATTATTTGCTATAAATATTTAATGTCCTTAATGCTTCCAACACGTCCGACATTTACTTGCTCTGTTTTTCCCCTTCAACTCTTGGCTTCTGCAAATGCTAAAAACCAGCTGTGGCTCACGATTACATCAAATTATTTTACTGAGTAAACACCAGGTCAATCCATTTTCCAAACATGCCAACAGAAATTTTTCACATTTCTTTTATAGAGTACAAGGCTGATTCCAAAGC
Source organism: Pyrgilauda ruficollis (assembly GCF_017590135.1). Classification (NCBI taxonomy): domain Eukaryota; kingdom Metazoa; phylum Chordata; class Aves; order Passeriformes; family Passeridae; genus Pyrgilauda; species Pyrgilauda ruficollis. The sequence goes on from NW_024531043.1 coordinate 13,551,519, forward strand.
AATTATAGCCACGGCAATGATGGACCAAATGTATCTCATATTTTTCTTTACATTTTCAGCATTAGTTTGACTGAAAAATCCCCAAGGCAACTTCAAATACTCCTCCTCTGACCTTATTTTGCCAAACTTAATTAAAACCAGGAAGCAAACTGTTATTTATTTCCGTACTGCTTTTTGTTCCTGTCATGTACCAACTGAAAGACAAAAGGAATTTGGTTCTTTAGGTGTCATAAATCCCAACTCCCTTCATCAAGAAGTGCTTCAAAGTCTAGCAGCTCTTTTGAGAGCAGATTTAGAAGGAGCCATAAAGGTTTTGTGTCATTTGCCTTTAGCATCAGGTTTGGCTACTGTTTTTTAAGGTAAATTGTTAAATTGCACTGTCTGCAGCTGCCTTTCCCCACCTGTTTCCATTCAAACCCATTGCAGTTCTGCCTCTCAGAGAAAGAAAGGCTTTTCATCTGCAGGATGGCAAGTCTGGAAGTCCCCGACTCTGAACACAGCAGCTGGAAAATAATTTCTGAGTTCCTTGGTGAGAAACGTTGCTCACGAAAACTCAGGTGGAAATCCTGAGGAAACCAGAAGGGGATTTTGAGCAGGAGATTTTGCTGTGGACATCTCCAGTGCCAGTGTCCCAGCCTGGCACTCTGACCATTCAGGTGGCAGAGCCTGCAGGTGCAAGGAATTCTTCCTTTGCTAATGCAGGTCCGGCCACATAATTGTGCCTTTATCTGTAATCTCAGTAATGTCTTCTGAAACGGGCTGAGGAAACCAGATCTACTTACTGTAGGAGTAATTGGTATGCATTATAAAGGAAAAAAACCAAAACCCATTCAAATATAATTTCAACTACCCTCTAGCTCTGGCCTTAGGGAAAGAAAATTCTAAGACTTACTTGCAATCTTCCCTTATTTTGAAGAACGTTTCATTTTGGTTTCAAGATTATTTGCAGCCCCCATTAGTCTGGTGGGCTCCCAGGTGGATTCCTAAAATGTAGTTACATTAGAAACAGCCAGGAAACTGCATTTTGTATCTTCCAGCAGAGAGAAATGGATGGAAAGTTTCCTCAGGCTTAATTTCTCATATTTGCTCATATATTTGATTCAACTTTATAAGCATTTAATTTGGTTTTGATGGTTATTTAATCAGTTTAATTACTACATTAAATTATTTTCAGCTTTTTGTCCATATCTTAAACTCCTGAAGTCCAGTTTAATTCACCATAAGCCTGGCCACCTTGGCATTTTGAGCTCTATGACAAAAGCAGCAAATGCCTGGGATAAGGATCATCTTTCTGTACTGGGTAGGAACTGGCTCTCCTACATTAATCTTGGGAGAACAGGATTCCAACAATTCCCTTCTAAATTAGGTCTTCTGGCATACAAAACTTTATTTATGAACATACAGCCAAATTTCTCACCTTTATCCATTGGGGACTGAACTCTCTATTGCTTCTTTAGAGACCTTTAGAATAAAGCTGTCTTTTATACAAAATCCCTTTCTCACTATGCTGGCAGTTTAAGCGGATCAGGAAAAAGCAACAAATAATTTACTTCCACTTTAATGCTCCTTTAAATGGTCAGAAAAGAGTTTCACTGCAAACTACAGTCAGATCTATTGCTAGTACCCAGTAGCATATCATGAAAGGAGACATACCTAAGATTAAAAATAATAATCATAAAAATCTGCCATGGAAAAAAATCCATCTAAAGTTTTTATTCAGTGGCTGGTACAGAAAATACATTCTGTACCTGAGACTAGAAATGAGTCATCCAAGCAACTTGAAATGAAAAGCATATCGAAGGGATATTAAAAATAAAAGAATTTAGAATCCAAAAATAAATAAATATGATCATTCCAGGCAGGTAAATACTTCAGGAGATTACTGAGAAAGATGGGATTAATATCAATCTTATCTCCAATGCAGAGGACTTAAAAGTACATATGGCAATCTGCTGGTGTTATTGGTATAAAAATTCATGCTAGATGGCAGACAGGGAATTCAAAACAGACCTCTTTATTTTTTACCCCCCTCAGATAAAGAAGGTCAGAGAATAAACAAGAATAACTCAGTGTGTGAAAACATGGACTGGCAGAAAGGTAAAAACACAAAACAGAATTCAAGTCTCCATGACAAATCTATCTATATGCAGGCTTCATTTCAGACACATTCAGAAATTAAGGCTGAGGCATGGGATGCAGGGTCACAGCATTCTGGGTGCTCTGAAGCAATACTTTGAATTACATTGTAGGTCAGATCCTCCAGAGACAGGAGATAAAGTCATCCTCATTAACTAGAAAGGACGTGTGAGAAATGCAGGCAAAGAAATCATAAGTTAACTAGGGAAAAAATGTAAAGGTGAGAAGAGGCTGTTGGAGAGTGTGAATGTGCCCATTCTCCTGTCCCCAGGACAGTGCCAGGGCAGGGAAAGCAATGCCAGGGGCTGCTTGCAAGGGGTGACACAAGTTCTGCTCATGGGACTTAGGGCATTTCAGTCAGCCCAGAAACAAACCAGGGCAGGTCACAGTGGGGACAGCAAAAGTGCAGGTCACAGAGGACTTAGGGCATTTCAGTCAGCCCAGAAACAAACCAGGGCAGGTCACAGTGGGGACAGCAAAAGTGCAGGTCACAGGTGGGGACAGAGACCAGAGCAGGTCACAGGTGACCCAGAGCAGGTCACAGGTGGGGATAGGACCAGAGCAGGTCACAGGTGACCCAGAGCAGGTCACAGGTGGGGATAGGACCAGAGCAGGTCACAGGTGACCCAGAGCAGGTCACAGGTGGGGATAGGACCAGAGCAGGTCACAGGTGACCCAGAGCAGGTCACAGGTGAGGACAGGGACCAGAGCAGGTCACAGGTGATCCAGAGCAGGTCACAGTGGGGACAGGACCAGAGCAGGTCACAGGTGACCCAGAGCAGGTCACAGGTGAGGACAGGCACCAGCCAGGGCTGGATTGCAGAGCAGCCAGGTGCCAATCCACCTTTAATAGAAACACAAGTTGTGCACATTGCCACCAGTCTCACAGCCCTGTTTGCCTGCTTTTGTCACCAAACACAGGTAAAAATGGCCCAGCGAAGGTTTCTGGGCCCAGGTCACTGTCAGCAGCTAACAAGGAGCAGCAGGGTTCTGGCCCTTGCTATCAAATGTACCAATGGAGAATTATTGTATCTGCCGAGGTGACAGAATTAGGAATGCTGGCTTGCACAGGGGGGATTTTCTTAGAGGAACTCAAGCAGAGCGTGTCTCTGTTTCAGGTTTGGTGCTGTGTGTGCACAAGGACACGGAGCAGGGACAGGACACAGATGATGAGCCTGGTCTCGCAGCATGGCACATTAACAGAGGGAGCTGTGCCAGCCCAGGAGGGTGATGGATGGCACTGAACACCAGCTGCTCAGCTCCAGCAAAAACCTTCTGCTCCTCAGTTGCAAAGGCATGTGTGAGCCCGAGTGGCTGGAGCAATGAGCAGCACAGAAATTGTTACTGTGCCCAGGCTTTCCAGCTCCACTTTCATGGCACGTGGTTTTAATATTTCTTTCTAAATTCCTCTTATACCTTTTTTTTTCTTTATAACAGCATAATAATCCTACCATCTCATACCTATCCATCCTTCTGATTATTCTCCTTGTCAGCTATTTGTACATTTTTACCTTTTGTAGGAATGCCACATGAAAGAATATACTTAATAATAGAGAACACTAATAAACACCCTTGTGCATCTGGCTCTTTCAGCTTCTCTAATCCACACTTTGTTCCCTCTTTTAAGTAAGGTCCCACACAAGACTCACTCAGCTAATCAGAGGATAAACTTAAAAGGAAGAGATGAATAAATCACATTAAACTGGGAAGCAGCCAACATATTTTCAAAAAACCCAAGGTGAAATCCCAGCCCCAGTTGAAGCTCCTAGCAAAACTCTCCTTGATTTCAGGAGGATTAAACTCCTCATGGATGCAAGACCTTTGTGGCCTGTCACTTTTTGCCATTTGGAATGAGACCTGAAGCTGTGTGAGAGCACAAAGCTCCACCACACCCCAGAGACCTGTTTTCCCAGCAAATGCAGTTAGGGCTGTTTCTCTAGGGATCCTTGGCTTTACTGGTGATTCGTTTTAAAATGTGCTGGCAGAATTTGAAAATAGAAGGTCCTAATCTCCACTTCTCATAGCACTTAATTTCTCTACAAAGTGTTTTTAACTGTTTGCAAAAATGTTCCTTCCTAAGATGATGTAGGAGAGGAAATAAAGGTTTTGCTTCCTGGATAGCCAGGGATCTGGTGGGCAGGAAGGAAAAAAAACAGCCCGAGGAAAAAACAGCTGCCTCCGTTTAAAAAAAATAATCACTGGATGTTTTCATGCCTTGCAGTTATAAATTGGATTCAATGGGTCACTAATTAAAGCAGTGATAAGCAAAATCAACTTTTTGTGCAAAGAGAGGAGGAAAGAAAGGAGAAAGCTCTCTGAGACACGGGGCTTGTTGATCACCTTAAAAAAGCAGATGTCCAAAGCACCTCTTGCACCTGCTGTGAGCAGCAGCTCCTTTTATGCCCCTGGGACACGAAGACCAAGCCCTGCTCACAGAGGGACCTGGCTGATTACCAGCAGGGCTCCAGCCTGTGGCACTAATGACCCCCAAGCTGCCACAGTGGCCCCAGGCCATTTGACAGCTTGTGCAGATGTCTTGTGAATTTCTGGAGGAACCCTTGTCTTCATAAGCTCAGGGTAAGGAAAGGGATGGGGCTTTTCTAATCGATCTTTGAAAAATGAATTTTTAATGAAAACAAAACTCTTTTTCCATCCTTTGGCAGCCCAAAGATCCTTGCCTCTCAAGAAGAAAAAAATGCTGAACTGATTCAGAAAGGCAGACATTTTTATAGAGAAAGAGACACTTTAACCTATCTTTTAGCACCAATTATTCCTATCCAGCTGATTGCTATAGCTTTGTCTCCAAGAGGATGGATTATTACTAAAGGATTTATACTGAAGCACTGCTAAAAATGAACACTTATTATAAATTAAGTTGAACAAGAAGGGTGGGGCTGTATCTTAGCCCCACAGGGGGTCTGAGATCACTTCCCACTCTCCCACATTTTTATCTGTGCAAAGAATTAAACTCTACTGTAGCCCACTTCAGTTTGGCACAGCCAGGGTAACAAACCTCCTCCTTTTCCCCACATCTTTTTTGCTTTTTACTGTAAGTGCTTCGGGGTGGTGAGAGGCAGACACAATTCCTAGCAGAGTTGCCTTTGGAAATGTCTTTGCCATCCCAATATAGCAGTGAATAAGATTGTACAGAAAACCTGCTCTCACTTGGAGACACCAAGAACACCTAATGAGAAATAAGTTTTGATACAATGGAAACAGTTTTAGCAGATCTTATAGAGGTCTCAAAATGCGACAAATTTAGGGGGAAAAAAATTTACTTTATACCTGTAACACATTATACACATTGAAATTTATATATATTTTTTAAATCAGTGTTGATTACTGTTAATTACTTTTCTTTACAATGAAAAATAGAAGTTCTAATCAATTCAAGCCTTTACTATCTGAAAGATCATATCAGCTAATGTGACAGTGATCTCTGGCTCTTCAGAGAAAGAGGCTCTCAGCAGGACCTTGAGACATCCTGTTATAGCTCAGGGTAATTAATGCTTTCCTGTTACTGCTGTACTGTGGACCAGAACAGCCTTAATTAAAACCTTCTGCTATGGACTGCAAAGCTGGATTTTTATATAAATATGTGGATGAAGCACAAGTATTTTTTCATGTCAGTTTTCATTGCTAATTTCTGGCATGTAAATTGGATAAAAGGCTATCTTCCTTTCAAGTAGAGTTTGAGATCTGTATTTAAAATACCATTATGAGGTACATGCAAAAATAGCCAGAATTACAGAGAGGACCTTGAATCAGGGCTGACAAGAACTATATGACTTGGTAATCACCCCTGTAAAACAAATACAAAAAATGTTAAAAATACAGCCAGTTCAGAGATTGACATCTCAGGTAAACCACTAAAAACTTAATCTTTTCATCTTCCCAAAAATCTCCTTCTCAACTCCTGAATTCCCTCAGTGATTTTCTTAAAAATTGATTATTCAACCCGTTTCTGGTCTTTGTAAGTAAGTGCAAAATTTGAATTTGCTTTGATTTGAGGTTCAATCCTTCCTGGAGTGAAACTAAAAAGACAGGATATACATAAATGCCATTATAATGTAAAATACGAAAGCAGAAAAGAGCCAAAATTGCCTTAGCACTTCTGTGCAGCTTTCTGTGCAGCTTCAGCAGTTAATTGAGCCTGCAGTGTTTCTCTTTCATTTACAAAACTTCCAGGTACGGGGTGCGCCTTGTTTCTACCTTCTCACAAATCTGTGGGTAAATTGCAAGAGCTCTCTAGCTCTAACCCACATTTCCGAGGGCAGTGTGAGCTCCAAGCAGGCAGCGTTTGCCTGGTTTTGAGGGAGCAGAGACCAGACCCTGCCCTGGGGATCAGCAATGCTCCCACATGGAGCACGGTGGGACCCCTGCAGGGGATGGGGCTGGGCACAGCCCAGGCTCACAAACCCCATCAGCCCCACGGGAGAGCAGGGGGACAAAACCCAAAGCCCCAAAAGTGGCAGGGGACAAATTGCAGACCCCGTGTGCAGCTGCCAGTCCCACACAGGCTGGACCCCAGACAAGTCCCTGAAATAGTGGGAATGGGAAAACCTGTGTTTTTCAGATGAATGAGACAAGATTAATGTTTATCTGAAAACTGAGAAGAAAATAGCATTATTTGTTTTCTAGCTTAGTCTTTTCTATTATAGTATTTGCATTTTCTCATGTTTTGATGCTCATGATTTTCTCCAAGAACATAAAAGTCTGCTGCGGAAAATGGGGCAAGAGGCTGAGAAAAGAAAACATTGGAAAGAAGAGCATCTCACCATCTGTCCACTGTGGGGTTTTTCCTACTCATCACTCAGAAGCAGGGGCCAGTTTTGGATTCTTTGATCCTGAAAGGTTCAGAGTTCTAACTCAAAGTTATCTTTGTCTATGGAAAAAATAGCAGATGCTCTGCTAAGTGATGGCAGGATCCCAGAGATCATATTCAGAGCAGGAGCCACAAAGATAATTTAACCAGGATGTCACTCCTATTGTGCAGAAGAGAGAACGGGAGCCAAACCAAACTAGTTCCCAAGATCACAATTTAAATGGGGAGAAACAGCCAGAACGGGTTCTATTGTCCTTTTCTCCCTCATGTAGCATATGCACCATTTTTATTTCTTTTGCACAAATGAAACCCCCAGGTTATTCTTCTTATGCTACTGCATGGCACTGTTATGGAGGAAGCCATTCCAAGGAGGATTAATCTGGATAATCAGCTACAAACCATTTTTGTAATAGAACTTCTCCACCGTAAAAGTTTGCACTACATTATCCTTTTCCCCCCACGTGTCAGTAGTTCAGATTTTCTAAGAGAAGAAAAGGAAGTGTCCATGGCGCTGGGGAAGTGTCAGTGCTGTGCTGTGTGAGGCTCTGCTGCTGCTCTAGGTGTGTGCCCACGGTCAGGGACCCCTCTCATCGGCAGCACCCCAGGGGAATTGCTGAGCCCCAGCCACAGCCCGGGCTGCACCACGGAGGGTGGGCAATGCTCAGCAGCCCCTCACCAGCCCTTCTCCTTCAGCCAGGTTCTGAATGTGACATCACACCAGGAGGAAAGTTCACAGCTGCTGAAAGAGCCTGGACTTAATTTCAGCCTTTCTCATGCCAATTGCTAAAGCAGCTCAAGAGACAATGTTTGCATCAACTTAAGAGGCGCTTGAAATACTCTGGAGAGTGAGAGGGAGCTCCCATCGCTTCTGTAGTGTGAGAAAATACAGCACTGGTACCAGCCCAGCAAACCTTTAAGCTTTAAAATGTATCTATTTTTAAGTTCTGCGTAGACTCAAATAAGTTTATTGTATGAGGCTGTAAAGCGAGATGAAAAGAAAGATGATGTAGATGGGCAATTCATCTGCTGAGTAGAAGTGAGCTCATGTAAGTGGATGTAAATGACAGAGAAGAGGACAATATAGAGACAGAGAATTGCTGTCATTACCATAGCAACAGCAGCACAGCAATTATGTGAAACACCACAGATAGGAAAAAAAGATGACTTATTTTCACCTGGAATTTCATGTCTTATGGCATATTTGCTTTAACTCTAGGTATTACACACAGTGAGTGAATCTTTCCTTTTCCCATACCAGTTCAGTCTTAGAAAAGCTTGGGTTGGAAGGAGCCCAAGGATCATCTCCTTCCAGCCCCTCCCACCAGCACATGAGCATCCCTCAAGGAAAAAAATAGGATGCCTAAATATTATCTTTCTGGACTGACATTAGGGGCAAGTTATGGCCACATAAGCCATCAATGACTTAAAATCATCGAGGAACACAATTTTCTTTAGAAAAGTCAAGTGGGTTTATGCTGGAATGAAATAGCTATGAAACAGTTTTATAAAACAATTTTTGCAATAGCAAAGGCCTCAGCTTATCTTCAAAACTTGTTTAACTGTAAAGAGCCTTTTATAGCCACATAGATTCCAACACATCACCACAACTGCTGATAACTGCTGCCTTGAGCATGAAAAATGATCCTGTTAATATGCCATAAATCAGGATATCTTCTTGAACTAGAACAGAGTGCACTGCCAGTGGCACTGGAGGAGTGGTGCTCCCTGGGTGGAATTACAGTGGGAGGGGAAATGTTACCTGCTGACATCAAAGAGCACCTGCACAGCACTGCAGAGAGAGAAAGAGGAGAAAAACAATACATCTGCCTGGCCCTCTGTATTCATCTTCTCATTCAACCAACTCTCCAGCATGTTGACCTACATCTATTGCTGCCTTTCCTGGTTGAGGAAAAAAGACTTCCAAGCCTTTGAATAACAACACATGAGGTCTGCATTCACTTTAAGTGGAAAATATTACAAACTCCAACCTGTTTAAAACATTCAAACCATTACTATCCACTGTCATCACTCTTTCCATATTTTGTCCTATATTTCTTGCCAAAACAGAACCTGTTATATAAGTTTTTATGCCTCATTTGCATCTTCCTTCAAATACATTTCTATTAATTGATTTTTCGCTGTCTTCCAAATTTAGCTTCTGCCATTTTTTTTTCTTTTTTTCTTTTTTCCCCGCCCAAAACTTTTTGCAGTCTTCTGGTTTTGAATTAGCTCTTATTTAACATTTCCAGCTCAACCACTTGGCTGGCAGTAACATGCATTTTTGAAGAACAGCAGGGAAAACAGGCTGTCCCCTGGGACAGAGCAGGAAATGCTGCAGCATGTCCATGCCCAGGCAGCAGGCTCTGCACAGCTGCACTCAGGCTCAGCCTCTGCAGCCAGCACCAGTCCCACACAATTTCCAGCTCTGTCCATCTGCAGTCCCTGTTTTCAGCCCTCTGGGACAAACACCAAGTGCTCTGAGGAAAAAGGACATTAATTAGCAATAAGCCTGGGTGGGCACAGCTGAGGAGGAAGGAAAGCATCTCCAATAAGATTGTAAGTGTTTAGAGCTCAGGTTATGGGATTACAAGATGGAAAGCTTCATTGTGAAATCACATAAGCTTATATATTGTAAGTTTATAGAAAAGGGGAGAGCACGTGGTTCAAGATCAGACTGCTTCTGGCAGAGCTCTGGTCCAGAGAAATATCTGAGAGAATTTGCCTTGGGCTGCCACTGTCAGCACATCCTTTCCCAAAGACTCACCCCACTTCTGCCAGGCAGGAGATCAGGTAGATGATTTCAAAGAAAATAAAATATTTTGTGTCTGCCTCTTTGCACAGGAGTCTGAGACTGTACAATGAACAGATAAATGACCTTATGACAAACCCTTCAGCTTTGTGAGTGTCCTGAGTAACACTTATCACAGCTAGAATGGGAAGGAAAGACATCTTGTAATCTATTGAGTTAGAGGGGCAGAGGGGTCCACCACGGATATTCTGCATCATTTGGAGCTAGGACTATGCAGATAAAGCCACACAAGCCAAGGTTTCCTCTCTGCTCTCATTCCTTTCTGTGGATGCTGCTGTGCACCATGAAAAGGAGCAATGTCCCTCAGGCAAGGTTTGTCTCCCAGTCTCTGGTAGGAAAAGCTTTTTCTTTTCATAAAGGGAGAGTCACACCTGTCTGGACCTGAGTGATTAATTCTGCCTCCTCCTGAGAGCCTGGACAGGCTGCTGTGGAATTCTGCTGGAATTCAGACCATGGTAGCCCCTGTGCCCATTGAGCCAAGTTTAAAGTACCACTGGAGACAGGTGAGATTTTGTTTAACCATGGAAAAGCTCAGGCATTAAGATTTGATGCAAACCTACAGTAACACCACAGTTAAGTTATTCTGAAATTGTTTTGCTGAACTAAGGCATCAATAAAATTTTTCTTTTTTCTGTTGCTAATCATACTTAAACCTTCTCAAGATGATTTGTGATCATTCCCACAACATCATCAAAATGTACTGCCTTTCTTTACAAATAAGTATATGTTTCTACTGGGTTTCACCATTCATTGTCCTCATTTGCTTGGACACCTTACATTACCAGGAAAACATCACTACACAAATGATAGGATCTGCATTTTAGCAGACCCATGCTCACAACATTTGATTGCGTCCTGATGGAGAAAAAGTATTTTGTACTTGAGCTCCCTACCTGCCCAGGACCTGCAGCACTTCATGAGCCAAAAAGTGACATCTCCCTGGAGCTGTGGGCACAAATGCCATGCACAGTGGAGATTTAAGGAAAGAAATTGCACTGAAGACAGACAACAGACTCCTCACGGCCACAAGAAAAAACAGATAATTTCCTACAGTACCAAAGCAACCTTGAACAGAACCATAAACCAGCTGCATTTTCAAACCACCTGCAGGCAGCAGGGAGAGGACAAGAGTCAAAAAGAAAAAAATCCTCAAAATTATAATAGAAATACATTTTAATATAATTCAGAACTATAATGAGATTGTAAATTAAGATTTGCATAAACATATGGACATTTTCCCAGAGTAAAGAATCATTTTTCCATTTCATTCACAGAAAGGAATATATATTCGGGGAGGAAATCATTAGGAACAATTAATTTGTATGAACATACACAGTAATTTTTCTAATTTGGCTTTATAGCATTATCCACTGCAAAATAGCACTCCAAACAAATTAAAATGTTCAATTGCAGCTGCAACAATAATTTTTGGAAAGTACAATGTTAAAGTACTCACAAGGTCAAGGGAATCAGAGACACCTGAATGAGGCAGTGAAGTTTAAAGTACTCCTGAAGCTGGGAAATTACACACACAGACACATCTCCCACCTCAGGATGCTCAGGGACTGTTTTTCTAAGCAGCTGCTTGAGCTGCCATTATAAGCACTACTGAAGTCACAGCAAATTCAAAAGCAATTTTGATTTTCTTCTCTCAAGTGACACCATGTAGCTCCGGGTTAAATTACTTTCAGATGCTTTAAATGTAACTTAAAGCATACCACTTACAATCAGGAAAACATTATTGTTTATGAATGTTTTATAATGATACTATGGAAAATCCATCTTTGCTCAGATGATGGCAAAAAAAGAAAGATAGAAAAAAAGCCTTGGGATGCTCCTACTTGCCAGGTTACCCCCATTGAGTCAGGGGACTGCAATCAGCATTTTTATTTGTACCCAGCAGTACAGATAGGAAAATTACACTAACTTAAAATAGCTAACAACTCCAAAATTTATTCTTATTCGTTTTAAAAAAATATTAATAATTAAAACTTACTCCCAAAAGTGGATCACACATAATTTGCACATCTACAAAGCCTTGCAGGAGCTGCGAATATAGAAAGAATCAACATGCAGAGAAATTAGACTTAAAAATTTTGTAGCATTGTATTCACCTCAGTGGAGATACCATTGCACAGATTAGTAACTGATGAGGATTTAAATGTATTTCCAGACACTATGATGAAATGTTAGAGGAGGGCAGCCACCACACAAAGAGAGGGCGCGTTTGAGAGCGGAGTGGTGATGCGATGCAGCCGTGTGATGGAGCAGAGATAAAGCTCCAGCAGCTGCCGATGAAGACCGAGTGTGAACACCCCTGCCCAGCCTGAGGAGGAGCAGCACTGATGCTCCTGTTGGTAAAATTAACAGGCCCAGGAGGGGCAGCCAGCTGAGACATCGGCTGTTAGCAGGAGCCCTGCTGGCACCCACTGGGGAAAAACACCAAAGCTGTGGCAGCAAATCAGGTTGAGGGGTTGGGGAGTTCTGCTTTGGTTTTTTTGTGTTTTTTTTTTTTTTTTGAAGAAGTATACAGAGAAGTCAGCTCCATTTCAATGACTGCTTCCTCCAGATCTGAAAATAACTCACAGCCCTCTACGTCTGTGGCAGCCAACAGCTCAGGCCAAACCCAGCACATGCAGGGGACACGTGGGAACAATGGAGACCTGACTGGAAGCAGCTTGGAGGCAATGGGCAGGCAGTTGGCTACAGGGATAAGAAATCACTTTATGTTTTAAAAATGGTGACATTCCTATACACTTTATGGGTCTTGCCGAGGTTTTATCTTAATTAATGGATTTTTACAGTAATTACCAGAAATTGGGGTAACTACTTCATGGCAAAGTATCAAAAAATAAAACTAATACCCAGAACTGGTCAGCAGGTGTCACTGTCTTGTCATTGCAGCATGGCCAAAAGGACACAAATCATCAGCAGAAAATAAAATCTTATATACAAGTAAGAGGTAGGAGAAAGTCTGGACCATGAACCTTGTTAGTCAGCAGAACTGGAAGAACAGGATGTCACCATTTACTTTATTGTCCCCTCAGTTATAATCCCTGATTTATTCCGTTGGTTCCCTGAGGGCATTCCCAGCACTAGTAGGTGTCACTGACCACCCTGCAGATGTAGATGAGCTCTGGGAAAAATGTTCCTGGTGACACCAGACAGGTCTGTATGGTCAAGATTACAGTAACAGCTGGACTCTCTGAGCATCTTCTTCCATTCCACATCTAGGAAAATTCCAGTTTTGTGAATATGTGTATCTGCTACAGATACACTTGCTCACCTGTAGATGTAAGACAATAGCACTGTCTTCCACAATAAGCTCAGCATTTTATGGACATGGAATATTCTCATGCATAAAAATAGTCTGTTCTTCCCTAAGGTGGCCACATTACAGCAAACTGCTGAAAATCTCCACGCAAAAACTGCATCTTCCAGCTTGGTGTGCCTGAGAGCTGTCTAACTACAAACACTCAAACCACGAGAGGTGTCATACCCAGAGAATGAATAATGCAATGTCTGCATATGTGCTGCCAGAAGGCTGAAACAAACGCCTCCAAAATGCGTCAGGATGCACAGCAGCACGAGCAGCACCATGGGAGAGGCAGCCCAGCTCTGAATGAGCCCCCGAGCCAGGAGCATTCCCCACCAAACTGTGAGAGCGGGATCAGCCAGGAGCATTCCCCACAGACAGGGACAGCAGGATCAGCCAGGAGCATTCCCCACAGACAGGGACAGCAGGATCAGCCAGGAGCATTCCCCACCATGGACAGCAGGATCAGCCAGGAGCATTCCCCAGACAGGGACAGCAGGATCAGGCAGGAGCATTCCCCAGACAGGGACAGCAGGATCAGCCAGGAGCATTCCCCACAGACAGGGACAGCAGGATCAGGCAGCCCCTGATCTCCCCTGATCAGGAGGGCCCTGCTCTCACTCCTTCCTTGGCTTGGGAAGTTCTCACTCTGAGGAAACCTGAAGTGAACCTGAGACCTGAGCTGGGGAACTCCAGCTTGGGGTGGCACAAGGTCAGAGATGCCCAAGGTGGGCTGGGGGCTGCTGCCTTTGTCCACTTGCAGCTGCTTTGTCACCTGCTTTGTCACCTGCTTGCTGAAGGGACAGATGTGTAATTATGTAAGGAACTCAGAGGGAGATAGATTGCCATGGACATTCAGTATGAGCTTGTCTACCTTGGCCTTGCTCTTTTTCCTTCCTCTCCATCTAGATTAATCTGTGCCTTCTCATTCCAAAGAAAAGATTAGTGCTGGATCAAAATTAATCTGATACTTTTTCATACAGTGCTGGTATTGCTTATACTGATACTCATATACTTATACTTGTATGATAGCGCCACTAGAAATTTTGGATTTAATAATAGAATACCAGGATAAAATAAAGAAAATTCCCCTGCTTATCGTTTAAATAAATTCTGAGTAAGGATTACAGCATCAAGAATACTTTGCAGTTAGGTATTACAATTTAAAATAGCTAAGGGCTGTTAATATTGGTCCTGTAAGCTCTCCTGTGTGCAGTGTTTGTTGACACTAATAAACAGCTGCAAGCTCAGTCTCTTATGAGGACAGCACCAGTCAGGTACTTTTGTAAAGGTACTGCTGGTAATTACAATTCAGAGAAGCTGTGATTGACTCAGAGTAGAAGATTTTAAAAAGACTAAGTAGCTTTGAATATATTAATTTGAATTCTTATTCTGGAACAAAGTATTCTGGCTTGTAACTCTTACAGAAACACATGCAATTATTGGGGTTTTTTTCATGACAATTTTACTTCCATTAAAGCTCTGGAAAACCCATCAATATTTGTCAAATGAAAAAGGCTAAAATAATAGAGAAAAATGTATTGAGCAGTTGTATAAATTGAGGGAAGAAAATCTACCAAGCTTTCCTGATCACAATTTTACAGTCAGATCTCAATTTCAATTAAGTTACAAGCCCAGCATTATAAGCATTGTTCAGTAATATAGCAAGTGACAGCTCCTGTCCCAAAGAGATCAGCTTATTAATAGAATTTGATTTATAAGATGCAGTAATTATATTATGCAGGAAACTTGCCCCTAATGATGCCAAGAGCTGTACATTGATCTCTAAAATGGAATTCTTTGCTAGTATTTAGTTACACATTCTCTGATTAATGCATTTGCAATCTATGGATGTTCACAGTGTAGGACCAAAAGTAATTTCAGATAACCTAACTCATTTTTCAACAAAAAGCAAATGGATTTGTTTGTCTATTTATTTAAACAAAATTATTGGGGGTAAAAACCTTATTTCCTGTAGGACCAGGACCAGAAACAGCCAGTGCCTGTGGGGTCCTTAAAGGGGTCTTGCACAGTCTGAAATGATGAAATCCAACTGAAAACAACTGGACTGGATTGGATGAACCAGGATTCAAAGGGCTGGAGAAGGGAGTGACTGGGCAGTGTGTGATGGTAGAAATGCCCCCTTGCTCTGTCACGTGGGGTCATATGGAGAACTGCAATATGTTTGCATTTAAAAAAAACTCCCACTTCCTTGAAAAATAAAACATACCAGGGAAGGCAGGTGGAGCATGTGAATTCTGGTGTCATTTAGAAGTACTTCTGAAGAACATGGGCTAAAATGTCATAACATTATCTTTAACACCATTAAACATTCTAAGAATTCAATAATCAATGTACTCCTTTCAATTACATAATTAAAACTCAGAATAAAATAGTATTGCTGTTTTATGACCATCATTACATAATGAGTGGTTTTATGGCAATCTCAGCTAATTCTGGATTTGGGTAATTTTAAAAAGCTGATTTCCACAGTATCATTCATGATTTTGATTCAGAATTCTTCAAAATAAAGAGGAATTCTCTCAAAGATGTTGTTTGTGGTTTCCTCTTTTAAAAATATTTTAGAGGGATTTTCCTTTTGAAAATGTTCAATGAAAGCTTGAAAACTCGGAAACTGTAGAGTGAAAATTTTTTTAGAGGCATGAACAGCCAGCTTCAAGCTGACTAATAGAAATGCTCAGCACAAAGTGATTCTTAATGAAGATGATAAGCCCCAGAAAACAACCATTTATGGGCAATACATAACTTAACAGAAAACAGCAGCTCAGTCACAGAGCCCTGCCTCCCACACGCCGCATTCCCTGCTGTGCATCTCAGGATCTGGAGCATGAAAGACACAGCCCGAGGAAGAGAAGGGAAAAAAAGTGGAAAGAAAGAAATCTGTGTGTCTCTATTGTGCCTCTCAGACACCGGTTCCGTGTGAGCAGCTCTGTCCTGGAGTGCCTCCGCATTTCCCTGGAGATGCTGCAGCCCTGCAGCCTTTCCTCCTCCATCCTCCATCCCTGTCCCCTCCCAGCCTCACCCCTGCTGCAGGGAGCTGCTGTCAGTCCCTGCAGGTTCAGCTCTGTTTCGTTTAAAATAACATCAGCAAACACAAATCCTGCCCAGAGCACCCCTGGGCACCCCCAGGAGCCCCCAGGCATGGCTGCACTGCTGTTACACCCCACAGTCACAACCACAGAAACACCCACGCCTCACCCAGCAAGAGGTCTGCTTCTGGACATGAACAGCTAAGGAAACAAATTACTGGAAAGCACTATTTGGTTTTCTGATTGATTACATGTTGATTGATTAACCTGCCAGGCTGAGTCCAGCAGCAGAAAACAGCGAAGAGATGAGGCAAAGCAAAAGGATCATATTTCACATCTGAACTCCTGATCAAGTTGAGAGGCTCCTCTCAGTTCTGAGAGTCATGAAAAGAGATTTGAAATAAAACCCCCACACATACTGCACTTCAACCCAAACAGGCTGCAGTTCAAGCTGTCCTCCATACACTGGGAGCAGCTGTGTATGGATCTGTGAATATAAGGCTCTCATTATATTTTCATGTTCCTTTTCTGGACTCTGAACAATGTCTTAACTTATGCTAAAACAATATGCTGGAACCATTCATTCATCTCACTTTTCAGGTTCCTAAACATTTGCTCCTCCCCTGGTTTTGATATTCTGGTTTCTGTTTTCTTTCCTGCCTGCACATGAGGTAAAACCAAAGACTTTTGCATAGTAAGCAGCAAGAGATTCCTTCAGGAAAGTTATCATTCAATGTCTTTATGCAATTCTCTTCAAATGTGAACACATTGGTGTGTGTTTCCACAAATCTTCCTACCTTTTATAGCATTTAATAGCTTACTCTTAAAGCAGAGGCACTCCACATAGTGCCACAGCCAAAAAGTACATTAGTGAATTCATCTAAGAGAAGTGTGCTGTTAAGTAACATGCAGCCTAATTAATGTAAATGCCATGGTGAGAACATGCTGACATTGTTGAAGTTCATGATCCAGCTGCATTATCATTTCCAACACTGCAATGTTGAGAAAACCCAAGAAACTTGGTTTTCTGCATTCTGGCACAGCATTTTCACTGGGCATCTTTCAGAGACAGCTGAACTGCCTTTCTACACTCCAGTAAGGAGCACTGTGTGAATTTATCATGGAATTTGGGACAATAGATTAACTTTACCTACAGCCTTGAGCAGATTTTAGCATTCTGATAGAGGTCTCAGAGAGGTGGGGAGGCCTGGCCTGTCTCCATGCCTCCATCCTCTCACAGGCATATTATATCATTACATTTGTGCACATAACCAATATTTAATGCACAACATTACAAAGAAAGAGAGCCCTTTTGCCAGACTGAGCTGGACCATGCAAAAAGCAGCTGTCTCCTCTCACCCATGGATGTTCTGTGGCTGGAGCACCACTGACAGTTCTGGTGGAGATAAACAGGGGAAGGCACATGCACTGTCTTGGTTCTTCTCAGTAACAGCAGAGGAAAAAAGCACCCATGCTGCCTGCTAGGCAAAAGAAGGAAATGCTCTTCAAAGTTTACCAGGGAGCTGTTCTATGGAATAATTGCTTGTCATTTCTGTATAATTATGTTTTTAGTGAAACTGCTCTTCAGACAAGGTATGAGATCTGAAGCATGGGCACTTCTCACCCTCTTGTCTGGGTGCATGGCAATGAAGGAGGCTGTTTGAAAAGTCAGAAATCCACGTCAGCAACACACAGTGCTCTCACAGAAAATGAATAAAAGAACATGGTGCTCTAAATGGCCAAAGAACAGCCAGTGATGAGTCTTGGTTCGTTTCATCAGGAGTGCTTTTGCTGCTAATTTTCATGGTCCAGAATGAAGGGCAGTGCTTTAAAAGCAGCAGAAAATCACAATGAAAACAATGCAACATCATGGCCTTGGTTCTTGCTGCACAAGGCAGGAATCATTGCCATCTTATTTCAGCAGGGCTGAACAGCCCTGACTCACAAATGCATTCAGCCACCAAAGGACTTTTCCACTGGGAAAATGAAGCTCATACGTTCCAGCCCGTCTCCAGCAGTGCTGCCATATATTCCTTTTCTACCTAAGTGTGATTCATTTTACACTTTTAGAATTTCCTTTCAGCTACAAGTCCTGCACAGGGACTGCTAGTTAGAAAGGATAAAGATGGCAAGCACAGTTGGCCATCTTGCCTAAAGCCACTCAGACCCAGCCTTTTGAAACCACAGCAACACAGATTACACAGGCCAAGGGAGATCTGATACGGCCCCAGGCAGACAGACAGACAGACCTTTTCCTCTCATGGCTTTTTGTATGACCAGACAATTACTTTGAAGATTATACACTGGGGAGAGATTTTCTAGAGATCTTAGATATGCTCTAAATTCCGAAACAAAGGCACAGATCCTAAAAAAAGTGCTCAGCGTTGGAAAAATACCAAATATAAGACACTACAATAAAATCACCTTTTATGAGAAAATGGAATTGTTAAACCGTGTTTTTTTGGGTTTTTTTTCCCTTTCCTGTAATTTGTGTTTTCACTGACAGTGCATCTCTGTCAAAGAGAAACAGATTTATTTGTGAGTGACCTCCTTGGACAGCCTTTCTTTTGTTGTTGAAAAACACAGAAATGGGAGCATCAAGAGTGTGCCTTATGCCACCCAATCCAGCCTTTCAATGCAGAGCAGTTGGTTTCAGAAAGATAGCAGCTTCAAAGAAATGTTGGCCTAAATTTCAATTATTCTGCTATAAAGGAATTAAATTACATGTCCAAAGGAATTTTAAGCTGCTCCAAGCCAATGTCTACGTAATTTCAACTCTGTAGGTTTGATGTGAGATGTTTGAGACATGTCCAAACTCTCAGCTCTGAGTTACCTACAGAAACCCAAACAATTGTGGGTCTTACTGAGATGACACCACAATTCTTAGCTGCTAAACCATCCTCCTTTTCTCAAGGTCACTGAAAATTCTTTCCAGTGAAATTAACAGAGGATTTGGAAGACCAGAAAGTTCTGATATCAATTTGAAGTCCACAACGAAAGTTACAAAATGATAGGTCTATTTTAAAGCTAATCACAGCTTTGTTGCTCCTCATTGAGTATGTACAAAGAACCTTTGGTTGACTACACAGCAGCTAATTTGAGGATACCAATATATTATACTACTTCTCCAAGGATTTTTTAAACTGACCCTTTATTGCCTCTTTTTATCTCTTAAAGCTAATGTCACTACAGCCCTGGCAGAGTGTCACTGGGTAAAGCTTCCAGCACTCAGTAGCCTTTGGAAGAGCATTCCCATGGTAACACTTCAAATCCTGATGGCTCCATCCTTTCAGCACAATAAGCTTAATATCAGATGCTTGAGCCATCTGTCCAGCTCCTCAATTAACATAGTTAGCTACTGAAACTTCAGCAATTACTGAAATCGCACTGCAATCAAGGAACAAATCCACAACACAAAAGCAGGACAAAGGAAACCTTAAAGCCATATTCAAGCAGAGCTGGTATGAGTGAAAAGAGAAGGAGAACGACTTCATCCAGAATTAAATGCAATTAGAACCTAATCTGGCCCATAATATTGGCCTCAAGTCCTCATTTGGACTGTGAAGCAGCTGGAATCCTGTTCTCATTCCTGGAAATTACTGTGGTGCAAGGAAACAGAAAACCAAGCTCAGCACTTGTGTCCTCTATAAATAAACTTGAGAAACACCTTGGGACTGAGACGAAAGCAGAGCAGCCTAAGGCTCGGCCATGAGAAGGAAGATGCCCTTTTCTGCTAGCTTTGGACCTGAGGTAAATACCGTGCAGCCATCTGGATATATGAAAAACCTGGTAGGTAAAAGCACACCGAGCACAATCAAACCCGGGATCTTGGATCTGGAGCGCACATCACTGGGTTAGAGCATAAACAGGGCTGGGGGGCCAGCAGACAGCACAGCTCTGGGGAGCCCAGCAGGCAGCACAGGAGCCAGGCTGGCTGGGCTCGCTGCAGTGCCAGCCCTGCAGGTCCTGGCTGCTCTCCTGCAGGGCAGGGCCCCCTCCCCTGCCTGTGAATTCAGAGCTCTTCAGCCAGCTACCTGCAGCACCCCAGTAGTCTTCAGAGAGACACAGGCATTTCTAAAGCATGACTTATAGGGCACTTTAGGCATTTACTGTAGAATAAGACAAATCATTCCCTATTTCTCTCCATGGGCTATAAAAGCACTCTGAACGCTCAGCTCAGATATCTGTACAGTGGATATCTAAATTAAGGCAGCAGAGTCCTACCTTGGAGTACTCTGGTGATTGAGTGAACTGTTCCTCCAGACCCAGGGGCCAATTCCCTCCTGACCCAGGGGCCAGTTCTTCCCTGAGTCAGGGCTCAGTCCCCCCCACACCCAGGGCTCATTCCCCCCAGACCCAGGGCTCAGTTCCCCCCGGACTCAGGGGTCATTCCCCCCACACCCAGGGGTCATTCCCCCCACACCCAGGGCTCCGTTCCCCCCAGACCCAGGACTCAGCTCCTGCTCTCCCCTCTTGCTGTCCCCAGCACACTCTGTTCCCACCCCAGAGGCAGAGATGCTGACAAAAGGCAGACTCTGACCCAGATTCTCTAGGCTGGCTGGCACCTAGACATTTACCTATTTGTAGCTGTTACTCTATTACCTGAAGAAGAGCGTATTGTGGAGGAAATCCTGTTTCTCCTTAGAGGGACACAGGGGATTTTGACAGCACAAAACTCCCCAGGCTTCCTTGAAGGGCCATGTTGCTCTCTACTTCTGTGTTTGTGCTAGACTATTAAGTCTGCTCATTATTACAAAAGACATTTTTCTAGCTGGAGCTATTCACAGCACAACATTAATTTTCTCCTCATTTCGTATGAATGTATTGATTTGACCACAGCTACAACCCATGATGTGTTTTGCTGCTATCACACTCAAGTACTTGAAATAATATTACCATGTAAAACAGAGCTATTAACTGCAGCCTAATATCTACCAGCCAGTGGTGTGTGATGGAAAAGCAGGGAACTATCCCAAAGGGAAAACTCAAAACATGTAAATATAGTTTAGTCATTCAAATAATTGTAATTGTTTTCAATAACATTCAAATGCAACATTCAGATTATGAAGTTAATTCTCTGTACCCACTCATCCATGGGGTTTTTAGTTATCATAAACCCCAGCTATTACAAGGTTCTTTGTACAGCTGAACAGTAAATGAGCCATATGTGCCAGACTGACCTTTTGTCACATTCTATTTATGAACTCAAGCCTTAAAACACATATCTAAAATCCATTTAATGTTGATATAACACTGTCTAGCTTCTTGCATCAGAGAGATACCCCATCTTTTACTCCTGTGTACCATTAATACTGGGACTCTGCTATTAAAGAATAAAACTATTTACCAGCTATTGCAGATCTTGGAGAAGTATCTTGGCTGGAGCCACTCTTCATTTTTGTTGTCTGAAATTGCAATATTTTAGTGCCTTTAACTCCTGCCAGCAATGCCAGCCACATGTTTCTGACTGAGAGAAACCGTTTGTAATGAAAACCTGAGTATGGTTTGGGTCCACCCTGCTGCCCACAGGATTAGCTTTGCCTCTGAGTGCTGTCTGGGACTGCATCTTTCCCAGGCAGAAATCCGTGCTGCTCCCCAGGGAGCCTCACTTGCTCTGTCCTGCAAATCAGTTCTGATCCTCCTGGCTCTGCTGGGGCAGAGATGGATGAATAATTAATGCCCTGCCTTCATATCCAACTATATTTACCAGAGAGTGGTTTTTGCAGCTGGCATAGTGCTGGTGTTTGTTTGGAGTTTTTTTATTTACCAATACATGATTTAAATTTTATTTTCCTTTGCATTTTCACTGTGGCAATCACACAACCTGCAACTGCAACTGAACTGAAAACAAAAAAACTGTTAATCCTGTGCAGGTCCATAACAATTCAGGGCCTCAGTTTTGAATTTATTTATCAGCAGATTGTTATTAAATCAGACAAACATATGTATACATTAAACACTTCAGTGACCCAGCATAGCCCTAGGAACTAAACCATAAACCAGCACACGCACAAGCTTTCTAACTCATTACCAAATTGTCCACAGGATACCAGAGGGCAGAGTTCTGTTTGAATCTTTAGTAATTTTGCATTTCAAACTAGCTTGTTTGGAAGCATTAAATTGTAGAAATTCTTACTTTGATCAGTTTTACTTCACAGTATAAATTCTACTGCTAAAAATTTTTAAGACTGTTTTTAATACTTTAGTATTTTTGCACAGTTTTTAAAATAAGATGAAGCTTATTGTTATTAAATTTCCAGAACATTTTATGAAAATACTAACTTTAATTTTTAAAGAAGTGAAAGAAAAGGTAAAAATTTCCACAATCTTTAAAATTATTAATTTTCAATTTTCTGATGTTAATCCAGTGTCATGATTTGCAGACCATATTAATAAACTTAAATCTCTTGGGGTTGCCATTTCTACCCCAATATCCAACTTTTATGGAAACTGGAGAGGCACAGAGGCTCCTTCAGTCCCAAGCCATGACCTGAAAAATGATGTTATGCTACTCAACTGGTACAACAGGGTGCAGCAAAAATGTTAATTGGCCTGGTGCTGACAGGCCAACAAGGAAAGCAGCAGCCCACTGGAGAGGAGGAAATTCCCAACCTGTTACCCCTTGCAGCTGCTCTCGTGGTGTGCATTTCTGCCCTGCACTCTCATCTCTCACCTACCCCTCTGACCCTCGTTATCCCTTTCAAAACCTCCATACTTGAGCCAAAAGAGGCAGGGAAAAGACTGAAAGGGTCAGAGCCATGATGAGCATGCTGACAGCACTGGCCCCACGTGTCAGGAGCCTCCACGCAGTCTCTGCCTCTGGAATTGCTGGAGTGGCCAAAACTCAAATGCGGCTGCAGCAGGAGGGGCTGGCAGCACCTGTGTGCTAGCAGAGACACAGGGGCCACAACCAGGGCACAAACCAGACCATTCCAAGTGTAATGCTGATTGTGCTGTACCAAATTTGCCAATAAAACCCCCCATGCCTGGAAGCCAGAGAGCTGAGGAAATGTGCTGCAGGAGTCACAGTGAGCCTGCAGTCACGAGGGGAACATGGCAAGGCCAAAGTTAACTCAGACCAGGTGAAGCTGCTGGAGCACACCAAGCTCTCTGCAGAATGACAAAATAAGGGTGTCTAAATTGCACTGCAAACCTGATAGACTGTATGCTGGAAGCAAAGAAATTAGATGAGCAAGAGCTCATCTACATTGGAAAGCTTTACTGCCTTAATTAATCCAAAAACATAATTAAAGCTGTGAAATCTTTCTAGTGTGAACGCAATTTTACCGGTTAAATGAACAAGCACTTGGAGCTCACTATGGTTCAGATATATCATTTACACATCTGACTGTACCCTACTCTGGCATATTTTAATATATCCAGTTTTCTTCTACAGATGATCCTGGCTACCAAACTAAATTCACAGAGAAGTTTCATACCACAGAGTAGTGCTAAAATCACACAAGTCTTTTAGATGATCAAAGACAAACTAATTCACATTATTATTTATAATCTTTACAGTTGTGTTGAAGTTATGTCACTTGTAAGGGTCATTTCCTCTCACTCAATATATAAATATTCAGATTTTTTTTTCCTGCCAAGAACTGAGGTACTAAACAAAGCCATGAAAGTAATTTTGAGACTAAAAAGACAACTGGCATTCACACGAAAGTCACAGAGCATTTTATGTTGCTGGCAAATTTAGCAGAGAATCTTTGTGTTACTTTGCATTCACTTTCCAACTGATCTATATCAAATCTCCATCCACAACAAATATACAATTAGCCCTGCCTTTTCTATCCTTGTGCTCATCCATTTGTGTGTTAGCTGGGATCACCATAACAACATCTGCAGGACCTGATTGACCTCAGAATATGGAGATCCCAATCCCCAAAAGGACTCTTGGGCCTTCAGCTGACTGTGGCTGCTGTTCCTTGGTGCTGCTCAGCAGCTTCCCCAAGGGAAAACACTCAAAGGACCCTCAGTGGAGCAGCACAGGCAGGATTCCAGCTGACCTCAGGAAATGAAATGGGAGATGATGAAATGGCAGATGAAATGGAGCGTCCCTCCCTTGTGGGCTCAGGATGGCCAGTGGCTGGGTGTCAGCTCAGTCCCAGCTGAAATGGGAAATGAAATGGGAAGTGAAATGGGAAATGAAATGGGAAATTAAATGGGAAATGAAAGGGGGTATCCCTCCCCTGTGGGCTCAGGGTGGCCAGTGGCTGGGTGCCAGCTCGGACTTAGCTCAGTGCTGCTGCCTCATCCCTGGCTGCCAAGGCAGGGTGCACCTCTGCCCACTGTGATCCTGCAGGCTCGTGCTTAATGGGAAGGAACTGTCAAACAGCAGGCAAACTGAGTTTTCCATCTCTGATTAGGGCCGGGTGACCTTCTCCCTTGCAGAGCTGAGCACACAATCAGCAGAGCGTTTGGTGTCCGCTCCCTCCCGAGCCCGCTGGCACACGGGGCTCTATCAGACAAGAGCACTCAGCTGTCATGTTCTGCTGGAAAAAGCAGCCTCCTGCTGTTCAGGTACTGAGCAATATTGATGGATGTCAATCAGTCTCCAGACTGCGGCATGGCTAAGGGAGATTGTGCTTTTGCATTCATGTTCACGAGGGAAGATGAAAGCTGCCAGTGCTCTGGAAAAATTCATCTGCACTTTACACAACCTGGGTTTCATACACTACACTTAGTATCACATCAAAATTCCATTCTGGTTTGCTTTTTACTGATGTTAAATTAAATAGCTTTTTAGAAGTTGTCTCTCTAAATATATCGATATATAGACAAACAGATGAACAGACACAGGAGTGTGGATATGCTCTTGAAAATGGAAGGACAAAGCAATTCCTCTGTGAAGTGTCACCCACAGTTTGTAATCAATGACACAGTATGTCACATTAACTGTTTCATTCCAAGTATTCCTAAGGAAATATAACCATTTTTCATCTAAAAAAATGTTATCAAGGCAGAGGACATTCAGCAGTCCAAGTAAAATAATTTAAGCAATGAAGGACAAATAATTTCTCACTTCTAAGACAATTTTGAAGATTGTTTATGCTGACAATATATACTGAGCTATAATGAGAAGCTTAGAGCTTTTTGCTACAGCACAGTATATTCAGAAATTCAAATTGATAAACAGTATGTTAAGAATCAATCATTAATGGTCACCAACTGTCATGCAGAGACAGCAAAACACTACAGATTTAAGCAGCACCTTGACAAGAAACTGCTGTACCCTCAAAAAAAAAAAAAAAAAAAAAAAGGGGGGGGGGGGGTGTTATAAGTCTCTTTCTTTGTGGAATTTAAACGACCCTTCGAAAAAAAACTGTTTTCCCCCAAAAAAAAAAAAAAAAAAAAAAAAAAGGGGGGGGGGAGGTATGATTCAGTTCTCTTTGTGGAGAACATGGAAATTGCAGAAATGTTTAAATCAAACCTACTTAAATTTCTGTCTATACTTATTATTGAGTTACGACAGGTATGCTTTAAAAATTAAAATGTATGAAATTTGAAATATAATTTGAAACATAGTTTATTTTGCAGCAATCTAAATATTTCATTCTGCACTAAGAAAATCAGATATTGCTGAAACCTGGTTTTGAAAAAATTATGTCTGTGGTATTTGACTGCTTATTCCAACTTGATAGAGGAGTTTTCCCATGGAGGAGTCAAACCCCAGCTCTGTCTGGATCCTCTTCAGCCCAGCTTTAATAAACACACTTGGAATAGTGACAGAAATGAAATGTACAACTCTGGGACAGTTGTAACTCACACAGAACTATTTGAGAGTGTGAACAGGTGCTTTTTATGGTTACATGGAGATGAATCAAAATAGACAAAAAACTTTCTCAAAACTCAGTCCCCCACCTCCACGGTATTTTTCAACTCTTCCAAAACCTTTTGCCAAGGTTGGAACAGGTCAAAACTGTTATCTTCAATTATTTGATGTGCCTAAGACTGTGCTAGAGCAAAGCAATTAATTGTGACTGAGGAGAGAGTCCCGTTAGTGCCGCGGCAGCGTGGCGCGGCGTGGGCGCTGTGCTCCAGCCCGAGCACGGGCACACTCAGGGCTCTGTGCCCTGGGCAGGCTCTGTGCCCCCGGCAGGCTCTGTGCCCTGGGCATGCTCTGTGCCCTGGGCAGGCTCTGTGCCCTCTGCAGGGCTCTGTGCCCTCTGCAGGGCTCAGCCCAGCCTGCACTGACTGCCTCATTACTGCCATCAGCCACTTAATTGGCACGGGCTCACTCGCACAAACGAGGGGTTGGAAAAGGTCTGTTTTGCACATTGCAGCAAAGTCAACGTCTGCAGGCTCTGTGCCCTGGGCAGGCTCTGTGCCCCCGGCAGGCTCTGTGCCCTGGGCATGCTCTGTGCCCTCAGCAGGCTCTGTGCCCTCAGCAGGGCTCAGCCCAGCCTGCATTGACTGCCTCATTACTGCCATCAGCCACTTAATTGGCACGGGCTCACTCGCACAAACGAGGGGTTGGAAAAGGTCTGTTTTGCACATTGCAGCAAAGTCAACGTCTTTCAAAGGGTTTTGTGACTGTGTAGATGAAAGGATAGACAGAAGGAAGACCCAGCCTGAGAAATGAGTGCTCAGGGTTTGAGG
Organism: Pyrgilauda ruficollis; assembly: GCF_017590135.1. NCBI lineage: Eukaryota > Metazoa > Chordata > Aves > Passeriformes > Passeridae > Pyrgilauda > Pyrgilauda ruficollis. Next base: position 13,578,263 of record NW_024531043.1, read on the forward strand.
TTAGGCTGTCTCTGACTCAAACTGCTTTCCTCAAATAGAGCCTTTCTGCATCATCCTCTAATTTCTATCCATTTGGCACAGATCTCTCTGGTTTTCACCAGAAATCCTATCCTTGAACAGAGAAGCCTCCTTGAATCTAAATTTTCAGAACATATTTCTATTCCTACTAGAAATTAAAAGCTTCCCAATCAACCATTTAAAGTGAGGAAGGATGCAGGAAACACTGCAGAAGTGGACAGTGAAGCAGTAAATTAAATTAACACAGGACGGTGTGGACTTACTTAAGTGATATGTGGCACTGCCATAAATCAGCACAAGCTGATTTAAGGAACATAATCATTAGCATGAATCCTGGACTGAGGGTAGCATCTGTGCTTTATACACAGCTGGTGCCTCAAATCACAGAAAACCAAACAATAACATCACTGTCTTCTATGGGGAATAAACAACAAAATAACACAAATTTCAAAAACTCAGAAACTTTGTCCAAGACCATTGAGAGTGTTTAACTAACTATAGTCATGAAATGACATTGCTTGTGTTAAAAAAAAACCCAAAAATCTGCAATATTAGTACACTAACATTGTCAAGCTCAGGGGAAAAAAACTGTGAAGAAAAGTGTCAGTTTTTAAAAATTGCTCCTTGGTTTCCCTGTAAATTGTTATTTTAAAAGCCCTACTACTCTTTATTCTTCAGTTTCTCTGTGGATGTTAAGACAAGTAATAACTCCCTCTTTAAAAACTTCATTAAGTGATTGAATCAGATACCAAAATTTCTTCCATAAGCCCCGAAATTGGGTCCATTTCCATCCTAAGCATTACTGCCAAAACTAAGAAAGGTTATTGGTGTACTTGAAGGATGTAGGGCCATTAGAAGAAGATTTTTTTCATTTAACTAATGTTCCTCTGTAGTCAAAAAACAGAGATAAACAGAGATAGAGACTGCCATCCCACATTTTCATCTGTTCTCAGAAATCAGTTCACTCTGGTGTCAGCTTTTCCCCAGATTCTGACTGCAAAAGTGAATGAATTTACATCAATGTATGAGATTCTGAAATTGAAATATTATAAAATATATTAATAAAACATGGTAGACAATAAGTCTGTAAATGCCATCAAATCACACAGTCTATCCTTTTTCCAAGAGAAGTCTGAACCCTGTATTTCTTGACAGAAGCTTTCCAAACAATTAGATAGAAAATTCTGTGATTGAAACTCTACTTTCTTCCTAAAGCATGTGGTCTCATAGTTCTCTTTAGCTGACAACTGAGACAGCTAAAGCACCTAATACAATTTAATTGACTTAGGCTGGCAAGTCTCCAAAATAATGAAGAAAAGCTTGGAAAAAAACATTCCTTCTCCCTCTTCCTTGAATACAAATCCAAGACAAAATTCAATGAGGATTTATTATATGTACACAAGGAAGCTGGGTGTCCCGTTATCTTAAAAGCACTGGTGAAATTTAATATATTAACTCCTCAAAACAGCTTTGAAAATCCCAGTCCAAAGGAATGAGAGTTGCCTGTTGATTAAAGGAACCATTAATTTTAACAATATTGATTGTGTATTAACTTAATCCACACACTTCCCTTCAGCTGGAAGGTGTGCCAGGTGCGGAGGACAAACACCACGAGGTTTTCAAGCAGTGTCACAGGCAAGGCTGCTGGGATAGAGCAGCTGCACAGACAGAAAGGGAAACGCATGAAATCCTTGATCACAAGAGGCTCAGTGAAGCCACAAGTGCTAACAGTGAAGCTTCAGAAGTTGTTCAAGGAGAGTTTTAACAAGAAAGCCAGGTGGAAATGCACAGTGGAGGATTAATCACTTACGCATTACAGAAATTGCTATTTAATATTAAACTGGCCCCAGCCTTTAAACATTCCATCTACAACATTTCCTACAGAAAGGTGAGTTTCAGCTCCTGATCCTTCATGGTTTGTTTGGATCTAATCTTACATGTTGGCTTACTGAGATCAGGGCATTACATTTTTCAAACAATTTTTTTTATTTAGCACATATGGCCACTTCTGTAATGTCACGAAATCGTGCATTGCATTGGTTTTAGGAGTAATATGCATTAAGCATAAAGTAACTGCAATGTCAATCATTATTTAGCTGCTTTTCCCCTTTGCCCAAGTCTTAAACCCAATGCACAAATTTGCATTGGTAATGCAATAGCAAAAAATGTGAAATAGTTTTAATAAATTATTCTGAAAGATATTAGATAGAGGTCAATTCCCAATTCTTTTGAACTCCATCACAGAACTCTCATTTAATTTTCTGGGAATAGAATTTGGCCCCAGTCGCTTATAAAATGGGATTAAACTTTTGGCTTTCTTCCCAGAACCTGAAATGAAAGTACACCAATGAAAATCTGCAGAATCATAAAACAGAGCTTCCTAAAGAAGGGAAAGCCTTATGAAACAGATTTTTTAGTTCCTTCGATTGCCACCTTCAACATGAACCAGCTTATCCTGTTATTCATAAATTGATTACAATGCCCGAAGTCAGAAGCAATTTCTTGAACTTGCCTTGAATCAGCGGGCTTTCCAAATTTAAACATTTTTCAGCATGCATTTAAAATTGAAGAGTATGAGCAGCTATCATTTCTGTAAGACCATAATAAAGGTCAAGCATTTATTAGACTGAAAGTGACATTAATATCTTCTGAATTCTTATTAGAGGAGGTCCATCATGGTATCATTTTCTTGGAGACTAATAGGTCAGCTGTCAAATCTATCACCATGTCTGTGTCTGTTTTCCTACTGTCAAGCCAGGACCAAAGAGAACTGAAGGAATTCAAGGAAATACACTTCTCAAAAGCACCAATTTGACAGTTTTAATTAAAGACACAAATTCAAGTGCATGGAAATCCATTACCTGGAAATGCTAGAGTTGATTCTTCATTCTACACTGACTTAAAGGAATTGAACTTCAATACGGGACTGCACCAGCCATTTGCACTCTTACATAACTGCCAACTCGAGAAATTGCTTAGCCCAAAACATATGGAAGACTGGATTTCAGCTGGGGCTGGCGTCTTACCCAAGGGAATTACAGACTCACCCTGATGCCATCCTGGCCTTACTGGAGCAGGTTCCTGAGAGGAGTTGTGGTTTCCACTCCAGGCCTGGGACAGCTGGGCCTGGAGGGTCAGTGGCAGGCAGAGACCTGGCTCCCCTTCTCCTTCCTCTCCCAGAGAGAGCCCAGGAACCTCACCCAGCCCTGCCACAGGCCAGGCTGCTGGCATTCCCCATGCGTGGCAATTCCCCATTTGTGTAAATCAGTCAGTGAATGCTGAGACGTGTGCTGACTTCTTCCAGGAGACATGCATGCACTAATCCTCCTCTGACAGCTGGGCACCTCAGTGCATCATCTTTGCTTAATGGATTAGCATATACTCTTAAAAACATATTTACAATGTGAGAAATGCAATAAAATGAAAAATGTAGCGAAAAGAAAGACATATTTTATCTAATGTAGTCATGCTTCTGGTTTTAAATGTCAGTGAGTGCTACCCAAGTTACTTGTGTTTTATGTATTTGTGCATGTTGGTTTAAGAAGATCATAAAATTGCACAAGTGGAAAATATATCATTTTAACTGCAGAGGACAAGTCAAGCAAGGGAAGAAAAAGAATATGGAGGAAGCTACTCCTGTGTTACTTCTCATTAGGAGGTAACTGAGTATTTCTTTTAAACCAGGCTAAGAGGCAGAAAAGCTTACAAGATAACAATCCATTATTAAAAGAAAAAGGTGAAGGAGGGAGAAGAGAGAGAAAGGAGGCATCAAAATCTCTTAAGTATCAACACAGAACAAAATACAAGGTAGCCAGGGAAATTCAGGAATAATTTCCATAAACTTCTCCAATTTTACACCCAGGATAATTCAGTGATAGTCTGTGCCACAGGCAGGATAATTAAAAAATATGAAAGCAATGAGAAAAGTCAACACTCACAGAAAAATAAGCTCATGTTGTTTAAACAGGCCTCTCTCTTCTATTTACTGTTTGATAACAGTATTCCTGAAAGCCCTGCCCAAAATGAGCTGTGTTCCAAGGTCTGCAGTGGAACAACGCTGACTTTTACCAAGAGGGGCAGAGGGAGCCTTCCTGTCTGTAACAGAACTGAACGAAGCTCCTTCCTCCCAGTTCACACATCCAAACCCAAACCTAGGCACCGGCTTTTGCAGCTCAGATTCCACCATGAATACACACATTTTTAGAAGCAAGTAGTCCAAATTTCTTTATATATTTTCACAAATTATGCAATGATGATTCACTGTGAATGTACAATGTATCACATCGCTTTGCAGCACCCAGACTCCAAAGTGTTGATAGTGATAAATCTTACGAAGAACTTCCAAAAGTTGTGCTAAAATGAGAGATTAAGTGAAATTTGGATGAGAAGGGAGGAGGAGATATAATTTCGACACTTGATAGAAAGAGTCTCCCCAAAACAGGACAATGCTGAGCTGAGTTTAGATAAACCATTTTAAGTGGTCATAGCCACAATGCACGGAATGCAAGCTGAACACATGATGATTTAAATGGTAGGATTGAAGAAAAGTTTTAATGATATTACTGAAAGTTCTGAAGATTAAAATATATTTATTTTCTGGTTTTTTTTTTTTTTTGAAGTATGAACATGTAGGAAAGTTTTTGACCCGAATAATTTCTCATACCAGTCTAAAATACATTTGTCAGGGATTAAGCTTCCACAGGTAGAGTAAAACTGGTAAAAGACTAATAATATGACACAATTAAAATGGAAGAACAGAAAATCCCAGCAGTACACGTGTAATTGCAGCAGTATCTTCTTCCCTGAAGCACTCTGCTAGGACCCACACATAAGCTGAGAATACAAGGAACTCTTTCTTCAGCTGTTAGATGTAGGGTGTGTGGCATCCTCCAGGTTTTATCCAGTCCTGTAAGGCCACTGAAACCTTCTGCTTGTAGTGCATTTTAATATTATGTATTTAGGAAGAGCATTTCTTGCTTTTAGCTGCTTCCTAAAGGATTGGAGGAGACTGTATCGTGTTTCAAAAATCCATTATTAACTTCATATTAGCATTTTGAGTCTCTAAGGAAGTAGATGTTGTTGCAGGTTTCCCACAAAGAATCTACTTTCAGTAATGAGGAGCGGAACTCTGACATCTGTCAACTGAGTAAATTCCACTGTTTTGTAAATATTGATCAAACAATCATGGCTAATGATACAACTCTAAGTGAATTAGACAAATGTTCCCACATGGCCATCAATTTAATTCCCAGACTAAATTAGCTTCTTTTGTAAAGCAAAATCCTTTTAAGGAAGATAAATTGTTCAGTGACATCAACGTCCATTTCAATTATGGCTTTATTTTGGTGGAAGCTGTTCTGCATAATACACCTGCTGTTCACCTGCTTGTGCTGTAAGGAAATACACTGGGAATCACATGACACTAACCTTGAACATTTATTTCCCACTCCTCTAAAATATGGGGTAGCTGCTGTAAGTGACACACAGAAGTTATTACTTTTGTCTGTATCAGCCCACACAGTCAGCTGAGCTGAAACCACCATTATTAGAAAATACACTGATTTAATTCACCTTGGCACAACTGCGTGTCAGAACTGCACTGGAGATAAGAGCTGCCACCTGAACGTGAACTAGGGGAAGTTGGGGAGCCAGAATGCACCAAAAGGATACTTGCAAACGGGCAGAAAACACTTCTTTAAAGCCTGACTAATTATCTCTCAGAAGTAATTAGTGCATCACTCTCCAGCCTGCGTCAGTGGGACAAAGCTGCCTGAGGGTCAGCTCTGCTGGCCTCAGTAAGGCAAGAAGGGAAGGGAGGGGGTGTTAAATTGGTCCCACTTAGGGAAAAACCAGAGACCCCTTCTCAAACCTGCTGTCTCTTCAGGTCTGAAATACTGCTCAGTGGAGGAGGGAGCAGCTCCCCACTGGCTTCTGTGGACTTTCAAAAGCATATGGAATATGTAATGCCTTTTTGTTGCTGTATTTGAGTCTTTATTGGCAGCAGTTCATTAGTTTTGAGAGACTAGAAAGGCTCCTTAAAATGAATCTCAACAACAGTGTCCTTTATTTGCAAGCAGTTTGTTTCAAAATGTTTCAGTAAAAATAAACTGGGGGTTTTTTTCTAAACATCATTACATTTCAAACTCAATTTTGGGACAAAATGGCTATTAACTTTCCCTAGCCTCTTTTCCTTGATACATTCTAGTAGCTTCCAGTGGATGGAAAGAAAGACCTGAGTAGGTAGTTATTCAAAATTATAAGTACTTTTCCCCCCACAAGAAAGACAGCTGCTGTTTAAATGATCTTGTCTCACATGGGGAAAGAAAGAGCTTTACCACAGCTCTGTACAAATATGGGCTGGCTACAGGGCAGAAACAGAGCACAGCATGAGCCACAGAGCCCTGCTGTTACATTATGCAAAAGCAAACAGTAAAAGAGGAAGAGGTTATAGAGGCAATTTGGTGTTGCATTTAGAGGTTAATAAAGATCTTTTCTGAAGAGAGGGTCAACTTTTTAGGATATTCAGGTGTCTAACTCAATAGAGTGACTAAATGTCTTTAAATCTCCCACATGGTGCTCATTCTGACAATTCAGTTTCAAGAACTGTGATGTTACCAGAACAATGAAACGAGTCATATTTAGTCTGTGAGAAAATGTGTGTGTTTCTTTTTCTCAAATTGCTCTGTGCCTTTCTCTATATTTGACCCCATTTTGAAAAGACACAATTCAAGGGTATGTTTGAATAAGTGAGAGAGAATCCTAGCATATTCTGAGTTGGGAGGGATCATCACATTCTCCTCCTGGAGCAGCGCAGGCGTGGGACGGTGCCTGAGAGCCCTGGCTGCTCACAGCACCCCTCCGGAACAGGGGACTGCAGCCGTGGGCATTTCTGGCACTGCAGCCTCCCGGGTTTCTGTTGCTGAGATGACCCCGAGGTCTTAAAGAGTTTCTTTTTTCCCAGCCCCACGACAGAAGAAGTCAAGATTCGTCGGTTCTGCTTTTCAAGGTTGTTTATTTTTTCTTATCTATTGCATTCTCCCTCTGACCTGCTGAGATCTGTCCTGCAGGTCGGGTTGTGGCACAGCCGACTTAACACTGCCCTTGGGGTGGTGTTAACTTTTTGCACTAAGAACTGCGTGTACTTTATTTACCATGATTTTCCAGTACCTATCACCTATGATAGACAGTCTGTCTCTACTCTGAACCAATCCAGAAGTGTCACCATCCCAGCAGAAGATGGAGGACAAGAAGGAGAAGAAGGACAGGACATGCCCAGATTCCTCCATCTTGCCTCTTGAACCCCCATTCTAAAACCCCAAAATTCTGCTTTTTCACCCTCTGACAAGTTAACTATCATTCTACTCAAACTTTTGTGGCTTGTAAATCTTCACACAAAGTTGGTAACTTTTTCCATGGACTACAATCAAAGGCACAGGTGTTTTTGACTCCGTGCCAAGGTCTCTGAGCCCCTTGCCAGGGCCTCAAATCACCCAGGGCAGCCAGAGGAATGTCCTGGGTCCCAACAGCAGCCCAGCCACCCCCTCAGAGTGACCAGGACTTATCCTGCCAGCAATACCCCTCTGCTACCTGTCACATTAACGTGTCAATACACCTCTGCTACCTGTCACATTAATGTGCCAATACACCTCTGCTACCTGTCACATCCCAGCTGAGGGCAGGACGGGTGTCCCTCACTCTGCTGCTCTGCTGGCAGCTCCTTCTCGTGGCATTCCTGAGCAAACCTAACTGCACCATGTCTGCTCCCTCCTTGTTGCTGCAGATACCTGAATCAGCCTGCAGTGCTGTTGTGAGAAGAATTTACCAGAAGTTCCAAAGTGTGATTGTGAATTATTGATGGCCACGCCAAGGCTGGCCAGAAAATGGAACAACTCCTCCATGACTCATTCCAAAATTTATTTTCCTTCTGAGTTCAAATGAAAGTCAATGAATCAAAATGAATTGTACAAATTCACGCAAACATTTCCTTATAATAAACATGTTCCAATGAATCATTTAAATGAAAGTATTTCCAGGAAGAGATGGATCATTTAGTAAACAGCTGTTATCTGGGAAACAGGTGCTGATGTATGATCACACACATTCAGATCATGGAGAACAGGATGAAACAGTTGCTTCTCCAGAGTGCCAATCTCAGGAGCAATTATTCAAATGAAAATTATGCCCTATGTGGCTTTTAAAAGGTTTACTTTTCATTTCTCCCAGGCATCAGTGCAGAAACCCCTCTCCCTCACTGCCTGCCCATATTCATCACCCCAAACAATTAATCAATATTGCTTCCTGACCAACAGAAGACTTAAGACATTACTGATGATATTGTTCTTTAATATCATGTAGGAATTAATTTTCAGGCAATAATTTGTTTTCCTTTTAATTTTTCATACCTCCAATGTACTAAGCACTTTGGATGTATGGACTTCTTTATATGTCTTAAATTGAGCTGACAGTGCTAATCACCAATTCAATATTTAATCTGAGTGAAGGTCTGTGTAATAGTTGGTGTAAGGAATGGTGTGCAGGCAAACACTCTCTTTTGGATGGCTTCTTTGGGCTCATTACTGTTTGTCTTTTCTCTGAACTGGGTCACTCTGACTCATTAATTGTCTTCTGAGATTTGACCCATTTTTCTGAGTAGTCCTCTAAGACCTCTCAAAAAAGGGATGAAAGCAGTCCAAAGTGCTGGTATGGGGTTTTTTAGGTTGCCTGAATAATCTGAACAGTTATCTGAATAATCAGGAAGAACTGAATCAAGTCTGGCAGTATGAATGCCACAGGGGACACAGAGCTCAGCTCCTGGGGGGAGTTCCAAAGCCACTGCAGGGGGAAGGAGGAGGTCGGCGCTCTGCAGCCTGTCCAGCCCAGCATGGAAAAGGGCAAAGCCCCCACATTCATGCATTTTTCTGTGGGAAGATGGAGGTAACTCCAAAGTCTTTTTTGGTGAAAAGTTGCCATAGCACGTTCCTTCCTCAGAGTACAAAGAATCCAGGAGAAATAGCAGCCTGGCCCAACTTTGAGCAAAACCAAACACAGTAATGCTCTTAATTCTGAAAATTGACTGCTGCAGTTAATACACTTAGTTTCTGTTTAATCTCATCAGTGAATAGTACACTAAAAAAACATTAAAAAGGGGCAATTTTCCTTGATTAAGTGAATTGTCAAAAGTAAAACAGAATAATTGAAGAAATTGAACAGGCAAAATAACGTCGCTAGTTTGTTAGCATGGGAAATCCTTTAGAGTGTCCTCTCCTGGGACCTGTTGCACTTACTATGGATTAGCTGTTTATTGCATAAATTATATGTCTGAGTTTATCCAAATTTTCTCTCATCCATAAATTCATAATTAAAGCAAATTATATATCTTAGAGGAAGTATTCTGTGGGATTTTTTTACCACTAACTTCACTGAACAGCAGTATAGGTATTTCTGATTGCTTTTACCTAGCTGACATGGGCAAACATCACTTCTTAAATTCCACTGTGATATTTGCAAGAAAACATATCTGCTCTTTCAGAAATGAAACCTCATGTCCCAAGACAGCTAGATAGATATAGATGTAAACAAGGATTCTGAGTCACTGAGAAATAGAAAAAAACAATTCAATACAGGAAAAGGTCTCTATTTGTGGAAAAGGCAATGCTGGTTTGAGGAATGTAAAATGATACAATCATAAATTTTCAGGGCTTTATGTTTCAAATATTGAGTCTAGAAGATTCAAGATCCAATTCAGTGTCTCTTCTTTTTTCTTTTTTTTTTTTTTTTTTTTTTTTTTTTTTCCTAAGAAAGCAACATTTCCTGCAACAATTTCTGATTACTGGTATTTGTCTCACTGTCATAAAACAAAAGTTTCCACATACTCTCTCTCCTTTTTTATGAGCAAACATTTCATTGTTTCAGTAGTGGAAATTCAAATAACATCAGCTGGATGACTCAACAGCAGCCAGATGCAGCGAGAATCTCCACCAGACACTCCTTTCCCCAGAGACAATGTAATAAACAATGGCCTTTTCTGGCTGCAGACATTTTAGTATCTGATTAAATCTGGAAAAATAGATGGTTGTACACATTAAATGCCTCACAAGTATGTAAGCTAAAATAAAACTGGAATCCTTGTTCATTGTAATTATTTCTTCCCACATAAATCAGATCTTGTCTCTCAGTCTTTAAAGGCCCCTTCTAGCAATTGGAACAATTTTATTTACCATTTTTTTCCTACTGCTAAGGTATCAAGGGTTTAAACGGCACAACTGCCAGGAGCTGGCCTAGCATCAGACATAATTCCAGCAATGCTTTTGTGTTAATTAGTATTTACAATTAAACACATGGCTACTGAACACCACGCTCTGGTCACTGGAATGATGCTTACAGCTGCATTTATTTTATAGCAGGAGAGCATCAATGCTTTGTAGTCATGACTGGCAGTGGAGAAAACAGCAATCCCAAATACACAAAACTTTAATACCTTTCAGCAACTGTAGTTCTGATGGAAATGCAACCTTATCTGAATTTAGATATGGATCCAGGTCACAGTTTCATAGCTGGCCTAAATGACTATAACGGTCCAATTAACACTCCATGTCCAAACATCTGCAGCTCCTCAAAACATGACCTAATGAGCCACGAGCAGTGCAGCAGGTCATGGCAGAATCAGAAGTGCTGAACATCTATGAGTGCTCTGCAGAGATGGAATTGTTATTTTGATCTTTAAAACAGATGACTAAAAATATTTTCAAAACCAATTGTCTAAAAGCACGGGGTGATTGATATGAACAATGTAAATTTTTCAAAAGCATAAGGAAAGTTACTGGGAAGCTATGCTGTTATAGCAAAAATAAACTCCATCAACTGGTGCTTTGAATAATGAAAGAAATTCAGTTTTGGCTTGGAGTTCAGCATTTAAATAAATGTCAAGCGGGGAAAGAAAGGGTGGGACCAGAGTCAAAGAAATTCTGGACTGTGTTACATCTTACTTGATCTTTGTCCATAGCAGAAAGCCTGTGCAAGACACTTCAATATCTTTTCACTTCTACAGCAGAAAACCAAAGAAAATAAAGCCCAAATAAAATATAAAGTAACTGGAAACTTATCTGAATCCTTTTCCTATGAATCTGTTAAAAAAGAAAAAGAAAAAAAACCTCATGGGATAAAGCAGAATGGCAGATCTCACCCTCACTGAGCTAGACCAGAAAGAAAGCCCAAATATGCCTCATACAAAATTCATCTGGGTTAAGCATCAGGGGTCTGCATAAGGGCCAGTCAAGGAGGAGAATTTAAAACAGGACAAAAAATAAAGCAAAAATGTCTCCTGACAAGTTAGTGTAGCAGAGTTGTCCAGATTTGTGAGACATTTGTTCAGCATGAATAACAAAAAGCAGATAGCAATGGCTTTTGTAGGACCCTGGGATTAGGAATGGGGAATTTCCAGAGATATTCTAGAACTGTGACTGTGTCTAGAACTGACTAGACCAATTCTTCAGCTCTGCAGTGGAACAAGGGGAGCAACAATCATGAAATCACAGCTGTACTGTTTTTGTGGTAAAATGTATTTCATTGCCTTAGTGAAACAATTGCATTTGGCAGCTGCTGCACTTGCCTCTAAGAAATATTAGAAATGTCACCACAATCATTAAGAAAAGTTCAGGATCAAGTGACATATCAGTTTATGGCAACATCTGTTTTGGGAGGAGTTGGGGGAGTGGTGGAAGGGAAAAACAAGAAAGCTACATGACACAATAATGCAGTAAACTTGTGCTTGCAGAAGCAATTTGTGGAGTCCCTGGGAAAGCTGGAGCAGCAATGAGTGTCCCTGCATGAAGCATCACTCCAAGGTGGCACTGCACGGCCACCAGGATGCCCTTTGCACATCCCACCAAGGCACCTGGGTCACCTGCACAGAGCCTGGGGAGGCTGAGGTGGCTGCACTGCCTCTGGGGCTCTGGGTCTGCACCAAAGTGGTGGCATCACCATCCCTTGATGTGTTTAAAAAGGCTGGACATGGCACTTGGTGCTACAGTCTAGATTCTGAGTTGAGGTGCTAGGACATAGGTTGGACTCGATGATCTTAGAGGTCTCTTCCAACCTCATTATTCCGTGATTCTGAGATTCTGGGTCTGCGCAGCTCCTGGTGTGGGTATACGTCCCTTCCCCTCTCACTGGGAGGAGAAGGCTTTGCCCAGCTCCCCTTTCTGGGAGAGCCCCCAGGAGCAGCCTGAGAGGGAACATCCCAGCCAGGAACATCCTGGGACATCCTGGAAGGGAACATCCCAGCCAGGAGCATCCTGGGAGGGAACATCCCAGCCAGGAACATCCTGGAGCAGCCTGGGAGGGAACATCCCAGCCAGGAGCATCCTGGGAGGGAACATCCCAGCCAGGAACATCCTGGGAGGGAACATTCCAGCCAGGAGCATCCCTGCAGACACAGGACACGGGCACAGGCAGCTGCCAGGGCAGGGCTGCTGTGTCTGGAAAGGAGCCAGGCAAATCCAGCACCCTGAGATCCAGACCCAGGCACAGCTGAGGGGAACCTCTGCAAATCTGGGGACAGCCCAAGCTCATTTTACACCTGAACACCAACTCTAAGCTACCTGGAAATGTAATATAATGCACAGCACAATGGGGCACACATAGCTAATAAAAGTAGCAGGAATAAAAAGGATTTGGAGGAATATGAGTATTTCACTGGTTCAGAAAGTACATTAATCATCACTGGGGTAAAGTGAGAGAAAGGAGAGGTTCATGTGAGCTGGCAAAGAGGTGTCAAACAAAGCATTTTCCACCTGAGAGAAAGTGAAGTGCATATGTTGGAGCACTATCTCAGACAGTACAAGAAAAGTACATCTCAGGCTCTCATTTATGCACCTTGTGTTATGGTGAAAAAAAGATCAATGCTAATTGCATATGTTTTCAAAAATACTCTAAATTACTCTATTAAAATAAAGATATGCCTCAAGAAATAGGTCCTTTCATGCATATTAATAGAGTTAGAGAACTTCTTTGAGTTCATACTTCCTATTTCTGTGTGTTTCCTAGTGAAATCTCTGCAATGGCTGTTTGTGCAAGCTGGTCATGGACACTTGTCCTGCCAGACTCACAAAAAATGCAAAGAAAATAAAAAGAAGAGGACAAAACCACACATTCAGATTAGCCATTAATGAGAATCAGACCTGTGACACCGACCCTTGCCAGCATTCCTGAAAGCAAAAGGAATGAGGCAGCTCCTAGAGCATGACCTGGTGACAGAACAAAGAAAACCCAGATGAGAAGAGGTTCTAGCCAAGAGCTCCATTCCAAGATTTTACAGGAGGATGTTAGAGAGCCCCACCAGCACTGCAGAGCAGCTGCTGCTCTGAGGAAAGACAAAATCAGCAGTATTAATGATAACTGCAGGTTCTGTGCTTTAGTAGAGGAAACTGTTCTTCAGTATCATCTGGGATTTGAGTTAGAAGCCCCAGTTAAGAAGCCAGAGACCCCACAAGTGAAACAAACCCAAACTTTAGAATACCTGTGTGTCCTGGGCAGTTATTGCCATATGTGAGATATATTATATTAGCTGTATTAGGTACTTGATGCTCCTGAGAAGCATGAAATGTTCTCACCTTCTCTGAAATGAATCAAAATGCATGAATCCTTCTCCCTTGGCTGTGACCAGTGATCACAGACGCGGCACAGGAATCCCAAAGGTGTGGAAAATCAGCAGGAACTGTTAATCAAACACTTGCAATGTCTACTGAAGCATTTACAATTGTACACTGTGTAAACAACCAGTACCCTTAACCTCATCTGCCTTTAGCAAGCACTCACAGCTCTCTACTTCCTTATCCACACAGCTAAAATGAATTTCTTTTGACCCCAGCAACCAGCCACTGAAACTCACTCTCCCACTGAGCACTGCCTTGTTGAGAGGACAAGAGGAAAATCAACAGCTGTGTGTAAGAGTTAAAATCTAGATTCTAGATATAAATCTAAATTCTTTATCTATCTTTGCAACTCTAGGACTCACTTCAAATGAAATTTGGAACACAAGGACTCTTATCTAAACGTCTCCTTCCTCTCATTTGTAATGGAAGCAGGTATTGTCTTCAATTGTGTGAGCATGTCAGCAAAAATTATGCAACTGTAAACTGCTAGGGATAATAAAAGTCATTCTTTCAAACTGATTTTTGCTGACATCCAACAAAGAAATAAGAAATATGTATCAGAGATGCTTCAGCCACAATGCAAGTTTGTGCATAGAATGGGCTGCTGTTCACAGCTATAAAATGGTGCTCTTTTAAACATTCTGAGGAGATTAATTAAATTCAGTAGGAGAGAAAAAGTCAGTGTAAAAGCGATGTTTATAAATGGCATAAATCTGAATTTTTCAGGACAAAGACTTGGCATGTCTTTGTCTTCCTGGCCTCTCTTTCTCCAACACAAAGAAGATTTTCTTCTGTAAATTTCTGTAATCCACCGAGAGTGGCAATTAACATCTCCAGACCACCATTAACAGAAGCATTTTGAAACACTAAAAAAAGTCCATTTGTTTCAGTCTTTGCTTTAAAGTCCCCGAAAATAGGAGTTGTTCTCAGAGGTGCAATCACAAGTATTTCATCAGAGCACAGCTGGCAGCCACAGAGACTCACAGCTAACAGAGCAGATGCCAGCCTCAAGAACGCCCACACCAGTGAACTTGCATTAGTGCCTCCTTGGGTAAAGGCAAAAAGCACTCCAATTCCTCCAAGAATATTTGCCAAAAAGTTCTGTGTCGTGTTTCACATAAATGTAATTCTGAACAAGTCCAGCCATGACAAGGAGGCAGCCCTGACTGGGCGGGTGGCTGCAAGGCAGGAGAGTCTGACACGAGCTCTGCTTCCTGAAGCCTTGTCTGGAAGTAAACTGTGCAAGGCACTTGTTAGGTTTTACAAAAGCTGTTCAGCGTCACTGAGAAGCAGACAGGGACTGAGGTGGTGTTCTGTGCTTTGCTTTTCCCAGCAGGATTTGCCAGGACCCAAGTGCCCGTGAGCTGTGCTGGCCAGGGACAAACATTCCCAGAAACGGGAATGAGAGAAGGAGGGAGGCTGGAAGAGCTGGGCTGGAGGCTGGTGCTGGAGCCAGGCTCTGCAGCCCCCAGCTGCTGCTGCTGCCAGGGGACACCATCCCCTCCAGCTCACCTTGGAGAAGAGCAAGAGCTGGAAACCAATCATCTGCCCTTCACTGAAGAGCTGTGCCAATTAAAATAAACTTCACAACGAGAGAAACTCAGATAAAATGTGTCATCCCATTTCCCTTGAAATATAGAGATTAAAAAGGAGAAATAATGAGACAAATTATAAAAATAAGCTAGTCTGCAAATGAAGGGAACAAATGGAAATTAAATATCTGCCTATAAAAAGGCATACTAAAGCATACTGGAAAGTAAATAGATGCTTGGGGAATATGAAAGCTGTGTGCTTAGAAAGGAGAAAAGTGCTTTAACTTGTATCAAAAAAATGCTAATAATCAAAATGACATTGAGAAATTAGAGCAGTGGAAAGAGAGCACATCACAGGCAATTTCAAATGTAAATTCCCTGCAAATGCAAGAAAACCCTGCAGATACTCCAAAGGCAATCAGAGAGCAAAATCTAAATTACAAAAGCTATAGATGAGAACCTCAGATGTTCAGCACACATATAAAAATCCTCATGTATAAAAATACTGCTGCATGCAATTCTAATATTTCTTAATCCCTCATCTGAAAACAGACATGCAGTGTGTGGCAAAAGGGAGCAAGGTCGATGTCCCACAGCCAAAAGGTCTGGAGAGCAGCTGTACAGAACTTTATCGCAGTGCCTGAGTGCAAGTCACTCCTGGAGAAATGCAGGAGCTGCAGCCACCTGCGGGCTGAGCAGGATTCAGCTGTGAGGGGCAGAGGCCTGTGAGCATTTCTCTCCTTCCATCCTTCCTGCAGGGATGAAACCCTGACCCTGAGAGCTGTGGCCCTGCAGCCTGCCCTGTTCTCTCTTTTTCCACTTGGTAACTGTGAGAAGCATGGCTTAGAATACATTATTCATACCTAAGACTGCACAGTAACTGCATAAATGGCATTTATCACTATTATCTAAACTGGCTGGGAAACCAGGAGTTATGTATGTAAAACTGGGCTCATCCATTCATACATACATGCATACATATGTATCTGTAAAATGTCTGTAGACAGGGACATTGGCTATATAAACATTTGAAGCAAAAATACCATTTCTGATTCCCTTAAATTTCATCCCCACTTTTTTACCTTTCTATCCATAATCCATCTTTCAGAATGAACCCTTAAGGAAGGCAATTTATTCTTCAATAAGGCTTAAAACCCCCTAAATGTGAGGCAATTAACAAAATTATATTAAAAGTGGGTGACAAAGAACTTGAGTAACTGTTAAAAAGTGATCTAGAACTAGGTTAGTACAAGAAAAAAGTACTCATCACTTAGATACTGGACTAGAATGAAAAAGATTTAATGCAGTTCTCAAGCCCTGCACAGATATAAAGAATGATCTTTGGACAGTCACTGAAGTCCCCTTCATGAAACAGGGATGGCAATAATACTGACTCTTTTACTTTGAGGCTGTCTTGTCTGCTTAATTGTAAGAACTCTGAGTGAAAGGTGACTTGTTCTTTGTAAATTGAGCCTCAAGCATTTCCTATTTCTCCAGAAAGTTAAAGAATATCATTGAAAAGGCCTTGTGTACTGCAAGTTACCAGCACATGCAGAGGGAAATCATGTCAAATTATAGTTAACAAATAAATCTAAAGGACAAAATCGTACAGACAGATTTTATTCCCAAACCATGTCTTGAAAAATGTTTGGAAAATGCAGGCTTCCCAGAAGGCATTTGCTGTGCTTCATGGATAGTCGTTTGTCCAGATGGCAGAGGAAGTTACTGGGGGCATGGATTTGATTCTAACATAAGGAGAAGCTAAGTAAGAATTTGAAAGTAGAAAGAAATTTGGGAGGGGAATCAAGAAATGTCTAAGTTCTATATTGCATGAGAACAGCGAAATCCAACAGATTCACAGAGGCAGTAGGTTGGATCTTTTGGGAAGACATTCTAAGGGAAAAAGAAATGCAGAAGAACTGGCAGATATTAAAACAGACTCTATTAAAAACACAAAGGCAAAGGAGTGTGCCACAGAGGGAAAACACTTGGCATGACTCTTTAAAGAACTTACACATCTAAAAAGAACACAGCATAAAGGAGAAATGGAAAGGCATTATAGAACTAGAACACAATCAGAAAAATAAAGGTTAAAAGGGAGTTATTGTTGGCAAGGAAGATCAGAGATAACAGGGAGAAAGTTCTTTCAGTACCATGAGATAGAAAAGGTAGAGATTATCTAAAGCAATTGTGAGCAAATGTGAGACAACAGAGAAGAGTGAAGGATTCAAGTTATTTACTATCCCAGCTTCCCACAAAGACCCAGGTGTATTTTGTCTTCATTTCAACAGAAAAGAGCCTGAAGATCAGGACCAGGACCAGCTCACATGTTCAGGTACATGGACAACCTGAAGGAATCCATCCTAGCTTTGTTAAGAACTGGCCAGAGCAATATTAGCACCAGCAGGAATTATGTGTGATGACTCAGTGTCTTAAGACAGCAGAAAAAAACACTTTAAGTGCTAAGTGCTCTCTATATGAAACTGCCACTTCATATTTATAACAATCAGATTCTTGTTCTCTTCTTGGCTTATCCTCTGTAGTATTCAGGAGAGTGCTTGGCAATGGCCATTGTTCAGTCTCAATGTGCTGAAAATTCAGTGATTCTGTGGTTCAAAATATTGTCCAAGGGAATAATTCCTGTACAAGCAACAAAGTGTGTCTTTGTCAGCTGTACAGCCATTTGGGGAAAGCAACACACGCCAGGAGGTTGTGTAATTACATGAAGTGATATCAACAGAGCCATTTCTCTCCTTCATTATCTATATTCTAATAATTGGACAGTTATCAGCTAATAAATTCTAACTGCAGCTCGAGTCTGGCACTTTATAAACAATTGCAAAAACCTGTCAGTGCAGCGAGGTAATCCCACCTTGCACTTTAAATCACCCCCGAGGTCTCATCCTGTGGTCCTTGACAGGACGGCCCCTCCAGATTCCCCTTCAGCAGCTGCAGAAACCACAGCAGTGTGGGCAGGGTCTGTGCCTTAATTCCCAGCCATGGACCCAGCAGCTTCACTCATCCCTGATGGAGCAGCACAGGGAGCACTGAACAGGCCCTGGGAGCTGAAAACTGCAAGCAAGTAAATTTCACCAAGAATGTTTTATTATTTTCTTTCCCCTGCTTGTCTGTTGTGTTTTACTTCTGTCTGTAAACCTTCAGGCACCTTGGTAGAGTTTCTAAATATCAGTGCAATATAATGTGTACTTGGTGTATATTACTGTAAATGTAACATCAATTAGATGCATCACAAG
This sequence comes from Pyrgilauda ruficollis, assembly GCF_017590135.1. Taxonomy (NCBI): domain Eukaryota; kingdom Metazoa; phylum Chordata; class Aves; order Passeriformes; family Passeridae; genus Pyrgilauda; species Pyrgilauda ruficollis. The sequence goes on from NW_024531043.1 coordinate 13,596,719, forward strand.
GGAGGATAATTACCTAGATTTACTGGAAAAAATCTGCTCTGTATGAATATCAGAACATAATAATGCCCCCATGTTTTCCCACTTTGTGGAAGAAATGAGGGGCTTTTTAAATGAGGTTTTTTAAAGACCCTTAGTGTCTTATTCCAACTCAGCACTCTTCCTCTGGGAAAAAAATGGAAAAAATGGTTTAACAACACAGTTCCCTTTGCAAGCTGACATCAAGATACTCTTAATAAAGATAGTGGTTTATTCCCTTAACTTCTGCCTGTGGCATTTGCTCGATAAAACACTATATAATTAAGTCAAAAAATCAATATGTGACCCCATGAATTTATAGCCACCAAGACATCCCCAATATTTGCACATATGTCCCTAGACATAATTTAATCTATGTACTTACAGTGCAACTTGGAAGAGAATGTATAAATAAGTTAGAACTCTATGCAAATGTCGCATTGCAGAGACACACCAAGCAGCAGTTGCTGGGCACCCATCCTGTCCATGGATTTTGAGCCACGTGAGAGGAGGTGAGCCAACAACAGGAGGTGCCCTGTGTTACCTGTGCACACCTGGAGCCACACCTGTGCTGAAACCAGAAACTATTTCCCTGGATGATCCCATACCTGCAGAGGGATTTTACACAACTACAGCTTTCATTTTCAATGCATTTCTAAGCACTGAAAACCAGGTTTGAATTTACCTTAAGCACTCAGAAACTGGATAGTCACCAGAATGAGCTCCACATTTATTTGTAAAATTCCTTGTGACTTCTAAGTGTATCACATGCTGGTTTGGGTCTTGAGGCCGATGCTGCATAAACCAGTAACTTTCTGCTCATCTTCTGTATTTGCACATTGGAGTTAGGGAAAATACAGAGGAAATTGCACCCAGAAGTGTAGATGATTTATAGTGCCTTGGGCCAAGCGACACGATTTATGCACTATGTCCTACACAGCCCAGCCCAGAGGCTCTGCATAACACTTTGATGAGGATTTAATTTACTTCCTGTAGTGGTAGTGTAGTCTGTCATATCAGAATTTAAGTACATTAAACAGCAACACCATCAACTTCTCATTTTCATTCATAAGTCAGAAGTAATTCCAGCAGGAAAAAAAAAAAAAAAAAAAAAAAAAAAAAAAAAAAAGACAATATTTCACATCAGAAACAGATTCTCATCTTTTGAGACAATTTTTTTTCTGTTGAAGGTCTTAAGAGTGACATCTAAAGAGTGGTGCTTTAGCTGGAGACACTGGGAGGTGGCCAGGAAGCAATAAATGGCCACATGTGTGTCTCCTGTCCCAAGACCCGGGGTAACAGAACAAATTAACCCTGTGGGCAGTGAGATGCCACCACATCTGCAATGACCAGTAAACGCATTTTCTGCTGAGACAGGTAACTGGCCGTCTGGCACGCCTGGTCCCTGTCAGCCCAGCAGATTAATTGTGTTGCCAGCAAGCAGTGCTGGGGCCGGGCAGCTCCGGGCAGGGCTGGGGTGACAGGGAGCTGAGCAGCCTCTCGCTGCTCACGGCTGGGCTGGAGCCCTGTCCTGCTCCCTGCAGGAGCTGGGAACCCCGAGCTGCGTGCTGGGCTTCCCTCTGCACCGGGGCTCATTGCAGTGGGGCTCTCAGAGTCCTGCTGGGAGCGCAGCGTGAGCCCTAATGCAGGCCCCACGGTGTCATTCGGCAGCTTTAATCAAACACCACCTTGTGACCCAGCCCTGCACGAGACACTCTCAGGAAGCCAGTCATAATTTCCCTGCATGGAAACGATAACGGGTCCTTATTTTCTACAGACGCTTTGAGAGGAATGTGCAAAGTATCTTAAATAAGAGATGAACATGGCATAGGTTAAATGGAATTATTCCATGGACCTCACTCCTCTGCCCAGAGCCACTGACACTAATACATATATTTCAGGCTCATGCCATAGAGACAGACTTCCCAAAAGATGAATTTTTGCTCACTTGCATGTATACATTCATTTCACTTAAAATTAAATTTCATATATGCTGTTTTTCTTATTAATGACAAAGAGAAAATACTTGGCCTACAGACTGGGTAGATTGCTTTTTATCTCATTTTTCTGAGAAGAATCTAGTTTTTTAAAACAGGAATTAATTATTCCTGATACCAATGCTCATAGGGGCTGAAAAATCTCATGGCTCAAGAGTTTCCTAAAGTAGCTAAAGCACCACCTGAAGCAGTAAGAGTGAATAGTGTCTGACTTCTATTTCTCTTAAGCTTTTTTGCACACATTTATCTTTTCCTTATTCTTAGATAGCAACCAACTGAAAGAGTTTATGTTTGTCAAACATTCTCTTCTCCAGTTTCTACAAATGTAGGAATCCTCTGTGAAGTTCAAACACTAATTAATAAATTCATCAGAGGATGAAAGTCCAGTTATCACATTCCATTAATACAAGTTTTTGAAATGCAGCTGCTAGTCAAATACCAGCAAATTTGTTGTAAAATTACTTGCAGGTCATTTGATTCTGTAACTGAGGCAATTTAAATAACACTCAATTTCTTGTTACACTAGAAAAGTATTTTCTCCATTTAATTTTTTTTTTTTCAAGAAAAAAAAACCTGTACAACTCTCTTACAGGGAAGAGCTAAAAAGATGATTTTAGGCATTAAGCCACAGGTAGTTGGCTTTCTAAGTAAATGATGGGTCTTGGAAAGGAGAAAGCTAAAAACATCAAATGAACACTTGAGGATTTTTTGACTCAGAACAACATTTACACTGATCTCAGAACCTTCTAATTCCACTGAACTGTCTTTCAATTAATATTGAATGCTGTGAATGTAATAAGCATGAGGGAAATCCTATTCTTAATAGCCCCAAAAAAATGTTCAAATATCAGAGCAGTAGAGCACTTTCTGGACTTGCACAGGAGAAACAGCTGAGACACGGAAATTCTACAGGTATTTTATATTTTTTCTGGAGTTCCAGTTACATTAATTTTAACATTTTGTAATTTATGTTTCTATTCTTTATGTAAGTGATTGGTGTCTCCTTTCCTGAATGAAGCATTTCTCTCTAATCATAATGCAGTTCCTAAAACCCATTAAAATCAGAGACACAGTGTTAAAATGTCAAGTGTGTAATTGATGTGTGAAATAAATGGACTCTCAGGGCTGTGTAAAGGGTGAGCAGGCACTCTGAAGGATCCTCCACACCAAGGCAGCATTACTGTCTGTTGAAATACAACAGACAGGAGCATTTTAAGGCAGCTTTTATCACTGCCCTTCTTTCTCTTTCCTGACAATGGCTGTAAAACACAAACAAAAATTCAACAAGTAAAGTATTTCATTTGGGGGAAAATTCTACTGGCAATCTCCCATTTCTCTGAGATAAAGTGAGAAAGGCTCAGAAGCAGAGCAAACAGCCCGAGGTTTATTTCCTGACAACAGCAGCCTGCCGTGGAACTGGAGCTGGATTCTGATTACTTTTGTAAAAGAGCACAACAGTCAGCAGGCACTGAAGCCTGAGCAAAGGTGGGAAAGGAGGTAACCCAGGAGGTAACTCCAGAGAAGCCCAGCTTCTGGCACTTTCAGAAACTGGGAAATAATTATGGATCTTATTTGAATGAAACTTCTACCCACAAAACAAGCATAAGCCTAATCTCTCCTTACTCCTTTTAGTTTGTTCAAAAGGGATACTTTTCTTCACACTGAAAAACTGTTAGATCTTGTGATTGCACAAAAAATGACATTTCTACATTTGAGAGATTAATACATCTATGTGGATATTTATGTAAATAAGATTTATTAACACATATTCATTTTTAAAGATGTGCCATTTTGCACTATGAGAAAGTATTTTAAATTAGTCTACAATTCAAGGGCACAGAGAAACACCTTTGAAACACCTAAAGAGTACAGAGAGCTACAGGGATGGATGTATAGAGGGTGAAAATTAATAGAGCCTAACCTTCTAATCAGTCTGAAGATTTTAATTTCCACTACTACCAGCAGAATTTAATTGTCTATTTAATTGCATAAATGTTGCCAAGTATCATATTTTATATTTCTACAGTCATTATGAATATTCATCTGAAAATGATGATTGCAAATAGGTTGTCAATAGAGCAGATAGACAGTCTGAAATGCTTAATAACCAGCACGATGATAATTATCGACCCTTGTATAGTATTTCCCATCCAAGGTATATAATGGCCTCTTCTCTTCAAATTAACAAAACTTAATTAGGATACATTCCAATTACCTTGGGAGACTGCAGCCTGAGAGAGCGAAATGAAAGATTGGTCTAGAAGAAAGAAGTCTGGCCTTGTAGGCGAGCATTGAAGTACAGCAGAGGGAGCCTGGAACAAAAAGTGAAAACTGGCACAGGAGCCAAGCACGGAGCTGAGTGCGAGTGCTTTGGAAAATACTGAGGAATCTGGCTGCCTTCCCCCTTCATTAAAGTCTTCAAGGAGATTGGAATCAAAATGAATTCAGTATTTTGGCCATTTAATATGAGAAAAATTGTCATCTCTCCAACTGCTATCAGGATTCCCTATTGTTTCACTATGAAAAGGCCACTGTTACAGGGATATTTAATTCCTCATAATAATTCATGAGAAACAACAGTTTAGGTTTTTTTCTTCTCTTGTATTTTTGCTCAGTGGTTACAATAAATGAGAGATGGAGGCCTGATGAAAGTCTGGCATCTGCTGAGGGTGTTTGAGGACCAGGTATCACACAAACAAAACTGCACTGAGAGCAGGCTTGCCTGTCCATCTCTCAAACCTTATATCCACACCCTTGGTTTAAGAATCATGTCTGTTCTGATAATAATTTACCCTAAAAATCATGCTTAATGTGCTAGTCCTAGAGGGTCAAATACCAGATTACAGGCCACTGAAGCTGTCATTCCTGAAATGAAGTGAAGGGATCGACCCTGCCGGCCTGGGCACTCACAGGCAGAGCAGAGCAGGGTGTGCTGCCTTGGGAGGGGACGTGCAATGCTGCGGCCATCACCTCTGTCCTCCCCAGACAATCTGCCACCTGCCCAAACCCGACCCACGGCTGAATTATTGGGGGAGCTGAGTTCCCTGCCGGGAGTGCTCCCACATCCCCTGTGCCTCCCAGGGGCAGCAGGACTGCCCTCCTCCATCGCCTTCCTCTGCAGGCAATCCCACGGGAGAGCAATTCCAAGCCATGTGGTTCACCCCCTCCCTCCACTCAGTCTTCAGACTCTGAACCTCTCACTGATCCCAGCCAGACACTGATTTTTGTCATCCCATTATAATGAAACGGGAAATTAACATGTTTTTTCTTTACCAGACGAAAGAAGTTTTTTAATTAACCTGGGCTCCCTGTGCAGCAGCAGAATGGAAAGCACTGCAGGTGCACCTGGCCAGCAGAGCCTCTGTGCACAGTATGATCTTTCCCCCAGAGCGTACACGTATATATTTGCATTTTCATATTTCTTTATGATTCTGTTTCACATTTGGTCAAAAGTGGCTCTACTTTTTTAGCAATTAACCCCTTCCACGTAACGCATTCCTTCCATGGGCAGACCGCAGTTCAAGGCAGAGTTCCTGTCTGGTATAAATCACCAGAAGTCTGCTGACTGGAATGGAGCAGAGTTGATTTACACCTGCTCAGGACCTGCCAGCAAACCTCTGAAACACAAAATATGTCCTTTTTCTTTTCCTCTTTTCTTTAAGCCGCTCCATTTTTATTAGCCTTTGAAAGGAACTCTGAGGTGTTTACTTGTCAAGAGGATAAAATATTTGCTGTTGAAGTTCATTCCCTTAAGTTTACAGAGACTGCCAGTGTTGCAGGGGTCATTGCTCGGTCCAGGACAGAGACACCAGGGAATGCTCAGAGGAGCAGTGAGCTCTGAGCTCAGGGACAGAGCCAGCACAGGAGCTGCTGGGATGTTCTCCAGGAGAACATTTCTGTAGAGATCTACCAGTATTTGATGGTCTAAGAGTTTATGGCTATAATAAGAAATTAGGAAATGAATGGGACTTTTAAAATTCTGGCTCCCTTGTGAAACAGAAAAGTGGAAATAATTTAAAATAGTGCTATTCAGACTCAAACTACTGTGACTGACTTCTTCAAAAACACTTTCTCCACAAGTGTGATAAGCTAAAAGTGTTCTGGGTGTGTTGGGATGACTGGAGCCTCCTGCAGTGTAGGTGCTCACAACCCAGTGTTCAACCAGCCTCCAGAACTCCAGAAAGCCCTGACAAACTCTTTTGCTCTTTATATAGAGAAAGAGATCTGAACGGAAGTACACACCCTGTTAGCATTTATTCTACTCCCCAGAGAGACAATTTCATTTATCATTAACCCCCTGGATGCTGAGCTGACTTGTGTGACAGCCTGAAAAGGAAAGGTTGAGTGTCTGCAAAGCTGCACTCTTCACATGCTGCTTATTTGATATTTTTAGAGATCCTCTCAACACTTCACAGTTGTCAAGCTTCTTGATCTTTTTATAGTTTGATTTACATAAATGTGTTTCTTTCCTCTAAATAAACATCCATGCAATTCAAGGCTTAGTTGATTTCCAGCCTGTTGCAAGTACAGCAAGAAAAGGCTAAAAAGATGAGAAATTGTAGGGATAAGTATATTTCATAGACAGAAAGAAAGACTCTGTTTATCTGAGAAAATATTTTTTGGCAATTTCTGTACCATCTCAGTCAGGAAACAGTCTATAAACATAATGCTTAGAGACCACCAAACAAGTTTAAAGTCCAAATATTGCATTACTTCTAAAAACACAAAACCAATAAATATTCCAGTGCTGTTAATTTAGAGCAGGCTGCTAACAGTTTAAATCATCTCCAAACCCACCACTTTCTGTGTAACTCCACGTTGTGGTCTCTGTTTTCCATTGTAATCCGTAAGGTTTCCAATGTTAGATACAAATCACCATCTAGCTTTAGAAATTGAAGAGAAAATGCCGCCCATAACTGCTGTCTCAGGCCCTGGGAACAGAATGTCTGCCAGACTGGTCACTGAGGCTGCCCTTGTGTCGCAGCTTGAGCAGCTGGCTCTTGGTCCTGGGCTCAGCTCTGGTTTTGGGATGCCCATTCCCACTTTAGGCAAGACCTTGGTGCACCTGACCCCCTTGGAATTCTCTGCCAGTCCAGTGCTCAAGCTGCAGCTGCAGTGCCTGCCTGCTGACTCCTCTGCTCTGTCAGAATTCACAGCACTTTTGTGAGAGGACAGACAGCAGGACAGAATTTCCATCCTGCAGAAATCCCTCATTTTCAAAACTGCAGCGAGGAGGGGGAAGGGGTGAAATTGCTTTTTGATCCGTATCAGAACCAAATTCCAGCAGTAAGAAATCTTCCAAAGGTGGGAATTAAAAGAAAAACAACTAAAAGAATGGAAACAGAGTTTCTTAATATTTCTGGCATGGCAAAGAGAGTCCAGAGTCAGCCTGAGGAGGCTGGAGGTGAAGCCTCTCAGGCCAAACAATCCAGAGCAGCCACTGCACGTGGGGTCCAAGGGAAAGAATGGCCCAGAAATGGATTTCTTCCAGCAGACTTGACCTGTCAGAGCTAAAAGAATGCCTCAATTCCATTGAATAAGCATTTCCCAGTGGAAAACTGGGCTCTTTAACAGGCTTCAACAGGCTCTGAACACTTCAGCATCACACATCTCCTCTGCTGCTTTGGCTTTCATCCAACCACATTTGCACATGTCCTATTCTGTTTATATTGTATATTTCACTAGATTGCATATTCCACTCCCTGAAACTGTACTTCAGTCTGATTTTCTTCTCCCCTAGGTTGGTGAGAACTGCAGAATTGCTCCCTAGAAGGCAGTGAGTACAAAGCAAGTGTGAAGACAGCCAAAACTCTCCTGCTCTCTGACTGCACGTGTGATGTGTGCACCCCTAGCATGTTCTAGCTGTCTGCTGTCAGCTGCCCCGTGAAGACAATCACATTTTTCCATTATGAGATGGAAAAATACTTCATGATGGATTGAATTTACTTTGGGTGCACATTCAGAGCTCAATGGTGTAGCAGGACTATCTTATATGAATCTTAATGCAGCGAAGGCAGGCTGCTTAGACTGCATTTGAATTTCAGTATCAATTATTTTTTGGCTTTGTGATCAAACATTCAGAAGATTGAATAGTGGAATATCACTTCAAACAGAAGACAAAACCAGATTTAATACAAATATTCCAAAGAATAAAGGCCACATACATACAAAAGATAAAGCTATATTATTTTAAATATAGTGAGATATGAGCTTCACAGAAAGTAATTTGTGACTAAGTCTTTTAAGCTGAAGAAATGTTAGAGCTTTATGTGCAGAAAATGAGGCAGCACGTGTCCCACATGCACAGAGGTTTTTGCCATGGTTACAGTGATTCCTGTATTTGTGTTTATTGTCAGCTAGGACTCTGTGGAGTGGTTTTTGACTCAAACATTCTGAGTACGAAGAAATGCTCTAGCAGAGTGTGCTGCTCTGAACGCACAGGTGAAGTGCGAGTACAATGCCTTTTTCCCACTGATTACATAAGGAGTGTTCTTACATTTTTCCTTGTTCAGAACTAGTGACAGCCAGCAGCACCAAACGGGGATTCCACGGACACATCCTGCAGCCCAGCAGCAGTGTGTCCTCCCAAACTGACTGGTTTTAGACTTCCTGCATCACTGGAGATCTAATTGTCGCTGAGGTTATTGATTATTCTTGGTGTTTCAAACTGCTTCAGAGCTGAGTATTTTAATGTATTTTAAAGTTAGCATTGTTTGCAAAGAGAGGGGTTAGAAAATTATCAAAGTACAAACAGGCAGCAGTACAAGACAAATCTATTGTCTAGCAGCACAGTCCAATCAATACAATTATTAAATGATGTACTAAGTGCATTTGTCTTGAGCCGCGTAATTTTAATGTTAAATTCAACCAGAAAGAAAATACATTATTTTTAAGGACACTGAATTTTCTTTGTCACAGCAAATAAATAAGGTCACAAATACATTTTTTATCTCTGGTTCTTTCTTCTGTAGCAAGATCAGACATTCCTATTAAAGAATGGCTCTTCTTTTCAACAGTGATAGAATCAATCAGTTTCTGTAATACTTAGACAATTAATTTGTCTTTTTCTGGAGAAATAATCCAAATTCCATTAATTTTTACATCTTGGAAATTCAGACTTGATTGTGCAAATTACTTATTTATATCTATAAGATTTCTCTATTTATAGGTATATATTTCCTTCTGTATTTTTATATATATTGAATTCAATAAATTCAGGGACTGAAGAAATAATTGCTTCCTGATGAAAAAAAATCTATAACAAATGGAAAGACACATCCACATTGAAAGGAAAATATATTGATTGCAAAATAGGCCTCTTCCAGAGAATGCAGAAGAGAAAGAACAAGAATGTATAAATTGTGTTCAATTAGAAAATCAGGATTTTCAGGGTACAGTGTCACTGAAATATGAGCTGAAAGGGGGTTCAAGAATATCATGCAATTGATCTGTTTTCCTCCTAACCAGTCCTTCACCTGGCCTGACCAGGCATCATCTTTCCATAAGTCTTATATTTTGCAAGTCTCTTCCAAATTACACATCCTCAGTGTGAATGTCACCAATTTCATCCCCTTCTGTGCTTAGAAAACATGGAAAACTCACCCTTCCTTTTCCCAGGGTTTGAATCTGGAAGGGCACCTCGCCTGCCATTAAATACTCCGTGTTTAGTCCCTGTCACACCACTAATGCTGCAATGAGCCCGGTACTGCTTCTTTCTGCGCTGGTTCTGCTCTGATCTGTCTTTTTGTGTTGTGTACAAAGGACCTTAACAGGCTGCTGCTTCTGGCAGATCAATTTACATTTCTTCTTGGACTGACAACTCATTTATACAGCCTTGTTGCGATACCTGACCGTGTCCTGGGAACTGCTCTTGGCATTTAAATCAGATTTAAGACTGATTTAAGTTCTCTTACAGGTATTTGCATCCTAATCAGCAAGTCTTTACTTCCCTGTGGGAATTCATTGCCATCCTTTACTCGTACTGAGGCTTATCACTTTCCATATATCAGGAATGTCCTTTCTCCTTCAGACCCCTATTTACCCAACTTGCTTGTGCTAATTTCCCCACAAATCATCACTGCCGCCTGAGAGGGAGATGCTGTAATGACTCTCCTGTATTTAACTTCGGACAAAGCCACTGGAGGGAAAAGGACATGGCTTTAAAAGCTTCTAACCATTGGAACACCCAGACTTAAAGGCCTGATTTCCAGAAAGCTCCGGGCAATTACTCTCTCACAACTCGCTCTGATTAGGTGTTGAGCTGATTGTCTGTAATGCAATTCGTCAAAAGCAGTAGTTTGGGAAAAAAAGAATAAAATTTATAATTATTTGTGATACCGATAAATCCTTCTAAAATAACTCTGTGATGGGCAGTGAGCATTTGTTTGAATTCTCAAGTCTATATTCAAATAAACAACTGCATAAATAAACAGAGGCAAATAAATCATCCCAGCAAGAAATAAATTCCCTTTCTTCAAACACAAAAAGCATACTGGTTCTGAAAATGAAGTGGAAGAATTGTTGTTATAGAAGCTTCCTTTTCAGGTGATGTGTACCTCCTCTGTCAAATGCTTCTGAAGGACAAATTACTTCTTATTATTATGTATGATGCTTAATTCCCCAGTGAAAAACTGCACGTGATATCTCATTTCCTAAATGTACGGGTGAGAATGAGTTAATTAACGCTGAGCAGTCTGGAAATGTTTTGTTCATTGTCTTTCTGAACATACTGTAATCAGTGCTAGTTGGAAACATACACGTAATTTATGTTAGGAAACAATTCCTGCAAGTTTAGACAAAGTTCCTGGTGAAGATAGATAGAATGTCATTAGACAAAAGAATTAAATCATTTTTTCTGAACTTTTGACACATCCAAATGGAATTTTGAATACTAATTTTAGACTAGCTTGTCATAGATTTTTTTTTTACCTTCCTAAGTATTGAGACTAAGCTAAAATAAAATATGATATGCAATATCTTGTCTATGAAACCTTGTGCTCAACACCTCTCTTAAATTGACTATGACTTGCAAATCAGAATTTATTGGAAAGGAAAATTATTCCAATGCATATCATGGAAAAAAAGCACAGAAAGTTATTTCCCACAGGTAAACAAAAGAATTTAAAATGCTTCTAAATTTTAAGAAAAAAGAGAGAAATTTTTACAATCACATAGGATAGATGTTCACTCTTAGAGCAATGATGGACACAGATCCTGTGTGCTTACCTGAGGTTCCCAAGCCAAGTTCTAGCACATACTAATTAGCGATTAATCACTTGGATTGTGCAAGAGCAATTTGCAGACAGTCAGCAGTATTGATTCTTATCCATTGTTTTTAAAAATGGCTTCTGATGTTCTATCAGTCAAGGCTCTGCACCCATGAACATTTGTCATTCCACCGCCCCTCTCCCCATACTCATCACACTAATTACCAAAACGGTAATCAATCAGAACAGCAAAACAACCTCTTCCATGTCTGTTGGAAAATCCATCCCATGAGCTGAAGTTTCAGAAATGACCACTTATGTCATTCTACACCGAGTTCTGACTAATGCTGATATGGAAAATAGCGTTGAGTCATAATGCTGAAAACTCAGTGAAAGTTTTATCCAAGGCAATGTCAGAAAATTGCTGTAGAGACTGAGAGAAATTAAATTCAGAATTGGGGTTTGGGTAACAGTGGTGTGGAGCAGGAAAGCATCTTTCTGACGGCAGAGGAACACCAGCTCCAAAACACTTTCAAAACCCTTCCCATCCAGCTCCTGGAATAACCAATTAACCCACTGCAGGGATCACCAAACCTTTCCTGCCGTGCTTGGCAATGAATCCTGGCTCTGCCTGGGAGGAGGAGAAGCTCAGCCACCACAGCTGAAGGGACTGGCAGGTACCCGAGGAACCTCAACCCAAATGTCGAATATTTACTCCCTTTCCAGGAGGAGAACTTTAGTTTTTTACAGCCCCCAGGGAGTGCCAGGTGCCCAGTTCCAGGGCACCAGCGATGTCCCACTGCCAAACACCTTTCAGAAGTTCTTTGAAGGGTGCTAGGAAGCACTAAAAAAACCCTGGTACCTGAGTTTTCCACACATTGTTAGAAATAACTGAGGTTTCTTTAACAGCGTGAGAGTGATATTTCACTCAAGATCTTCAGAAAAATAGCTATCAGCAGAAACTGCAGTCACAAGGTCACAACAATTTAGAAATAACTTAAATTATATTTCCTAAGGCTATAGGGTTTCTTTTGTGATGTTATCCTAATAACCTTTAAAGAAATGACACATTTGAAAAAAAAATGGCTTGAGGAGAGGAACAGTGGCCACAGATTTATGTAATATTTATGGATCTAGTTCTCAAAATAGAGGAACTGGAAAAATTAATACATTCTCTGCCTGAGGTTTTTCATCAGTAATAATACATCAGGTTTAATAATACTAGCCCAACACTACAATAAAATTCAATTCCTGTTTGCAACAGGGTTTTTTGCAGCTTTGGATGAATACCTCCTTTATAGGCAAAAGTATTCTACAGTATTCTCCTGTCCTGGCAAAGCTTGGCAGGGACAGGAGCAGTGTCTTTGGAAATATTTCCTGTGCCCCTCAGTTCAAGCAGAGGAAGGTCTGAATACCACCACAAAAAAAGGAGGTAAAGCCATGTTCCACAATCCCATTTTGGCCCCAAATTCTCCTTCAGTGACTGACTGCAGCCCATCACCTGAGCACGTTTGTGGTCTGGCTCTGTGCTCACTCTGCTGGCAGCAGGATGCCCACACCAAAGCAGCAGAGCACTGCTTGCCAGGGGAAGCTGAGGGTGCTGCAATTACATTTACCCCAAAAGGCTCTGAGGAAGGAAAATCACCAGCCGAGGATACAGACCTCAGCAATGAGAAATGCTGGGAAAATTGACAATATGACTTTGGGCAACAAAAACAGGTTCATCATCTTTCAGCCTGCCTAAGGCTTCCAGCACGAAGCACAGGGGAGAAAGGCAGAAATATTTCATTACTGGTTTACATGTGCAGTTCCTTTCAGCTGGAAATGGCGAGAGGAAATGAAACAGCCAGCCCTTCCAGTAATGGATATTTTGGTATCTAATATACATCAGTGTAAATGATAGCTATGGTCAAATAACTTGCTGAAATATAAAAGAATTCAGGTATGGAAATGGAAAGTTTTGCCTCTATCAAAGACATTGAGGAGTCTCACCTGAAAATAAATGTGTGTCTACATATTGGGGAATGTCATGCCAAAATATGGTGTATATTTCTTGAGCATCATTTTCAGTCTAACATTAAACAATAACAGAAACTCAAAAGTCTTCAGTTCCAGGATCTTCTCATTTCCTTAATACTTGACTTAATACTGTGACTATCAGACTATATTCTTATATTAATTTGTTTAGAGAAGAATGCATTGTTTTTTTCAATATTGTCAGTGTGGTACTTTAACAGTTTGGACATCTGTTTTCCCTGGGTGTCTTATGCATTCTGTGATTTTTTTAAAAGAAGTTGGATTATTTCAGTGTTCTTAATGATCCTCTAAAGGAGTTAAAGTACAGTATTATTATTGTCCTTGTATCCCTTAAAACCACAAATCTGTAGCATTGGGGTTTTTTGAAAGCATTGTTTTTACTACCTAATAGCAAAAGGAAGCTTTGTCCTTTCTTGTAGAGGGAGAAGAGTCATGTTACTTTTGTAATTCAGGAAATTTAGTGAATTCTTCTTTCTTCATCATTTGTAGAGGCTACAGAAGTGTCAAAAATGAGCTTCAAGGTCACAGCCTGCAGCGACACTGTTAGCTCACTGACATCAGGAGATGTTCCCATTCAGAGGAACAGCAATTTCACCTCTGGATTAACTCTCTCACATCAGCATCAGATGTCCTAACCCCTCTGTGCCTCAATTTTCTCACCTGCAAAACTGTGGCAAATGGCACTGATGGCTGCCAATTCTTAACTGTTCAGAACACCTTGTCAATTGTGCAGAGCAAAGGAGTATTTTTAGATCACAGGCATCACAGAAGTCCCAGCACATCCAAAGACACCAGGGGTAAAACCCTTTTGATTTCAATGGGAATTGTTCATGCTTGATGAAATAAGGATGATGCACAAAAGCCTCTTGTCTGTTGGAACCGACAGTGACTCTGCATCTGCTCAAATTTCACCTAGAGATGAAATAACTTCTATTTTGGTGAAGCATTTTAACCTTGATAAGAATGTGCTGGGTCTAGTATTAAGTGGAAACCGTTTCGCAACTAGAACTATTAACAGAGTTCACACTTAAAAGCCCATCTCATTCCAACAGCCCTGCCATGGACAGGGACACCTCCCACCAGACCAGATTGCTCAAAGCCCAAAAAATTATAAAGTCTGGTTTTTCTGACTTTAAACAGCTCAAATCCAAGGCCTTTCATGGCTACTGTTAATTTTACATGTAATTTACTACAGTGTGTACTTAGATTTCAGCATATAAAGTAGCTTTTCTGAATGCAACCTCAAGGTTTTGTAGGTAAAATCCAAGAAAATATGACCTTTAAGACAAACAAAAAACCCTAAGTTCCTCAACAGCTATACCAAACTCTTAAGCAGAAAGCTTCATGGAGGCTAAAAGTGAATATAAAGCTTCTTTTACATTAAAGGTCAACACCAAGAATTCGCTCAGAAATAAAATTAAAATTCAGCAAGTGCAACAATTTTCTATAGGTTCCAAACTTGGCAAGCAGTTTAACATTAAAAAGGAAAAAGAATGAAGGGAACATATCTTTGTGCTTGAATTTCCACTGAGTAAATAAGCAAATGATTTATTGAGCTCTGCCTTCTTCTTAGATCCTGGAATATCTATGAGCAATGTTTGATCTCAGTGAAGAAATCCACTTGAAATAGCCAGAAATATTCTTACTGTGCAGATTGATTATCGAGAGGTGTCAGTGAGGTTTGCCTTCTCTGTGCCCCTCAAGCCATTACTCAAGTGGACCTTGTAGCATTTTTCAGCCTCAGCTGGACTTCATGTGCAATCACAGAAATTATTCCTGTGAGCTCTGGGCAGTCAAGATCAAGTCCACTGGGCAAACGGACTTTTCTGGTGTAAAAACAGCATTTAAAACACCTAAATGTGCATCCTGGTTCACATTCTGAATAATCCACTTTATTTGGTAAATGGGCTCACGTGAATGAATGTCAACAGGTAAATTCTTTGTGGAAACTGAGGCACAGAAATCTTTTTTTTTTTTTTTTCCTTGCTAGCCTGGAAAAAAAAACTTAAACACCACAATAATGTGTGACAGTTCTAGAAGAGCATGGAAAAAGCATGAACCAAAAGGATATCAAGCAAAGGATTCACTCAGACATGAGAATCAATTTGCAAAATACTCTGTCACATACTCTGGATGCTTGATGAAAAATTCATCAATTTTTCATATTGTCGTGCATAATCTCAGAACAGAAAAGGTATTTAGAGCCACCTTCTACAGGAGATTGTCTCTGAGACTGTAGAATCAAAAATGGAAGAACAAGATAAGAAAAAATCAAGAAGAAATAAAATATTGACTATTTGGACCTATTTCTCTGTGTTATTTTATGTATCTGTTTCACAGAGGGCACTAATCAATGCAGTGCTTATTTGTAATGCATATTTTACCCTCAGGTGTTCGGCCCTACAGACGGCACTCGTACCCAAGGACGGCGTTGCTGCGTGCAGGGATGCAGCTGGCTGCACAGCTGCTGCTTTGCTGCACAGCTGCTGCTTTGCTGGGCAAGGTGAGCCCCTCGCCCGCCCGCAGCAGGGCACCAGGAAAGGAGCAGCCCCTCCTGGGGACAGGAGCGCTCTGCCATCCTCAGAGCAGCCCTGGGACAGGGGTGGCAGCAGCACCCAGTCACTGCCTGCCTGCTGGGCAGCCACAGAACGGGGGACAGCCTGCCTGACATCCGTCTCAGTTTTGGTTTCACAAAACGCTCTCGCAGGTGTATTGCTTCCTGCTGCATCCTGAATCTGCCTGGGAAGGGAGAGGGGGAAAACCCAGGCTATTTCAGCATTCCATAACAGATATATATATACACACACACACCCCTATTTTCTCTCTCGGTTAGAATCCTGCCAGGACCCCCCTGTGGAATTGCTGTGTGCCAGAACTCCTGCAGGAGTGGGCAGGGTGCGAGGCCAGAGGTTCAGCCAGACTCTGCTTTGGTCTTGCACACATCCACGCCCTTGCAAATGCCATTTCTGCCCAGATGCCCCCTCTAATCTTTTTGAGTAGCTGCTCAAACAAACGTCAGAGTACTTGAGTTTCATCTCTGGGAAGGCATGCAAATATTTGCAAGCCAAAAGGGAGAAATTATGATTGTAGGACAGCCAGAATGCTGGAAGAAATATGGTCATAATGTTGTCACTGAGTGTGTCATTTATGTGACAAGTACGAGTAACTGGGAAAGAGATTTTGGAATTAAAGGGTTAGGTAAGATCAGAGGAACAAGGCTCAATACCCTGTCCTTTCCAGCTCTTCAGCTCCTCTGTTGCCATCATGTTTTTCTAAGCCTTTCACAAAATGCATCAATACAACCTTGTGAAATAAAGTTATGGTTTGTGACATCTGAGTGCAGCACTGCAAGCCAGTAAAGAATGACAACTTGATTTATGGTAGCTAACTTCAGAAATATTGTTTTTCATATTGGGCAATACATATCAAATCTCTGTGTAGCACTGCAGACTTTTACAGAAGTCAATTTAGACACCACCAAAGCTGTGCTGCATCTCTGGCTGAATCAGGAGATCAGAAAATACTAATACTCTACTAAACTGCCTTCCACTCCTTAAAAGGTCGAGGTTAATAGTGCTTCCCACAGCTGGTGGTGCAGTGCCACCCTCACTTCAGCTCCTCTGCAGCACAGGGATCACTCAGTCTGTCAGCAGTTTGTGCAAAATTGAAATGCCTCACCTTCCTGATACCTCAATTTGCACATTCAGCTGAGTGACAAATTGTGTTGTACTGAAAATACATTTTATATGCAACTTTAATTTCAAAAGACGCTGTGGAGATAATGCTGACAGCAATGTCCTGTTGTTACTTTATTAAGCAAAGCAGGAGATGGAAACATGGTTCCTTTTGGCATGATCAGCATTTAGATAATTCTGTAATTATCCCAAGACTCATTCTTTTCCTTTGCCCTGCGAAGACAAAACATGCAGTTCCCATACAGGGAAGATGAAGCAGAGCTTTGTTTGCAAATTGCAGTGCACAGTTCTGGAAGGCTTACTGTCCTTACATTGGTTATACAAAAAATAAAAGAGTCAAAAAGTAAAAGTATGAGTGGCATAAATGAGGAAATCTTGTCAGTACTGCCCAAAGTATTCCAGTCACACAGAAAATTTGTGTGGTCTTATGTCCACATTTCCTCAGATGTGCTGTGCTGGGAAAGTGGATGGTTCCCTCCTAAGGAAACAATTATCTCTTAACATGCTTAAATAAAGTTAGTTTTCTAAAGTTATTCTCTGAAATAGCTGATATTAACCTGTCAGCCTCAAGATAAATGGGTCTAATCTTATCCAATACACTGATTCTTTTGTTCCTATTAATTTCCATCTAGCCAAGCTGCAAGGTTACAGAAAATCTATTTTTGGATACATTTCAGTATTGATTAGGAATTATTCTGAAATGCATAACAGAATGGGAAATCAGTAGCCAAATCTTTATCTTGGGACATCAGTGTTAAGGCAGGTGATTTTCAAGTTCTTTTCTGCTGTATTTTCCAAGAGCTGATGCATATGGTAATTGAATTAATTATTCTGGATTCCTGGTGGTACCAGCAGATATATGGTAATACCTGCTCAGCCAGTGATCAGATTATAAACCCAGAACTGTCATTACATTTAGACTAGAAACACTCAGCTTTTTCTGACTATCAGATCAGCCTCTATTATCACAAATAGAAGAATAACTTGGCTCAGAGGGAGAACAGCATAGAGCTGTGCCAGGGGAGGTTTAGGCTGGCTCTTGGAAGAGGTTCTTTCCCCAGAGGGGGATTACCTGTTCAGTTGTCTGGTCAATTACTTCTGGACACTCCCTAATGTCTTAACTCCTTTTTTTTGTGTGTGATAGCCCAAACTGCATGCAGGACTTGAGGTGAGGCTGTGTGCCCTGGGACACACCGCAGATTTTGATGACTGTGCTCTGGTCACCATCGCATCTCCAGAAGAGATGCTGTTTATATGGAGGGTTTACTAAGGATGAGAGAAACACCTGACCTTCATTCAGCTACTGCAGAGGCAGCATTCCATATGAAAAGCACAATCAAGCTGCTTTATTTATTTCAGGTTATGAAGAGAAACAAGCAGGGCAGCAATCCAGGGGAGGCAGAGCATGCCGCTGCCGGGGGACGCGCGCGCTCTGCCCGGGCTCCGTGGAGCAGAGCCACCCGAGCCTGAGTTATCTCCAGGGCCAGCAGCACCAGGGCTGCCTCGGCTGCTGCTTGCAATAATTACCCTTCCAGGGAAGCAGCGCTAATTGCTTTGGCTCCAGCCCAGGTGGATTTCTGTTCCAGGGCTCGGGGTACCAGCTCCTCGTGGCTCTGCAGGGTGCTGGGCAGGCTTTGTCCTTGCTTGGTTATCTGCACCATGGCATTCCTAGACAAGCACATCCCACCTGAGAACTGCTGGAAGGCCACAGAGCTGAGGGTGCTGAGAATGTCTGCATATTATTTGTGGAGTAAGAAAGTATGTATTTACTACAGGTGTAGGTTTAACTCTGTCAACAGGTATAGTCAGCAGTCCATCTTCTCTATCACTGACTATAAATCACATGGAATATAAACTATAACTTTCATTATAGAACTTATCAGAACTAAAATCAGTCACTTCAAAACATTTTTGCCTTCCAGCATGGTTTTGATGAACACACTTTCTCCTGGAAGGCAGATAAAATGACACAAAAATCTATACACCAGAGAATTTCTATATACGGTTAATTTTTTTTCCACACTGAGACATTAAGTCTAGGTTTTAAATTGATTTCATCTTGTTATTGAACACAAAAGTATTTTAGCTTTGGGCACTAATCTAAAAATGATGAGTATTTAGAGGCATGCTTTACATTTTGATTGGTAGAAAACCCTACATTTAGCAAATACTGACAAGCAGCACTTTGGTTCAGGAAGCCAACCAGTAACTGAACATCAGTTTTAAACAGCAACCTCTCAAACACATTTATCCCAGCTTTGTATGACTGGAATAATCTCTGAAATTTCAGTGTTGTCAAGAAATCTGCTTTACAAACACAAATGGGAGGACTGCATTCTCTGACACTGTGCTGGTATTTGTGTGGAAAATGCAGTTACTGACCTGAGGAATGAAGCAGTTCTTTTGAATTTTCTTAGAGGCTAAAGCCCTTCAACAAGTCCACTGATGGTTTTGCTTTGGGGAGGATCAGATTGAGAATGCAATAACACAAAGTCAACAATGGCAAAACTATCCATAACAGAAAAAATAAACTTCTCATGGGAAAGCAGGCTACCCTTTCACAAAGCTTTAGACTTTCAGAGACTGAACACTAATCAATCTGATTTAAGAAAAGCTTTTTAAAGGAGAAAAGAGAACTCCATTTGTTTATCTGCCTCTTTTGTTGCACCTCTCATACTTCTCTGCTCTCCTGTCTTCTCTTTTTGCAGACTTAACTTTTGCTCAGCAGTTACATCTACACAGTGCTATTGTAAAATACTTAAAACCATCATAGTTTCTGTCCCCCACAGTAAATAGTTCCTGACACTCTTTAATGAAGGATAACAATAAGGAACAAGAATCTTAAATATTAAGCATTTACTTTAAACATGAAACAATTAAGTTCTCCTCTCCATTTTTAACACACCAACTTTATAAAAACTGAAAATGAACAAGGAAAAACTTCCAGTATGAAAAAACCATGTCCCTTAAGCAGGAGAAAGAAACTGGGAGCAGGATATTAGGGACACCCCACATGACAAATATTTCAGATCACATCTACAGAAGACAAAAAAAAACCATGTGTTTTTTTCTTCTGTAGATGTGATCTGAAATATTTGTAATGTGATTTTTCCTGTCATCGGGTAAACATGACCTCTGACACCGATCTTGGTAAAGACTCAGAAGTTTCAGCTGGCTTGACAAAAACGCCTCAGTGGCACTGAGAACTGCAGCTCCAGGTACTTCTGTCCATGCTGGGATCCCATCCCTGCTCCACAGCAGGACGAGCCAGCAGCAGCCCGAGTTTCTGGCCCAGCAGCTGAAGAAGTGACAGCCACCATGACTCAGCCACATGAGGAGACTTCTGCACTGCTGGTTTCACTTGTCTGAACCATAAAAAGCTCATTATCCTGAAAGCTGCGCTGTTGTGATATCCTGTAGGCAGAGTCAATACCAGAACTCTCTCACACACTATACTGATTAATATTTGATCTATCATAATTGTAATCAGCAAAAATTCTTTTCTTCTGTGAAATGTGAGCCCTTATTTACATTGCTTTTCACCACCTTCTCAGTAAGAGAGAAATGACATTTTAATAGAATTTTATACTCACTAAATTAAAATGTCGAAGGTAATATTTAATGAGGCAAAATCCTGCTAGTCACACTCCCTTGATCTTAATTATAATCTCAGATTTTTTTCTTAAATGGCTGTCAGTTTATTAGAAACTTTTCTGAAGGTTGGTGTGCACCAGGACCAGAAAGTAAACAGACAAGCACAGAAACCCACAGATGTCCTGCTCCTAGGCTTGGGGACTGCAAGTCTAAAAATGAGTAAGCAGCTTCCACCTGATTTAATGTACTGGGAGAGGTGCTACTGCCATTCTGCTTGGGAATAAATCAGAAAGTTTTGACACCAGCAGTCATGACACCAAACCTCCCTTCTTTCTTAATATTTATTAACTTTTTTGGCCACTGGGAGAGTCTCCAGAGACAGACACCTCATTTTTATGAGAGCAGCTCTACATGCAGCTGGAAGACGAAAGCCCTGGGATCTACTTTGCAGTTTACTTCACCCCAGCTGCTGAATTTTTCATTTCAAGCAATTAAGAAAAAGGATTATAAGTGGAATGTTGTTTAAGATTAAAAAATACAGAAAACAACTCGCAAATTGCTTTACACATGTAACACAAGTCTTGGAATCAGAAGTGAAGTATAATGTTCAAATAAATTTCTCAAACATTTGCAATTTATTTCAGCTAAGAAATCAAGCCACATTATCAAGGAGCATTCAAGGCAGTCAGAAGGAAATGTATAGTTCTAACAAATTATAGGAATTTTTAAAAAATTAAATATCCTGTTTTTCTACTATATAGACACACTCCAAGAGTCTTTCAAAGCAATACATGCAATACTGAAATGGTTTTACACTGCGTGTCACTTCAGCTTAAAAGGATAAAAATTTATTTCCTTAATCTCTTAATGCAGGCTTGTGTATTTCTTTTTTTTAAACCTAAATTAATTTCAGCAAATTATGTGATTATAGCTATTTCCAAATCCTTTTCTGAACCAACAGATGTTCCTAAAACATAGGAAACAACAAGAGACAGCAGGTGAAAGAAAAAGAATGTTATTCTGAAGAAGGTAGGGATTCTGAAAGAACCATTTTCAGAAGCCCAAGCCTGCAGACCAGACAACAAAAGAGGCAATTCAGAGCATCTGTGAAATTACAAACAGAAATTAGATAGTTGACAGTAAAAGAAAAAAAAAAAAAAAAAAAGACAGACATAAACCGAAAAAATCACCAGTGTTTTAAATTTAAGAATAGCTGAGGAAGACTGTTTAAAAATGCCCAAAATCTTATTTGCAATATAATTTTGAGAAGACAATGGCTCTGTCAAGGAACAACAAGAAAAAAACACAGATAATTTCTGTCTGGCCACCGACTGAAAGCCTGAGAAACCGTATTCTCTTTCTGGAAAACACTAAGATGAGGCTGGAGGAGAGCCAGAGGAACACGACGCTCCTGCCTGAGGTTTCCCTCTGCCTGGGTGTGATGTTCATCACTGCCATTGCAGTGCTATGGACTGGGTCGAGCCCCCAGTCCCACAGCCTTTCCCACTTTGTGCTCCTGGCTGTGGCTGCTGCTTTTCCCACGAGTCCCAGAGCTTTTGTGCTGCCTGGAGCATCCCCACCAGAGCGCAGCTGAGCGGCAGCAGCAGCTCTGTCTCACCAGTCAGAAAGAGTGCCCTGCCCCAGTATTCTGGGCTTTGAAAAGCTTTCAATAGATCATTTTCCTCTTTCTTTGCCTCAGAAAAAGTACGGAAATGACGGAGAAGTTGATATGCAATAATCATTTGGCTATTGAATCCACGCTTCTCCCCTTTAAGAATGAGAACTGACTGTATTATGTTTAAATCAGTACGCTGAGATTACTGTTAGATATATGTGCATGATTCATAAACCATGAAAAATACCAATCTGCCCTAGTTATTATGAAAATACTCTATAATTATGCACACATTCAGTTGCATTGGTTCAGATGGAGAACTGAAACTTGTTCTAACTCAGATCTCTCTGAAGTTCATTTTCTGCAGCTTGTACATGATGAACATTTATCCATTTTCAACAAACCATCAACTAGTGCAATTATTTTTGCATGCTTATTAATCATATAGCATAATGAAATAATTTATTCCTCAGCAGATCATGAAAAATGAGGTGTTTGTTCTGATGTTCTCTGTTAAAGTGCAGCAGCTGTCACAGTATTTGAAGTTGCTATTAGTGCTGACCCCCATGCAATATATACATATTGCCTGTCACAGGCTCAATTATGGTATTTGGGGGATGCATATGTTCAGAATAGATGGGACAGTAAATAACTTTTTTTTTTTCCCCAGGTCTATATATTTAGCAGCTAGAGCATCACTGTACCAATGATTGCTACCTCAGGACTAAGCACTATGGAATATTGAGATTTTCATCTATTTAAAAAGAGAAGGAAGCATTAAATATGTAATGGGCAATCAATTGAGGTAGTTAAGAACAAAAGGTGACTTCTAAACAGTAGCTATGTCTATTATCTGCACTGGATTGGTGTCACTGCCTTTGCTTTTCAATGCTCTTGTCATCCAGAATAAATGGAGATAGATGGCAACTATTAGTCTATTTGTTCACACTTGCTGTGGTTTGGCACCTTTCTGCTTGAAAATGTAGTTGTGTGAAAAGGTGACATTCATCAGCTGCACT
The DNA here is from genome assembly GCF_017590135.1 of Pyrgilauda ruficollis. Taxonomy (NCBI): domain Eukaryota; kingdom Metazoa; phylum Chordata; class Aves; order Passeriformes; family Passeridae; genus Pyrgilauda; species Pyrgilauda ruficollis. The sequence continues at coordinate 13,619,897 of NW_024531043.1, forward strand.
GTTAAATTGGCTCAGATCATACGGTGATGAAGGTATCAGTGTGGTGCTGCTGACCTAAAGCACAACAGAGTAAGAGATGTCTCTGCAGCCACAGTCCTCGACCGAAGGAGCTGCAGCCAGGCAGTGCCTGACCACACGAAAGACCAAAAGCCTCAAAGCATGGTGTGTGCTTCAGAAACGGGCAAAGGAAGAGATACTGCCAGTGTCCTGTATTTCTTAAAGCTGAGTATCTCCAAAGGAGTTGCACTTTCACACTGTAGTTCTCTATCCACTCTCGCTAAGCAGAAAGCAAAATTAGTACCAAGTTATGAACTACCTAAATAGAAATGACAATTATTAAGTGAAATATTTGGCCTCTCCAAAGACGACTTACAAACATTACAGAGATTCTATCCCAGGTATTGATCTAATGGATGCCCAAATGCTGAGAAGGCAATGACATAATTTAGTAGAATATGTAAAATTTGAGTCTTTAAGAGCCACAGGGATGAGCAGGACTCAGGGAATCTTACATTAAATCACTGTGAACAGATCATTATAAATAGTCAGATTCCTGTAGAGCCAGTAACAGGATGGCAGTAATCAAAGGAAAACTGGCAAAAGCCTTTCTGTCAGCAGATAGGCAGTGTTACCCATGTGCTCTATTTTTAATTAGTTAAAAATACTTACAGCCTGGTTTACATGCACATGACGATTTAAAATACTGTCAGCAGAGGTTTCCTACTGTCTTTGGTATGTTCCCATATAATTCAATCTAATTTATTTCATAAGGTGAATTTTTTAAGCTCTGCTTACTGAGTTATAAACTGATCATGGCACTTCACCTGCTTGTGATGAGTTTGAGATATTGTTCTTCTCTTCCCACGCAGCTTTTTAATAAAATGCTGCCAGTTTGATGACCTTCCCCTCTTCAAGGTTAATGGTTTGCTTCCTACAAATTACTTTTCATGATACAACTTGGGTTATGAACTCCAAAACAGTCTTCTGTTGGCTCTCACTTCAATTTGTTTTAGGCTCAGAGAAAAGCAGATTTCACAATAGCAAAAAGGGCCACAGAAATGAAAAGAGATAATGCTGGCTTTAGAAACTTGCCTTTTTGTTCTATAAGAAGACAGAAAATTACTGCAGCAGGGTGATACTGGGGAACAAGTGCTGTCATGTTATGTAGAAAAGCTGAAAGCCTCTGAGATTGTAATTTACCACTGCCCTGACTCTTTTTTCTTGCATACAGAGCCTCTTGGCTAAAGATATTTCAGAGACAATAATTAGTGGCATTGCATAATTGTAAAGGTTTATAAAGATGTTAATAGTCAGACAATTTAGAATATGCAGGCTTTGTTATCTTTATGGAACATATGTTATTTAAGAGCCAACTGCATAATAAACCATGTCCTGGCATTTCTTAATCCTGTCACAGTTTAAGAAGTTAAAAAGAGATTAAATTAAATTTGATCTTGGGAGGTAGCAGAAATCTTTGCATCCCATGGAGGGAATAAAGCAGAAGGTGTTCAGTAGCACTGGCAGTTTTCAGATCCTTCACTAATATATCACATAATCCTTTAGCAGCTGGCCCTTCCCACCCCTTAAACTTGGAAAGAGGATTCTCTAAGACACCAATGACAAGATTCCAGCAGCATATTATAACTCAATATCCAGGAAATACACGCTGGCTTTCAAGGGCTGGGAACCATTTGAGTATCTGCACTGTTGAAAAATAGAACTCTGCCACTTCAGCTGCAATTTCAGTCATAAAAAAAGGTGTAAGAGTCTTTCCTTCTGACTGACTGTTGCTTTCTAGATATCATTTACTTTACATGAAGCCATTTACACAGGAATAGAAAATCATGCCGTAATGAAGCAGAGCTTTCTTGGCATATTTGTGGTACCCTTGCACACAGAGTATTGCAAACTGCTTAATTTCTTTAATTTTGAGTAAAGCATCTATTCCACTTCTTTTATTTTGAAGGTTTTTGAATGAAAACTGGCAGCATCCTGCGGAATTACACCCTGAAATGACTCTTACCACTTTATAAACAAGGTAACAGAGGCCACATTTTTGCTTAAAGTTAAGTAATAGCAGTTCTATAATTTCCATTCAGAGGCTGCTGAAATTATGTCAACTTATTCTGACATGAATAAGTAAGCTCAACCTTTTTTTGTCTTGTTTTTGGAAAAGGGGTGAAAATTTTTTCTCTCTTTCACAAATACACTCTCTGTACATCTCTCTCACATTTAATTACTTCAGCAGTTCATTAGACTGTGCATCAGAGCACTATGTTAAATTTAGTTTCATTCTGAAAACAGAGTTAGTCAATAGCTATGATGTATGGCTCCTTTGTTTACAGAGACCATTATTAAAATCTTTACTTACAGCCACTTGTGCAGTGCCTTCAAGCTATTTCAGTCCAATTTTATTCAACACTTAGAAATATTTTTTAAATTTATACCCTTTTAAAGGAAAAAACCACCTATTTTATGAGTTTCCAGGGGATTGCTATTCCTCTCTCTTAACATTCTTTTTCTTATTTACATTTAATTTCCTTTTTTTACTAGTGCGCTGTGATTGTACATTTAAAACAACAAAATCACCCCCCACCCCCACATTTTATTTGGAAGAAAATGCTAACTGTAGCATCTTAACCCTATCAAATATAAACTCAGCTCCTGTCATGTTTTGCTGAAGAATTTGATTTACTTTATGTAAGTTTTGTTTTCACGATTACTTAAGCTACTTACAGCAACAAAACCCAGGGTTCCTCTAGCACTGGCCCAGAATGTTGGTCTGGTTTTTGGCTTGGAAAAGTCCAAGAGCACTGGGAGCACATCAAGATCAGAGCAAAGCATTGACAAAATCAGCAAAGGTCCGAGTAACTGTGCCAAAGCAAACAAACCTCCCCAAGTGGCACTCAGCTTCCCCTTGTGTCCAGTGAAAAGACTTGCAAAGAAGCAAAGTCAGAAGCATCTTTAAGTGACTCTACGTCCTGCAAACTGGCTTTGTTGGGAGGTCTCAGGCTGGGGACTCAGTTCCTAATGCAAAACTGTAAAGCATTCAGGTTTTCTGGCATGGTTCAGGACATGACAGTTTCAAGCTGTCCTCCTTGAGTAAAACGTGCACTGAATTAAGAAAAATTTCTGGAGGTGATAAATCTGATAGTGGTACCCTAAAATATCAGCCTAGAAGCATCAGTGACCTATTATGAAATAGATGGTGTTAAAAGATTCAAAGCTTTTAGGACTGGGTGCTGCAGCACTGCCGTCAGAGGAAATCAGTCAAACTATCAATCCTTTTACCCCTATGCAAAATTTATTGGAGTTAAAACCCTAAGCCTTTCATTATCTAAATTAGAAGTATACTGTGTTTGTTGAATTTGGAGATTAGCTTGCTGTTACACACTGTAGTCTTACTTTGATGTCTCAGGATTAATATTCATGAGGTTTCAGACTATTAACTACACATGTACAACATCTAACAAGAAATGTATCTCACAGAGTTCAATTATTGTACAATGCTGTTAGTTCTGATTTTATCTTTCATTTTTCTGTGGATTCCCATGGAGTTTTCATAAAACCCATGCTTTAAGGTTGGGTTTATTATATTGATGGATCTGGCTAAAACTTGGACTTTCAAAATCAAAGGATATCTTTCAATTTCTTTCTCATTTTTACTGGTTTTACATGAGTGAAACCTTTCAACTTCAGCTGCCTGGGACATCTGAACTTTGAGCAGAAACTGTCCACCCCTCAGTCAGTTCAGCCCGAGGGTGGCACGGCGCTTTGCCCACCATTGCTCAGCTCTGACTCTTGTCCCTTTGCAAAGAGCCTCACAGACACGAAACCTTTGTCAGCCCTGGGCCCCACCAGTGCTCAGAAACACGAGGAACCCTAAGCTGCTCCTTTTTTGGAATTCCAGGTGAGACTGGCACCCAAAAGCCTTGGAACCCTCGTGCGGCCCTTGCCCCGCAGGGCCGGCTGTGCAGGCACGTCCCACCCAAGCTGTCGGGGTTGGCTGTTCTTTGTCTCTGCCCCAGTACAGGAAAAGTGGTTCTGGGTGGCCTCAATTCCAAGGATGAGCCTGGACTCTCAGGTTTTTTGGTCTTCAATCTTGTTTGTTAATTCTTATTTACAATATTTTCTCTCTGCCCAGCTGAGGTCTGTTCAGCAGGACAGCCGAGTGCACTCTCCCTGGGCTCAGGCTGGTGCTATCTTTTATACTAAAAACTACCTATACCATGTTTGCAGTTACTTTCCAATACCTGTCACCTGTGTTAGACAGTGACTTTCTACTCCAAACCAATCTGTGAGTGCCAACATCATCCTGAACGTGGATGCCAGGGAGAAGGAAGAAGAAGGACAGGGCACGCCCAAATCCCTCCATCCTGGAGCCCCTGACCCCCATGTACAGAACCCCAAACCCCCCTGTACAAGGCCCAAAACCCCCCTGCACAGTGCTCCAAAATTTTTCCCTTCACCCTGTGATTGCTACTGCTATGCTACTTAAACTTTTGTGATCTGTAATTCTTCATACAAAGTTGGTAATTTGCTCCATGGGTTGAGACCGAATTCCCAGGCGTCTTTGGCTTCCTATCAGGGTCTCTGAGCCCCTGCCAGGGCTTTGAGCCATCCAGGGCATCCAGAGGGATGTCCTGGGTTCCAACACTAAGCCTCTGTCAGGGTGCTGAGAAAAAGTTTCCACTTTCCCCTCAGTGCAGGGGAGAAAGCCATAAACTACACAGCGAGAGCAACAAAAAAAGCAATAACAAAAGGAAATGTCAGAATTTGAATTGCAAACTACACACCAGCCTTGACTGCTAAAACCAAACCCAAGTTTGAGCATTAAAGGTTTGAAGTTGCTCTGCTGGGGATAGAGGTTGCTTCTGCTCATCCCTTGAACAATCTGCTGGGCATTCCAGGTGCACCATGGCAGCAGCTCTCAAAGTTCACAACATTCATGTGAAATATTTATTATTTCAGTAGAGAATATATATCAAATTACTCCCTATGTAATAGAGATTTTTCTGATAGGGTTGTTGTACAGTTGTATTACTAAAACATAATTTCTAATTATATTAGACTAATTTCTCCTGAAAACAAAAGACATTTCAGATCCTACTGTATAAACCCTAATTACCACTTAAATCTCTGGATTTAGAAAAGTTCAGAATTAATATTTTTACATTATTTACAGCAAGCAAACCTGCAACAATGCAGAACAGCTGAAATCTCTATTGAGAACACTGAAGCCCAGTAGCATCATCTTCAATTAAATAAAATTTAAATCATTAGCTGCTTAATTTGCAGCTTGCCCCATTAACCGTGGGGAGAGTTGTAGGTTTTTTCTTATCAGCTAACTCAAGGAAAATAAATTCTCTGCTGCAGTAGATTTATTTGCATTATAAGGAACTGAAGTTTAAATTCTTGGTTTTCACTTATCAACACAGGCTTTATAAGGGCTTAGACTATTGTATATACCACACTTAAAATGATATTTTACCTCAATGGTGATTAATGGCTGATTTTTCTCTCTGACAATAGAAAGAGTAACTGGCATAGTATTTTGGACTTACACACTTGGGATCCTTAAAACTGTTTCAGTTCTATCTTTCAATAAGTTTCAGGGTACAGAGGGGCACTACAGAGAAGAACATTGCCAAGGGACTGGTCACTGCCATCAGGAAATGAGTGTTTTAGAAGGACCAAGTGAGTTTCTTCACAGATTATCCCAGTTGGCTGCTCCGGGGAATGCAGTCTAATTTTCAAGTATTTGCATTTACATAATCAGCAGATTGCTGTGTATTGGTGCGAGGTGACAAACAGGTTTGTGGTTCAGACATCCCACTCACTCCTTTTGATGGATGAGAACTTGCAGGCCTCTCAAAATTTCTTTGTCGGGAAAATAAGAGTTTTACATTTCTCCCCCTTTTACTCAGTAAATTTCTTAGTACCCTACAGTTACTCAGAAGAAATCCAACATGGATATTAACACAGAGAAAAGAAGGAACAAAGACAAAATCTGATCAGGTTTGAATTAGTTTATGCAAAGTCCTTTCCTGCATCCCCCCACATTTGCATTTTAGATGAAATGTGTTTTCATTTCATCTATAAAGACTGCAAAACAAATCTAAATCCCCTGTCCATATTAGAGATTTTGAACAGCATGTTGTAAGAAGCTTAGCCCTATGCACTGAGAGTAACATTTATTTTAAAAACCTGGAGGCAAGTTACCACAAACAAATGTTTCTACCTGAACCAAAAATTGGTCTGTGTGAATCATTTAGCCATCCTTTGTTAAATTCCTAACTAGGACTCATATTCCTCTTTAACTGTGCACATTTCTAAGAATCACTCAAACCCAGGAGAGGTGCAGGCTCTTCCTGCACCTTTGTTCTTCCACCCAGCTGCTCCCTGAGCACCTTCTGCAGCATAAAGGACAGACAAGTCAGAAAAGCAGTGCTGAATTTCACAAAGTAACAGACCATAGATCTAGAAACAGCATGACTTCAAGCACATAGTCATGAGATCTAGTAAAATAAAAAAAAAAAAAAGAAAACAGTATAGAAGGAAAAAATTTGTTCTAGAGACCAAAGGCGACACTTTCTGAAAAACGGATTCTGTGTGTCACACAGCTGGGCTGTAGAAAGGTGGCAGATCATCTAACCCTGCTCTAGCCTCTTCTTCCTCACTCTTAAAGAGCACTAGAAAGTATATTTCTTAAATGCCCTGGATAGTTTTAATTTATTAAATTTTCTGCATCAGTAGTGTCTATGTAGAAGATACAAAATCATTTGGTTGTAAGTGGTAGGTTCAAATGCCATCTAATAAAAATAAAGTATGCAGAAGACAATCCATGTTGAAATGCAGTCTGTGCAGCACAGGTCACTCTGCCTTTGGCTGAGTGCTAGCATCTTGCCATCATTAGCCTGTTGTGGCAGAGTTCATACACTTGTCAGGTACATCATCTATCTAAGGACAGTTTAATTTCTCTGTATAGCAGTTTTTCTTTTTCTGGATTAATTATCTTGAGAGAGTTACACATGCACACACACAATAATAATAATTAATAAAATCCTTGAGTCTTACTTTGCAACTCTTCGTGAGAAAACATTAATTTTTCAATCTGAAGGGAATTTAAATAAAACTCCAGCCCTGCTTTTATGTCCGAATTTCACTGGATTCTGAATACATTGCAATGGATAGAAAGGGCTGCGACGTTTCCTTTGTGGTGATGGATCCCTTAACTAGAAGAGCATTCTACTAATCCAGTTAACTAGTACAGAAATCAACTGAAAATTTTCTTTTAGCATCAATGCAGGGTAACATTTCATATAAGGAAAAATAGTTCAGAAGCACACCACTCCTACAGAGGGAATAATCATAGAAGCAGCAGCAGCAGGAAGGACCTGAGGAGCCCTCCAGCCCCAGCTCCCCCTTGGTCTCTTTCCAGCAGACGTGGGAGCCTGGGCCCCTCTGCCTGTTCTGCCTCATTGGCAGCGTTCTCTTTCATTAACAACCAACCAGACCAAAATGCAGACACACTTGTTATGGTCCAGAGATATTTCACATTAAGAAGAATTTGAGGTCTGTAAGGTGCAGCTAAGATTACCTTCTGGTCTTTTTCCTTATTAACACATGAAGATACATCAGAATACAGCACTGCCTTAAACCAATCATCCTGCCTTAAACCTGCACAAATGCAGGGGCTCAGCAGGGAGCCAAATTACATTCATTCAACATTATGGGCATAAAGCAAGTTTCTCCGTGGTCAACCTGACATTTAAATAAAGCAATTCAGAATGATTTCATTTTCTGGTTTATAGAAATAGTAATAAAATCTGTATTGGTCACAGTCATCACCTACATTAAAAAGCATTCTCCAATTGACTCCAAATGCAGAAGGGTGTTGTAATTAATGGCTTCCTGCTGGCTGCATTTTTAGTCACTGTGATTTGCATGGAGTTGGAGCTCTTTCCAGATGTTGGCAAATGACAAATTTTCCCCCAGTTTTCTCATGGTATTACTATTTCTACATGACTTTGAGCATTTCAAAACACAATTACACATTTCTTTCATGTGTATGATAAATAAGCATAATGATATTGGGTTTAAGCAGGCACAGAGGGTTGCAGAAAAGGCCTCTGACTAATAGTGTTAAACTTCAAGTGAAGGTGGGAGCAAAGTGAAGTCAGGCTGGGTCAGATTTCCCAGCCTGGGTCACCCCTGGTGCAGCTGCACTGGCTGCATTGGTGTAACCAGGCTGATTTATTTACTGCCAGAGTTCTTTGGCTGTGCACCGTAAGGAAATCCATGCACACAGCCACTGAGCAGCAGAGACACCACCTTGCATAAACAGCACCTCAGTCACTCTAGCAAACATCTCCACTGAAAAAAGATTTCATGTAAAAGAATGTGTATATTACTTTTTATCTGTTAGAAAACAAAGGAAGAAAAACGCATCTAATTAGCATAGAGCACAGCAGTAGGTAGCTCTCACCTTTAGTTATCTGTTAAGAGCAGAAGCTGTCTCTGAAGTTGGTGTGCATCCTCCTCTCTTCAATGAGCAGCCCCATTGTACATCTCAGTAGCCTTAAAACAAACTTAAATCTGTAGTGCCTGGTAGCCTTAAAACAAACTTAAATCTGTAATGCCTGGTATATGTTCAGGAAAAAAGAAATGACAGTAGATAGTGGTGGTGGCTGCTATGGTGAAGGTGAGGAGGTGGAAGTTGTTAATTCCAGATTATAATTCAGACACCCTGAGCTGCAGACAAAGAGAAGGAAATAATTTTGCTCCTGCAGGGAAGCAGTGAAACCTCCTCGGTGAGCACGAGGGCTGCACGACTTTGAGCCCTTGCAAGGTGGAGCAGAGCTCTGCTTCACTCAAGGGTGAGCAAGGGGACAAGGCACAAGGCAGTGACACCCAGACACGAGGCAGGGGCAGCGCTGCAGGCATCATGCACGGGTGTGCAACGTGAACTTTGGGACAGCTGAGTGCCCAAAAGCATTCACACGGGGCCATGGAGACATAACAACCCACGCAGAAATAGCCCAAACCAGCAGGACTCAGAGCTCATGGCTAAAACAGCAAAGTGCTCCAGGTCAGGACACAGCTGACCTCCTGATCAAGCCATCTGACAGCTCCTGATCCAGAACTAGAAGTACTGGCTTTCTACACGAGCACAGGCCATGCAGAGTCGACCCAAATATATTCCTTCATGTATTATTAACGTTTGACAGCAAATTACAAGCTTCATTTGTTTTCTTATGGACCTGAATGCTCCTCAGTCTTCACCCTCATCTGACCTCTCCTAAACTCACTTTTTAAATCTGAATTTGAAATTACAGTCCCCATCTTAGAGTCCAAGCGAACAAAAAAGTTACTTTCTAACTTTTGTAGAAGAAGGAAGTAGTTTATTTCAGTAATAAAACCAAACAAACTTGTCTCCAGTAGGATTCCTATGAGTAATTATATTTCATAAATTTGTAATTTTTCCAGGTCTCTGGTAACCTCACAGTCACTACACCAATTTATAGGCATGTTTAGGCTAAATCATCTCAAAACTTTGTCTTTTCTACATAAGATTTAGGGCATATGACGTGACCTGGGTATTTAATTTATGCCTCTCAGTTGCTGAGCCATCTTTCTACTTCAGCTCTGGCTTTTACTTTTAGCCAATAAATCTGGCTAAATTCAGGTGAAGTGTGGGAAGCCAAGCCACGTTACCCTCTGAGACAGCACAGGCCTTTCTGCCTAGGCTTCCTTGATGCATTAAAAATACAAAGCTGTGCCTTTGAAGTGCATAGGAACTGCAGAAACTCAGTGAATAAACAATAATTTGTTGTTCATTCTCAAAAGAATATAAAATACTGTTCTTTTATGCCCACTTCTAATATAACTTTTAATGACACCAAATACTAAAATATTTCAAAGGATGCTTGCTGCTGCAGATACTCCTGCTGCCCACATCGCTATATAATTTTGCAGTAATTTACTGCAGAAATCTCCCTTTGTTCAGGCAGTGAGCTATTGCTGAAACACCAAAAGGATACAAACAGAAAATAATGTGCATTCCATTGAAGGCATAAATAGGAAGTTTCCCCCACTTCCAGACTCAGAATTGACAGTAAGAAGCACAAAGTTAAAAGAGACATAAAGTGTTTTTACAAAGCAACTCTCTTACAAGAGCTGACAGTTTTGGTGTTTCTCTCAAGCACTAACGTTCTGTATTTACTGTTGCATTTCACTTTATGGATTTTTCTCCACACTGAGTTCAAACAGAATAAACAGCAGTTTGAGTTATAGCATGTAACATGGTCAGAAAGGGCCATTCTAGAATTAGATCAATTCTTGTTTCTTATCCACCTGGATTCATAAAACACTCGTATTGACTCTGCTGCTATAATCGTTGTGTTTGGTTGCTCAGGTTTCACAATCTGTTAGAAGCTAAAAGAAAAGCGTTTTATGAGAAAAATAGAAGTCACAGGACTTTCACAGTGCTGTTCTCTCTTCTTCGTGGTTTTTCTCTAAAGAATTTTTAGGAAGTTTTCAATCTCCTATTTTCCCTATATACACACATTAAATAAAACCTTTCACTGTAATTCAAAAAGCCCTTTGACCTCACAGTCAGCAAAGTCAATGGAAATACACATCTCCATGCAGTTCCATAGCAAAAAAATCGTATTTCCAACCAAAGTGTGGAAAAAATGGACAAATTAGGTGTGGGACAAGTGAAATGGAAAGGAAGTGAAAGGGTGGAAGGAATCCTACTCTAGATGGCTCCAAAGGGTTTCTTGTAAGACTTTCCCTGAGTGATATAACACAGGAACAGTTGATAGAAACTGATGCAGTATTGTCTTCTAGGGAGAACAGACACGGCAACTGACAATCCTGGAGCAGGAAAGGGATATTTTCAAGATGTTTCTAAAGAACTAATTATTCCTTAAATATGAGTATTAGATATTAGGAAGTGCCATTGAATATATAGCTGTATCTCTTACATTCTTAGAATAACTTAGTAACTGTCTGCAGTCTCTATTTTTCATAGAGTGGGTTGAAACACAGGTGAGGAGATGCAATTTCTCCCTTCTCTTGTTACTTGCAGGCCAAAATTAAGCTCCTTGGATTACTTCCAGTGGCTCTCAATATGTATGAAGGAAGAAACAATGGTGCCTGTGATTTAATAAAAGTGATTATTTGTAATGGAAAGCTGTGACCCTTCTGTAATTCATCTAAATTAGATCTGCACAGTAAAAAGGAAAATTTTTTCCTTCTCAGCCCTTCCATCCTGGCTGAGAACATCAAGGTTCCAAATGAGACACTGAGATAAGCCCAATATCTATAGTCTGAGCACCACTGAACACAGAGATGTAACTGGAATTCTGGCTTCATTCTCCATGTCACACTCAGCAAACATTCCAGTAGGAGTGGGGAGAGCTCCTAATCAGGAAGAAAACTTGTATATAATGTGTCTACTAGCAAAAGAAATAAACCAGTCAACAAGGTCTCAGGAACTGGGCACATAAATCATGTGGACTTCTAAGATTCCAGAAACTTTGTTGTGATTTTTTTCATGCCCCCCCCCCCACCAAAAATTTAGAATTACAATAGTAATTGCAATGCACATTGGATCAACGAACAAAAATTCCAGTTTCTGAGAAGCAAAAAAAGGAAATTTCTTTTATGGGTCAAGAGCAGTGCAGCTAACATTTTGATACTACTACAGTACTCTTATATGTGTCAAGTAAACAAAAAATTATATGACCCTATTACTGCATTTTACAATAAAAAGACTGTTTATCATAAGGTATATAGCTAAGGAAATTTGAACTTCCCAAAAAAGCCCCACCAAAAACAAACAATCAAACAAAAAGCCCAAAAAACCCTAAAAAGCAGCAGAAGATAATTTCACACAATTAAAAATAAAGTTACAAATACCTTCTGCTCCGGAAATTTTAAATGGTCTTGAGACCAAAAGAGTTCTCTCACATTAATAGGATGCACCAGAAAGATGGTTTGTGGTACCTGAGTGTAGCTCTAGTGATGCAAATTTCTGCCTAATAATGCTACCAATAAATTTAATCACTAACCTATGCCTTCACTGGCAGCTTGGGAGCTGTATTGCCTTTGAATTTCCTGCTCTACCTCAATGTCTTGTCTCCTAAAATAGCAGGATTTTATATGGCAGAGAACATGTGAATCTGCCCCTCCTTGCTCAAGCTGCTGGCATTTTGTGGCAAGGTTGCACTGTGAATTGTGGCCCAGGACCACGTTTAAAACATGCAAACAACCTTGGCTGAGTTATAGGCTAACAAACCCATTTTCTTCAAGCAAATTATTCTTCTGTCATTCTCATGTTGTGTTGATGTTGACTCAGAATGATTTTTCAAAAGATATCCAGATCAATCCAATTATTTATTTAATTCAGTTCATGTGTTATGGCTCTGAAAAGGTGACTTTCATCATAATTTAAACATTTCCACCTTCATATAAAAGTACTGAAAACCTGACTAGAAAACAGCACAGTTCTACTTCATTTTAAACCGTTCTATTGAAAATATTGGTAAATTTCATCCCCAGAATGCTGCATACAATAAAAAGTATAAACATGGTGTTTGAAGTTTTTCCTGCAATTTCTACAGAAGCACAGCACACCTTCCAAAAGCAGCCTGGATTGCCCCTCTCAGATTAAATCCTGGGGATTTAAACACTCTGACCCTTGTCACAGACGGGTCTCACTAACTGCTGGTGAGCAAGTGTCTCTTCTCTCTTGATTCATCAGCTCCTGAGGTATTCCTAGACAAACAGAATCCCACAATTTTCTAACACATTTAAGAACCTTCTTATTCCTTTGCCATCATCTAGTGCTTTGCTCAGTGTCCCAGTAGAGCAGTAAGTATTAAATATTACATTTTCTGTTCAGACCAACATTAAGATTCATAGCTTTTTTACTCTAATACGGATTGCCTTCACCTCCAACAAATTAGTAACTTAATATTAAACTCACACAACCATAGCAATGAAAATTAAAGGAAACACTGTATTATTCTGTGTCCTGGCACAGTTACTTAGGCTGTCACTACATTAAATGGAGGGAACTTTCATCAACTGGCTCAAGAAATGTGTCAATATTTAAATTGAAAAGAACAGAAAATATAAAAAGAAGGGTTATGAGTTCTTGCTGAGCACAGGATCCAGAATATTTTGATTTACAACCCATTTCCTTTGGTAGACATTAGATACTTGTGAGGGAAGGGAGATATCTAAACCCAAATGGAAATAAGCCGCATGCACACTCAAGCCTGGAGCTGTATCTATTATTTTCACAGCTAGTTTCAATAAATGGCAACGTGCTCCTCACACATCACAACAGCCAGCACCAGGCTCCTGAAACTGGGGCTCTTGGCCAAGAACCAGAACACTGCTGGATGACAGAAATGTTTTTAATAAAACAGTGCCCACAAGCAAATTATCTTCCTCAATATTTGTGTGCCAGTGAAGCTACACAGACTGAAAAGAAAATGGTGCTTACCGTGATTCCAGACGGCAGCTGAGCACGGAGCCGTGGGAGAGGCCGAGGCTGCGGTCACCCGCTCCTGAGAGGAGGCCCATCCTGCCCAGGCGAGTCTCGGCCCCTCGGGGAAGGGGCTGCGCTCCGCGGCCGGGGCTGTCTGCTGCCTCCCGCGGGCCTCGCCCCGCTGAGGGGGTTTGCCCGACCCGGTGAGGGGGTTTGCCTGCCCCGGTGAGGGGGTTTGCCCGCTCCGGTGAGGGGGTTTGCCTGCCCCGGTGAGGGGGTTTGCCTGCCCCGGTGAGGGGGTTTGCCCACCCAGGTGAGGGTGTTCATTTGCCCACCCAGGTGAGGGTGTTTGCCTGCCCAGGTGAGGGTGTTTTCCTGCCCAGGTGAGGGTGTTTGCCCGCCCAGGTGAGGGTGTTTGCCCACCCAGGTGAGGGTGTTTGCCCGCCCAGGTGAGGGTGTTCATTTGCCCACCCAGGTGAGGGTGTTTGCCTGCCCAGGTGAGGGTGTTTTCCTGCCCAGGTGAGGGTGTTTTCCTGCCCAGGTGAGGGTGTTTTCCTGCCCAGGTGAGGGTGTTCATTTGCCCACCCAGGTGAGGGTGTTTGCCTGCCCAGGTGAGGGTGTTTTCCTGCCCAGGTGAGGTGCTCTCTGCTGCTGCTGGGTGCCTGAGAAAGGTGGGGAGAGAAGGCAGCCACGCCTTGCACAGGGCATGTGGAAAGGGCCAGTGCTTCACCTGTGTAGTGCCCCCTCTCACCTGAGGGCACACCTGTGCCCCAGAGGACCCCAGAGGGCCCCAGCTGCCACAGCACAGCCTGCAAACACAGATTTTCCCCACAGAAGCTCCGTGGGTGTTGGCAAGCACTGCAGGATGTTGTGGATCGCAGTAAGTGACAAGAGTGATTTCCTGGCACGTGTTCAGGGAAAGGCTGAGCTGTGCATTCTACAAATCAATACAGTTTGAAGCTCCATAAGACATAAAATGCTGTAATGTGTGCAATCCACACGCTATTGCACTTGATTAAAAGTGTGACTCCTCTTTTCTGGGAAGTCTTCTTGCTTACATCATTTGTATTATCACACCAGACATTCAGACACTTCTGATGTTTTGGCTTTTGTTGAGACTTTTTAAAAAAAAACTGTTTTGGGGTTGTTCTTTTTCTGACAGACTTTCTCTACCCCAAATAGAAATCCTGAAAAGAGTATCAAGCACAAAATGCAGCTTAATCTGCTGAGTCATGACAAAGCCAATCTACTAAATAGATAAAAGCACCCTTCACACAATAATCTACTGGTGAAGGTGGTAAATAAACAAGCAGTGCAATTTTCTGTTTTCCTCTGTGTGCAATATATGAGGCCATAACTGCTTTGCTAAACTAACTGTGTCCTCCTAGAAAGATTTCCAATATCAATTACAGCACTGAATGCATTGCTGCTAAATAGAGTTCCCTGTTGTGTTTCCTTGATTATATGTAAATATTTCCTAAATTAGACTTGTCTCAAGCTCCATTTAAAATTTAGTACAATAGGATATTGTGTCAAAATCATGCAAGTTAGAACATGACTACAAGGACCAACAGTCTAAGATTTATGCCTTTTAGTTTGAAATGAAGGGAAAAATATTTATTCTAGATAATGTCATTTAACAAAAAATAATAAGATACTTTGGGTTTATGCTATAGAAATTATGCCAGTTTTCTAAACTATTCAAAAAAATCTGAAGTTTAGCTCACGTGAGTCCCTAAAGTCTCAGAAATTATTCCGACAATAAATTAAGAACTTTAAAGTGTGATGTACCACAAGATGTTTTCCCACTACTCAATAAATAAAGCTGTTCAGTTGACAGGAATTTCACATGTAAAATAATGATACATAGAGGAATATATTAATAATACCCTGAAATTATAGACTGCTCACCTCAAAATTTCTGTATTATTTTAAATATGCAAAACTCTCATCTTGATATATTTTATTATGATAGAACTCTGTCATAATCATCTTTTCTGAGTGCTGAGAGTCTCCAGAGAAATGCTAGGAGAGTACTAGAGAATACTGGAACGATGGTTATCAGCTCACAACTGAGATGGTTCTGCTTAACTATCTAAAAAAGAAATAGGAAGCTTCAATTCATGCAAGATTTCTTTTATTTCTATGAAAATATGCTTTTTATCTATCTACCTACCTACCTCTTTCCTCTGAACTTAATGGTAAATTGCATGGTATTTTATTTTCTGTTAGCTTTATTCAGATTTCTCTGCTAATATGAAAACATCTCACAATGTTATTGCTTCCTTAAAATGAGAAAGCTAGAGGGAAAGAAAAAACATTTGTTTTCCCCACACCCTCAAGGGTTTGGACAACAAGGATGCACTAAAAAGTTTACTTAAACTTTAATACTGCCTCTAAAATTTTGCACCATGTGCCACAGGAAATGGAAATCAGAGTTTTAATACAGCATACTGTCATTGTCAGCCATCTGAAGATGGTAAGTAAGCAGAAAACATCTCAGACTTTGGGCACATTCTTGATGCTAATATGAGAAAATCCAACATGAAATTCACCTTTCATTGAGGTGAATACCACAAAAATGCTAAAAATAGTTTATGGACACTGGTGGTCTTCTCAATGAACACTGACATTTTCATAAATCCTTTTAGATGTGTTAAGACCGTACTCAAACAAAGGAAATAAAATTGTAACTCTACAATATTTGCCAATCATCCCACCTGTGTTTTCCAGTGTAACATCTAGGTAGCATTTTATACAACTAGCCAACTTATTTTCTAATCCAATGGGAGAAAACATTTAGATAAATGCTGAATGGGGCTAACTAAATTCTGAATTAAACTTCATCTTCCTGATGAAATGCTTTAATTTTGAAATGCCCAAGTTTTACTGAGACAGAAATATGATGGGCGATACAGTCCAGGTTTGGGTTTTTTAAGGAATAATTTTTTGTTCTTCAGCGGGCCAGAAAACAAATTATAAATACATACATGAGTCTGTCTGTGAACATGTGCTTAGCTTCTCCTTACTGCACCTTGCTTTTCCCTTAACAGACCCAGCACACTGAGACTTCATTTCTGGAGGTGCCGTGCGACACGCCAAGGGTACCCTTCAAAAATCACATCCCTTCAGACTCGCTGAATTAGCATTTCTGGGGATAAAGCGCCTTTTATTGGAGTGCCGCTGAAGAATAGAGAGCTTTTTTTACAAACATTTTTGTCATAAAAAGCGGTGCAAGCTACCTAAGGGTGCCAGGTGCACTGACACATTGAGCCATTTGGGTGTAATTAAGCCCCCTGTTGCTCCTTGCCATCAGCAGCTGCTTGTTTTCTTTCTGGAACAGAACCACACATGCTGATGGCTCCAGGAGCAGAGAGCTCTTTGACAACATGACTACAGATCTCATCACTGACTTTCCATCTGAAAAATGGGAAAATGCCAAATCCCACTTCAAAGAAAGCTGAAGCAGAACAGCACTTCATGAAAACGATGATCAGAAAACTCTGGCACTGACAATCCAAGGCATCAATCGATATTCAGCAAATCATATTATTGAAAGTTTTCAGTTCTGCAAAGAGCAAAGAAAATAACAAAAATTTTAAAATCCAGACCTTGAATTGCAAGTATTTTAGCTATTCCTCTTGTAAAAACCTTTTTTTTTCTGTTAAAAGATCAGTTCAAAAGCCTTTATGGAATGTCAAGATACTACAAAGCTATATAAAAACCTCATTCACACTGCCCATTTGAAGTTTCTGATTCACCACTCTGCTTATCCATAAGAGTTCACATTTTTAGAGATTTCACATCCCCAATTTTTAAAATTACTCTTCCCCTTACAAGGAAGTTTTAGATCACAATGAGGTCTCCTGTCTGTCTTCTCTTCCCCACACTGAACAGACCAAGTGAGCTCAGCCATTCCTCACATGAACCTGCCTCCAGAGCCTTCAATCTGACAGAAACTGTGCAGAAATCTGTCTGAAATCCCCTAAAAAAGAAAGCACTGTACAACTGTCCTCTGCAGATCAGAGTGCTCATTCCTTATGGCATCCTGCACAATCCATACTGCCTCAACAGCCTTCAGCTCTGACCTGGGCTCTCACTCAGGTCACCTCTGGCTCCTCTGCCCCTCGGGCACAAAACCCTCTTAGCTGAACACAGAGTGCATCATCTGAGTGGTCTGGGGGTGGAAATGAAAACCTGACTGCTGCTTTCATTCCAGGGCTTAGTTTAGAGAGGTTTTCTCAGTGCAAGTCCTTATCATGTGCCTTCCCTATAATTCGTCACGTGTTCAGGGGCCAAACAAATTATCCTGTAATCCAGTGGGAAAGATCAAAGCTGATGCTTTCTGCCTCATCGCATTTGCCTGCAGAAGTCAAGGAGGATGTATCTGTGATAACAGTACAGAGCAAATGATCATGCAATAACTCCTGCAGCTTTGAAGCAGGGATAATCACAGCAGAGTTGTTAACCTGGATGCTGATTTTTTTCCCAAGGAAGATTTTTTGAGCAGTGAGTAGTAGGAAGCTGTGCTTCCCACGTGGACCATTGGAGCAGCAGGAAAATGCTCTGGGGCAGTGCTGAAAACTCCTTTCTGTATTCATAGTTCTGCTGATCAAATTTTAAACTGTGCAGGCTGGGTAAGAAAAGCTTCCTAATTCACCTTTGTGTGGGGAAAATATGGAAGATTTTGATAAAATTGAACTTTGAGGTGTCGCTAATCAGTACAGCACAACTTGTGCAAGGTCTGCCAATATACATTTTTGTTACCAAGAGGATGGCAGAAGAGTTGCTGACACTCAGATTCCCTGGTGTAGCTCAATTGAATTGTTAAACTATAGACATATCAAATGATATTTTATACATTTTAGAATATCACTTGCAGACTGTACCATGTCATACGCAGAAAGTAGAGCCGCATTTCTGAACTCATGTTATTTTCCAGCTCCTTTGTTACCTGTGTAGGGGTTTAGTCAGAGAAGCAGAAAACAAGAATAGTGGAAGCACTGTAATGGTCCTGCCTTACAGGTGGGATGCCATGATGATAAATCCTAAACAAACAAGATGAAATTACTGTCAGCAGCTCCAATCTCTGGATGTTAAATTTCTCCCTCTTCATAGATCAGAACTTGGGAAAATTCTGGACCATGAAAGATTTAATAATCAAGGTAAGAGGATCAAGGTAATTCTACAGCCATTTTTAATGCTTCACTCAGTGATAAAACCAGCTTTCTCTATGTTTCTTTTTAGTTCTAGAATATGCATTTTCTTTTTGATCCATCCAGTCTTCAGCTGTGATAGAACACAAGAAAACAAGCCCCAGGACATTACAAGGACACACTGCACCACTGTAATGGTGTGCTACAGTTTTAATTGCAGGCAGTTCTTATTTGGAACATTTTCTCCCGTTTGGAAAAAGTACTGCAGTAAGGAACAGGCCTGTGGATCTCATCAATTATAGAGAATTCTTATTCCCAGGTAGCACGGGCTGCACAGTCAGGCTTTGCTCCAGGTACTAGGGCAAAGTGGAAATGTAACATTTTTATAGTAGGGATGTGTATCAAGGTAAACAAAGGCACAATATAAGCACACACTACTGAAAATCATAGATGCAAGCATTCAGCCCTCTCACCTTTTAATTTGTTAAAAAGGTAATTAGCAAAGACAATTATGAGATAAAGGCAATTTATTTTATGGATAATTGCATGCATTTCCAGAATGAGTAGATTTAGAATGGTTCACAAAAGTATTAAAGCCATTCATCTCATTAGCTTGTTTCCTGACTATTCAAGGTTTCTTTTCCCACTCAGTAGTCTCAGCTTTGCCAAATTATATCCAATGGAAATTTGTACCCATACTCTGGGCACCGTGGCACAGCAGTTTCAAAAGCCTGATGTAAATTCTCTAAAGCTACATATCACATTATCCTGCATGAGATGTTTTTGTGAAGCAGTGACACGGTGCATTAACTCAGCCATGCAGTGCAATGGCAGCGGCCTCTATCACTTAACAGGAAAATGTAACATAAAACAAGATGTCTCCTTTAAAGTTAGTGCCTTTTGAGAAGTCTGAACTTATTGGTAACACCCTAAATTTCAGCTTTTGCTGAACTGTGCTTGCTCAGCAAGAAGGGCTCCTCTGCCTCTCACTCTGCCCCCACCAAACAGTGGAGAGGTAGAATAAACCAGGAGGGACACAAGCAGGCAGATAACCCAAATTAACTAAAGAAATATTCCATAGCCTGGGACATCCATGGTGCTCAGCAACAGAATGGAAAGCAAGGAGTTTTAGAGGGGTTGGCCTGTCTTTTCCTCAGGAAGGGGCTGGGCACTCTTCTACCCCTGGGAGGGAAGGAATGACTGCCTTTTCTTCATTCATTTCAATGCCTTCTTACCTCTTTTTCCACTTATCCTTCACTTATTAAAGAGTGTTTTGGTGTTTTTTTCACCCCCAATATTCCTTACTTCTACTTTTCCTTTCCTCCTCTCCTGGACCACAGGCAGGGTAGGGAAGTAAGTGAGGGAGCAGCTCTGTGGTGCCTGAGTTAACCCACTACACTAAGCACTGAAGTTAAATAATTAATAGATGACTGATGCAAAGGGCTGAAACAGGTAAATTTGGTATAAACTCCAAGTGTCTAATCACAGAAAAAGACCACAGAAATGTTCCAAGAAACCATAAGTGAAGAAAATACATAGCAAGAGTACAACAAAAATTGAAATGACAAATGAGCTTTCTGATGTATTTGGGAGGCAGCTTGTCAGCCTGGTGCTATGATAATAAATAAATAATACTACATTACATTTCTGCAGTGCCCTTCGGTGACAGACCAAGGTGCTTTGTCAGGTGAAACACAGCAGAAGTAAAACAGTGCTGGTACATGAATGCTTTTTCAATGGGGATGCAAAAATGCCCCAGTGGAACTGACCTAAGTAAAAACTATTTGAAATAAAGGCAAGTCATTATCATGGGAAATAAACAGAACCTGCTCTTCACAACTTCAAGTCAGAATTAAAAAACAGTGAAAAGGAAAAAAGGCTTGTAGAAGTCAGCAGCATTAACAGCCAAGATCAGAGGTGATCAAAGTATGAAGCAAATGAATGTTTATGCAGTTATGCATGTAAAACTGTAATGAACTAATTTAAAACAGCAGCTTTCATGCTCCAAGTATTTCCTAAGGAACAGATTTAATCCATATTAAATACAAACACAAGGGCTCAGAGTGAGGCACTAGTGTAGCAGAGAGTAAAAAAGAGGTCGGAACTATAAAATACAACGTGTCCACTCTGATTAGCATTTAACTGTTACAGAATGTGCCCTGGAGTTGGAGTTTACAGTCCAAGATCAGCTCAAGTGGTTTACTGATGCTGCTCATGGTTTTAGACTCTGGAATTTAGACTCTTGATTCCATTTGAAAAAAAAATTTATTATTTTTATATATTATATATATTATATTATAATTCACTTAAGGCCTGTACTTGTAACTATTTGTCAAGAAAGGCTGAAGGCACAAATGGTATAAACAAAGCCCTGAATTGCCAAACTGCCTCGAATGACACCCATAACACCTGTTCAGCTTTCAGACACATAGATGGTTTCATCAATACAGCCCATCCATTAATGCAGCTATTCCTGTAGAATTTTGTAATGTAAAGTAGATACAACCCTTCAGGTAGCATCAAAATCCTCAGAAATATAAACCAACTGCTAGATGAAAGCAGTCAAGTTGATTTTTAAAGGGATAACAGTCTGCAGCTGGTCATTTGTTGAAGACCTGGAGCTGTGTGTCATGAGCACATCGTGGGCTGACTGCAGAGGGAAGGAAGAGGACTCTGAGTGTGCAGGGCTCTGGCACTCCAGGCAGGAAGGACAATTCATTCCGTCCATTTACCCATCTCCTACTCATCTATTTTATCTGATCACTTTTGATTAGTGCCGCAGTTTCCCCTTTGTACTTTGACTAGAGAACTCTGTGAATGCAAACGGGGTGAAAAAGTGAATTATGAAGGTCACAAGAACAAAAAATTAATTTCAATAAATCAAGCCGTTTGAGAAGTCATAGCAGTCCTGTGACATTCCCACTAACTGGAAAAGGGGAAATGTAAAACGGGAATACCCAGAGAACTGCAGCTGCCCTGCTGGGGAGCTGACACCGTCAGGACCAGGGGAGCTGCTGACCCTTAACCACTGCTGAGATGGCAGAGATTCTCCTCTGTTGCTACTGAAACAAACACACTGACAGTCTTTTATCAGCACTGTTTCCTTGGGATTTGAAAAGAGCAGAATTTGTCATTCTGCCAGTCCGATGGCATTATCACATGAATGTTATCACCCAACAATTACACACAGGCTGAGCAGCTTTGTTTCCTCAGTATTTGATATGTGAGGTGCTTCTTCTGCTGTTTGACATGTAAAGTTTGAAAATCAAAGCAGCCTGATGTATTAGTAGCACAAGTACACAAATTCGAATATGCCACGCTGGTTGGATTCATTCCACCCATCTGAGAAATTAAAAGTCACTTCCATCTTCCTCCGCTGTCAAAGTCCAGAGGGCAACTCAGTGCATCAAAGAGAAGATCTGATCTGTGTTTCCAAGTGCAAATGTCACACTACAAACAATACTACAATTTAATTTTACGTCACAATTATGCTCCCTTCAGATAAAATATTGATTGAAAAAAAAAAAAAAAACTAAAAAACATATGATCCGTCAAGTTAATGAAAGAAGACTGATAGAACATTGATAAAATATCAAGACTGCAATTTGAATTCCAGGAAAATTTGCAGATCTGAGCTTTCAGCTCTTGCTCAAGATGAAACAGGTCTGAAAGTTGTGTGGTGCCTCCATCAGAGTGCAGGAGTGCAAAGCCAAGGTGTAAATGCTGCTCCTGCCTGAGCTGTCAGGCTGCTGGCTCATCTTAGGAAAGCCACTACTCCCTTCTCTCTCTCCCAGCTACCCAAATTTCAGCTGGAATTATATTTCCTGAAGTGTACCTACAGGGTGTAATGTAAAAAACATTGTAATAACAGTAAAGACTCCTTAGGTACTCTCCTGACTATGTTAATGTGCCTAAATCAACTTTGCATACTGATTACCATTCCAGAAAACATCTGCTGCCTCCTCTCACTCCTAACTTTCCTCTTTCAGCATTTCCTGCAGGTTTATGGCTTATCTGTTATGCACATTGATCATGTTTCAGCAGTTTCAAGTTATTTATTTCTGACATCAACAAGGTTCTGAAATCAATGCACACTGAAATCTGAGCATGAAAGCCAAAGGAAATTAAGCCAATGAAGCATAGGACAAAACGATATAGTTTACTCATTTTAAGTTAGTAATGAATGTCCATTACAGGTGTAAAATAGAAAACTTTAAGAACCAAAATTTCTTCCTTAGAGCAACAGGCTTACTGCTTCCATTGTTCTGAGAGATGAAGAAAACCAGCCTAACATGGTGTAATGGCAAAAAGCAGCTTCATTTTACAGAAATGGAGACCATGACCAGATGGAAAATCTGTTCTTCTGAACTGCAGCTCTTGAAGTTTAATTTTTGAAGGAGCTGGAGTTTAAAAGAGTGAGCCACTCAATTCAATGGAAATATTTGCATTCTATCTTTTTATTTTTTTAAATTAAGGAGAAATTTGAAAATATATTACTACTAAAGAAATCCTTATAATTTTGTAATACCCAGCCTATACGTTGGCACAGATATTTTGTCTTTAAACGAGTATTTCTTGTGTGTGCCAAAGGCACATACAATGGCACTGGAGTGGGAAGGCCAAGGCTGCTGAGGTTTGGAAAGTGTCCAACCACACAGCAACTTCACAGACACGAATCAGAACTGTAGGAATCTTTTTACAGTTTTCAGTCATGGCACTCAGCATCTCTCATTAACAGATTTACCAATTTTCCACTCCTCAATAGGAATATTTTTTTGTCAGTTCTCTATCTCGTATAAATTATTGCTAATAATTAAAATGAAATTCATAAGATGTGTGAGTTCATTAACTCCGTTAATGAGAAAGAACATTTTGGACCTTATTATTAGACTGTCATCAGTATCTGTTAGACAGCTAAATTAATAAAGTGATTATATTCAAATAACTCAGGCATTTGCATTTTATTTTTAACATTACATGTCTCTCTAGCTTGCTCTGAGACTGGGGAAAACTTGCTGGCCGTGCAGGAGTACAGTCTGGGTGGATTTCAGTGCCCTGGAGGGACCTCAGGAGCAGTCAGGGGCTGGAATAGCTGTGGTCCAGGTAGGGGCTACTGGAGCCTCAAGGAACGATTCAAGCAATCCAAACAGTACAGACATCCCCTGAAAATAAAGATATTGTGGTCCCTTTACTGCTAGAAAGCAAAAAGCCTTAAAGAAAACTTTAGAGAAGAGACATTTTTTATCCTTGAAAGCATCAAGATAAAGCAAGACACAGAAATAATTCTCTCCTGCACTGCGCTCCTGGAATACCACTGACATTCTGAGAAAAATATCCACTGGCTAAAAGCAATACACAGAGTGGATCCAGAGCTCCAGATGTCTCCAATTCTTGTGAAAAGCCATGGCTATTTGTAATGAGCTCATGTCCATCTTTCTCAGAAAGACCCTCCAGCTATGCAGGGCTGTTCTGGGACATTGGTGCAGTCAAGGCGCACAGAAGACACAGCCTCAGCTCAAAGAGAAATGCTGCTGTTCTGAAAATCCTATGTCAGATGGGGGGAAAATTATGCTAGGTAAAACATAAATGCATAGATCATATTAACTCATAAAATCTACATCTGATTTTTGGTAACATGTGTCTGCTTTATACATATTGCTCAAGCTGAAATTTCAGAACTGAATTTTTTGCTCCCAAATGTTATTCAAGACAATACAAGCAGCTTTTTTGCCTCCACCTCCTCAGCACTAAAGAAAAAAGTAATGACTTTTCTTCCCTTCCTCATGTTTCACAAGTCACAAGGTTCGCAACAGCAAATAGTAATGAAAAATAAACCAGACATATCCAGTGTGGCTCCTGCATGAGCCAAAATAGATTTCAAATTTCATAATCCTTAAAGCCAAACAAGGTAAACTGCAGCTTTTAAAGAGGCTGTTAGATTTACCAAAGCCACATGGAAAGAAACTACTTGAGGGAGATCAGTTGCTCAACAGAGAAGTAGAGAGGAGGAAAGTGGAGGATTTTTTCAATTCAATTGAGACATGGTTCTGTCTCAGAACTCTGTCTCCATGGTGTCTTCCAGAAAAGTGCAATTGATGAGGAATTTAAAGCACTGCTTCTTCTACTGAGCCTGCTCCATTTACAGAACTCAGGTATTTACAAAGAGAAATTCAGCTGAAAAGAATAACATAGCACCTGTACAACTGCTTCAATATTTATGCCCCAGCTTAAGTCTTTCCTCAGGGCTGCACTGAGCTGCACGACTGAGCAGTGCAGAGCTACACTCAGATTCATCCCAGAGACAGTGAGGGAGCTGAGTGGTACAGCCCTGTCATTCAGAAGTGGTGCTGGATGTTTGGTTTGAGCCAAGGCTGCCCATCCCTGTGGGGATGCAGAGGCTCCACAAGAGCAGAGTTACACTCAGATTCACCCCAGAGACTGTGAGGGAGCTGAGTGGTGCAGACAGCCCTGTCATTCAGAAGTGGTGCTGGATGTTTGGTTTGAGCCAAGGCTGCCCATCCCTGTGGGGATGCAGAGGCTCCACAAGAGCTCTCTGTTGCTGGAGTGGTGGAGGAGCTCCCACTGAGCAGCCCAGTGGCTCCCCTGCCAAGGTCTCCCATGAGATATCCCCCCTCTCCTGCGACCATCCATCCCAGTCCCTATTCCACTGCTCATTTATCACAGTCACAGAACTGCAGCTGATGTGTGCAGCAAGCTCAGAGCCCAAGAAGCCTTCTACTGCTGGAGCTGAGAGAGGAGGGATGGTGCAAGCAGTGTTGTAAACCCAAAAATTCCAGTGGGCATCCCTGCAGCAAACACTCCTCAAAACAACTTTGAATCCAGCTTGATGGCAGCCAAACAAAGTCCAAACCAAACAGCAGCTCTTCAGGGGTTCCAAATGCTACCAGTGCAGAGCTGGGAATCAAACACCACAGGCAGGCAGGGAAGTTCTGGAGCAAAACATTGCAATTTGCCATTCTGGAACACTCCAACAAAACTTGAGCCACAAGACAAGTGCACTTTAAACACTATCTGGCTCCTCACAGAACAGCTACAGAGCTAACCAATAATCCAGTTCAAATGTCTACCAGCAATCCATGCAATCACTATTCTAAAATAGAACACATTCTCCTCTATTCACTAAAGCAAATCTCATCAATGACTGACCCATTTATACACAGTAAAAAAGGAAAAGAATGTGTGTGTTGCTCTATTTATTTTTCCTCTCACCTGGAGATGCTATTTACATCATTCACCCAATTACACATGGTAATCAGAACTAACACAAAATTGTATGTACAGCATTGCATCTCTGGTTTTCTGTGGGAAGAACACCAATAGCACATAGACTCAAACTTCCAAACACAAATGTACTACTGTAACTGATACAACTAAGTGGAACAATTCTTTTTTTCCATAGAAGTGTAGCAGAAATTTCTGGACAGAGAGGTGGTATCTTCCATAACAGCTTTTTTGAAGTAGGAACTGTACTTGCATTTAATATCAAATCAGGGTTTTATCAATGACTGTAATTCAAAGTGAGAAGTCATTCAGATTCTGTACATACAATTAACTACCTTTTATTGAAAAGCTGTTAACTCTAATGATATATGTATCTTTAATAACTCAATGAGGAATATTAAGGATAGGCTGAGATCCTCCAGCCTAACTAAAATTATGGCATAAGAAACCTGTTCTGATTTAAAGTAACATTATATTTCACAAGGCTTTTAATGGGAATGTTTAATTTATGGCTTAAAATAACTACAGTTCTTCAATTTAAAATGCTACTTTTTATTATACCTATGATATACTACATGTTCATCTCTTCCTCTGCACATCAGCTGATCTTTCATTTTGGAGTTCTAACAAGCCTTACACAGGGCTGGTTACTGAGTTACCTGCCTGCTCCCAACTTGATGCTGTCATTCCTCCTCAGCAGGTGAGAACGATCTAAATTTTTACCAGAGCTTTTAAAGCACCAGAGACAGTTACTTCAATCCCCTGCCCTTAAAAAAAAAAACAAACACAAAAAACTCCCCAAAAAACAAAAAAAACAAAAACAAAAAACCCCCCAAAAAAAAAAAAAAAACCAAAAAAAAAAACCAAAAAAAAAAACCAAAAAAAAAAACCAAAAAAAAAAACCAAAAAAACAAAAAAAAAATTAAAAAAAAAAACACAAAAAAAACCCCAAAAACAAACCCCACACACCTGTGGTAATGTGTAGTGCTGAAATACTTCAACATTTACTAGTATTTTTTGTTCTGTAGATGCTCGAATCAGGGAAATAGCAGGACTATCAAGCCATTTTGGGCAGGATATTTTATGAACACGTAAGTGAGGTGCTACTGGTTCAAGTCCAGCTATGAAAATAGTGAATGTGGCTCCCTTTGAAAAGACAAGGTGTCTCCCGAAATTTTATTTCTAAAAGGTAGCTTTTCATATTAGAAATAGTCAATATAATAAAGAGAACATGGCAAACTAAAAATTAGCAGAGGATTTGGGCTAAATTCTATACATTGTGCTAGAAAAAAAAAGGGGGGGGGATAATATGAAAATGTAAAAACACTTCATTTTGATGCTTTTGGGTTTTTTTTTGATATTTCATCTCAAACCTGTCAAAAACTCCACAGTCCTTTCCTGGGAAGGTAACATCCATGCATGCACCTCTCTGCAGGTTCTGCAGGACAGTACACTTCCAATTACATCCAAGTGCAAGACACAAAGGGAAAAGCTCTCAGCGAGGGAAACTAGGGCAGCTATTGGATCTTTTACCTTCAAACCCCACATTCCATTCATTAGAGATTAAATTCCAGTTTTTATAAACAGCAAATTACAAAGACCACCAGGAGTCTTCTGTTTTTCTACTCCTGATGTTCTGTAGGAGCAAATCCAGGGGCTATACTGCTTGGTGTGGAACTCTCTCTGCAGGGATGTGATTTCAGTTTCTGAAGTTCTTCCTGGCAGAGAAGCTCCCCTGGCAGAGGGAAGTTCAAGGGACAGAGCTGCAGCTTGCACCGAAGAGCAAAGTCAGGCAGGAGGGAACTGAACTGTGCCTGCGCTGGACTCCAGCTTCTTTGAGGACTGCTGCATTTCCTCTTCCAAAGTGGCTGGTGTGATTCCGTTTCTAAAGGATTGCTACAGTGTTTTTTAAACACAGTTTTCCTAGGCAAAAAAAATGATGTCTGTGGCTTACATTCTAACAGGAAATAACTGATTAACTTGCATTGGAAATGTCACAGACAATAAAAACACCAGAGACAGTATGTTTTGTGTTTCTTTGTCATGTGAAAACATTTGACACAAGAACACTTGAGGATTTTGCTCTCTCTACTCTTTTGATGCTTTCCTTTAATATCAGTTATCAATATAAGGAGAAAACAGAATATCCTAATTTTCACACTGATTTAAAATAGAAGGAAATTTTGACCAACTGAACATCAGCAGAAATTAACATACAGTAAAAAGCAACCATAATATTTCAGACAGGTCAAAAACAATTATCTCTAAAACAGCATAGAGGGATTATAAATACCCATTTCAAATTTAACACTGAATAAAGGGAAAATGCGGAACCCTCCTTTTTGGGCTCTGAACAGCATTCCAGAAGTGCAAAATAAAGAGTTAAGTAACTCTTTTAAAAAGCATAGGGATTGCTTTGCAGGAAATAGTCAACAATTATCTATTTGCATTATGAGCCATTAACTGGGGAGCAGACTTGTAGGTTCAGAAACGCGTTAATGGACCAGCTGTCAGATAAAAGGGTGGCTGCAGAAATATGTGTTCTGCCATTTGTAACACTGATGTCTCCGTGAGCATCTGTCTGCAGATCAGTCTGATCCAAAGGCCACCAAAGAGCACAGTAATCCTCCCAGTGACTTATGTGGCACTGCCACAGGCTCTAGACAAATTTAAATCAAGAACCTCTAGATAGATGCTGCTAAATCCTGTTAAAGTAGATTTAATTAGGCTTAATAACCTGAATTTGTCCTTCATTTGTTAGATGAGTTGTGCTGCTCCAGAAATCTCCATGGTGGGTCAATACTGTGGTCTTAAAGCAGCTTTCTGCTCTGCTCAATGCTATGCCATAATCCTTCACTAAGATCATTGTCGTGGCTGTACATCAAAGACATAATGGTTACATATTATTGGACAAAGTCTTCTTTAATGTTACATTTGGCAAAAGGGTTTTAGTGCTTAAGTAAGGAGTTTCAGCCAAATACTCCATCAATAGATAATTGACATCGAGCTTTGCGTAAAAATGTTTGCCATTTGTTTGCAGCTTCTTTAAATTTCTTTCTTATACAGTATACATAGGGCAATTTAAGAAGCATTTGAGGTGTTTCATGGGCTATTAAATATGAAGAAACAATGCTTTAATGGTCACCACATTTGTACTATGCTTTAACCTAACAAATTCCCATCTGCAGTTTTGACACTTTACCTCCATATTTTCCCTTGTTGGCATCTCCTCTCTGCCCAGTGCTGCATCAGGGTTCAGTGCCACTGCCTGGCTTTTTCAGCAATGCAGAAAAAACTTCGGCCCCACTGGAGAAACCAGCAGCACTCTGCTCAGACATAGTCACAGCCCTGTTCTACCACGCCTAGCTGTTTTTACAATTTTGTAACTATTCCAGCAGCAGCAGCAATTTTTGTAATGATACATCATTCTTGTTACATACAGAGAGAAAGAGAGACAGTGACTGAGAGAAAAGAAACTCGACAGAAAGGATGGGAGAAAATGTTCACTGCATCAGTACAAATTTCTGTTTAAAGTCACTAAAAACTAATTTTAATCAAGCTGAAATTATATACAGCAAGACTCACAATGATTTTTTTTTTTTTTTAATTTGGTCACCTTCCTTCCAATGATATTGAAAGAAATCCAACCAACTCTTGTTACAGCTTCAGAAGGGGTGACCATGATGACATAAACTCACAGACTAAATATCTCAGCTGGTAAAACCTCTAGTCTGCTGCATATTTCCATATTTTACATGCAGCAACAGTCTTATCTTCCAGACTAAAAAGATTCATGCTAATAAGCACGCACTGTATATTGTAACAGATCCAAACACCAACAGGTCTAATGTAGACACCAAATGCAAATAAACACTCCCGTGAAAGACACAAAAGAAGCAAATGCTTTAAAAGTAGCTATCAACAGTAGGAAGTACTTAGATAATAAGGGAGCTAGATTAGGACTTTAAACATTCCAAAGAGATAATTTGCTTTCTATGTATTAAAATCCTATTACATAGGAAATTAACAGAAAAGTACTGAGAATTCTAAATCTCACAAACAAAGCACTGCAGAGCATACAAATTAGCACTAAATTAAGAGGAACTGCGGGCAATCTGACAAAAGAATGTGGTGAAGTTTCTTGAGGCACAGTGCTGAAACAATCGAGTGAAAGCGTGGCCCAAAGGACAGGAAAGGCCAGAGGTTCTCTCCCTGGAGGAGAGAAAGAACAGCAAGGTCTCAGCACCACACAGTGGAGTTCACTCACTGGCTGAGCCAGAGTAAATCAGATTTATGGGGCTAGTCTTCCTTCCCGGAGCAAATTGTCATCTCACAACCATAGATAAGGCAACCTTTATCATCCCTTAATTTTCTCAGTGGTTCTCAGAGTAAGGCCTCTCAATACATCCATTCCCCTGAATTTAACGATCCCAGAAAAGCCTTAGGATCAGTCTGTCCCTGGGGGAATTAACGAGAAGTACACGGGGAACAGAATTTAATGACAGATGGCAGCATGAGACTGGGTGCTCTGATTCCTTTTTTGATCTGGTACAATGACTGAAGCAAGCAGTGTCGAACAAGAGAACAGAGAACTCAAAATGCAACAGGCAAACCATGGGAAAGAGAGGACTCAAACAAGGTGCAGTAGTGTTTCCAGATTTTAAACAGTGCAAACCAAAAGGACCTGAATACATGGCTCTTAAAGTCTAGGCAGAGAGTTGATTATTATATCTATAATAATACTACCAAGAAACCAAAACCTGTCTTGCACATGACAAGTGAACTTGGAAAATACATGCTGTAAAACCAAGGAAAGCATCATTATAAATGTACAATCTCCCAATACAAGTTGAAGAAAAGAGGGAATAGGACATGGTGCTTCATTAAGAAACTTCTCTTTGAAAGCTTAAGTGCTTAAAAGACATGGGACACAAAGTAAAAAAAAAAAAAGAAAAACCGGTAGTTTAAGAAATGTGTTTCAATTAGAGATATGACTGTTTAAGGGTATGTAGATCCAGCTTCAATTTCAGGAACAAATTTTGTATATATATAGGTAGATAGTTAGATAGATATATCATTTGGTGAGACCAGGGTTACCATGACAGGAGCAAAGATGTAAGACTGGGCAATTTCTTTGGGAAGTTTTCAGGTAGAGCAGGAAAAAGAACTAGTTAAAAAAAAAAAAAACAAAACTGAACTTTCAGGATAACCAAAATAAAAAACCTATAGTCTGACAAGTATTCAGGGATGTTGTGACATCAGTGTTGGCCCGTGAGAGGAACTGCAGGTTCCAGGTTCCATTTCCCAGTGATAGTGCTGGAGTATGGTTCTTCAGCCACCCCTCACTCAGGAACAGGCTGCTGAAAACATCTGTAGAGAGCAGTTTTCATTTCCAGCAGAACTAGATATGCTGCCTTCTGAAAGCCTCTGTACTATTCCTTTGTCTTGAAATGCATGAGGATTCTGGAAAACATCAGGTTAGAATTCATCTTAGTCTCTCCTCGGGAGCTGAGGCACCCAGATACCTCTTCAAGCATTGTTCTTTCTTTAAAATGAAATGACAGGGAAAATCTGTCACGTAAGATCTCTTCTGAGAAGTTTGATAATGCAGGGAGCATGTTCTGTGCAGGGTCTCAGCTTCAGGATTTACCTGTCTCAGCTGTTCAGGTTAATGTTTTCAGAGTTTTACTTTAGAATCCAACACAATAGCTTTCCATCAGTGTGTGGGGTACTTAACTTGGGTTATAGCATGATTTTATAGTAGTTTGAACAGTTTAGAGCAATGCTTGGCAAAGGCACTAATTATAATTAGATGGCTTTTTCAGGTAATCATTGCACATCACTGTGCACAGAATGCTCAGCCCAACAGAGCCCTCATTTCAGACAGGATGCCTTCTGTAAGAGCCACATCCACATTTTCTGGGCTACAGCTGCAGCAACACAGAACAACCAATTACCTGGGCTGTGTACAGCAGAAAAAACAACCAGCATAAAGTCATGTAAAGCCAAGCTGAGAAAACACAGATCTAAGTTTAGCACGAGATGGAAGCCCTTTGTGGAGGTGTGGGTTTTTAAACAACCACTGATTAAGTTGAAATGCTTGTCCTATATGGTTTAGAGAAAAAGGAAGATAAAAATATAAAAGCACTAGGGCTTCAGTAGGTTCAAAGCTCTTAGATATTCCTTACATCAGACTTTTTGTATTAAACTATGAACATAGCATTTCTTCCTTTGATTGCCTTAAATATAATAAAAAGAATAATTGCCACTTGAAGATTTCCAGTAATTCTCATTCCAGTGTAATTAGATGTAATGATTAGAATCTCTTCTAATGCATTGCAGCTCTTCCTTAGCACCAAGGAACAGTGATGCAAGTTATTTGCATAATTATCTCAGTTAAATGAGGAACACAGCTTAACACAAGAGTTGCCATTGCTTCCACCAGAGCTCTTCAAAAACACCACAGTGTTGTGCAATGACTTGTAAACTGTTTGTGTCACTCCATGATCCATAGAATTTATTCTATTAAACACAGTCTTTTCAACAAACTCATCCACAGGCTGGCTACCCCCAGGTTTTTCGAGGGAAACATTCGCTTTACACCCCAAAGTCATGTCTCAGTATTAACTACTTGTGGGCTGCCTGACTCACCCATCAAGCTTTAAGCACCAGCAGAACAGATTCATCTTCTGATCATTTCCTGAATCAAGAGTGCATCTCTGCACTAAACATATCATAAATATTTAATGCATGTTAACATTTGGAGTTAATAAGAATACTTCTAGGAACCCCACTAAAAATTTTGTAATACAGTTCTCATTTATCAACATATGTGAGCCTTTAGATTCCAATTTCTTGGACCATACGCTGAATTAACAGCCACTTCCATGTTGGTTTAGCCTTTACAAACTAAAGAAGTTGATGATTCTGTTAGCTTCTCCACCACCTTCTCCATTTTTTCCTACATTGTGTAAGAACAGCTGATGAAAACTAGCAGGTTACACAGCTAGAGAAACGCTCCACCTAGCAAAGCATCACAGGACATTTATGGTTCAGGAAGGTTGCGATGAATACATCATATTATATCAATTCAAAATAAACATCTGCTGTCTTACATCACTCACTCAGCTTATTCATCATAATTTCTCACAATTTCAAGCTATTCCAGCTCGCTCTGCTTTTGAGAAAACTTTCTTTGTAGCTTACCTTAGTCAGGAAATTTCATAAATCCTGGCTGACCTTGCTCTTTGGTCATTGTCTGCTCTTGTTTTTATTACAATAACTTATTCACTGCATTTCTATATTTTTCACAGATCTGCTGTCTATTTCCAATTTCTCAGATATTAGAAAGCATTCAGCAATTTTTGTGCTATGCTCTTTTAACTGTACGTGCTCTTCCAAGCAGCTGGCTACTGATATTCACGTGGTAAATCAAAAAGCAGATTTATTTTCAGAAAGACAACATAAATTAGCTAGTCAGCATGATACTAAGTTTTAAGATAAAAGTTTTAAAGATTTAACAGACATTTAATTGGAATCATTGCTCAGTCCTAAAGCGCTTTTGGCAAATGTGGGTACCAGCCTGGAAAATCCAAGCCTGGTCCTTTATGTGGCTCCATCTGTACCCGGAGCTCGGAGCGTGAGGGAAGCATTTGTGGGTGTACGAGCCCAAGCCACACGCATCCTTGTGCTAGCAGGTGTAGTCCCCAGCTCTGCCTGCAGACCAGCAGACAGAGCTGCATCAGCTGCAGCATCAGCATCATCATCATCATCCTCCTTCTCCTCCTCCGTGCCACTCTTGGGGACAGCGGCGGCGTGGGCGCGACCCATCGATTTCTCCCCACCTGAGCTGAATCTCTTTAATAAAGGCATTAAAAAGGAGAAAGATCTCCTGCCCATTTATTTCAGCAGGGCTGAGCTGGAAGCCACACGCACACCCTGAGGGGACAGCTCAGCCTGGCAGCAGCTGCTCTTCTCCAGCCTAGACTCGTCCAGGCTCAGCTCAGCCCCAGCTCAGCCCCGCAGCGTTTTGGGGCAGGGGGAGCTCCCCCCCGGCTGCAAAGGACATCGCACACCTCTGATGTACAAAGGACAAGGATCAGGATGCAGCTCACGATTTCTCACAGCCTTTCACTCCCTGCTGATTGTACCCTGCAGGTTTGTAAAGGCTGAGAGTTCACGAAGGACTAGAAATGTTTAAGGCTGAGGAGAAAGCCCAGAACAAGGATCCTGCCATCCCTTCCATGTTTACACCGTCAGCGCTGTTCAAACACGAGCTGTGGGACTCAACGCAGCTACTGTACCAAGAGCAAGAGGCTGAGCTCTCCGGAGGAGACAAATGATCTAATCACTGCCAGGAGGAGGTGCAGCAGAACTGGCAGAGACTGTGACAGAGCTTGTTTTGGAAGAACAGATTGGATTCTCTCACCAGGCTTACAAAGGGTCAGACTGTTTTCTGAGAACATGGTGTGCCAGCATTCCTAGGACAAATGCAAGAATTGCCTGTGAGCACTCCCAGCAGCATCTGTAGAACACCTTTTATTGACAGTGAAGAAAACAAAACCCCACCGTGATCCATGTTCCTAGCACTGAGTTACTAATTTTAACAGGAACAAAGACACCCTTTCCAGTCAGCACTGGGAATTCTTGTCACATCAGAACTACAAATCTGTGAGACTGAACAAAACACTCCAGGAGAGTGTTTTGCACTTACATCAAGAAGTGGGTGTTTTTAACACTCTGAACTTCCAGGAAAGAAAAGTCAGTGTGAATTGAGGCACCTTTTTCACAAACTTTCAGCCCTTCCTCAAAACAACTTGTAACACTTGGAAAAAAGGGCATTTTTGCATGTCATCATGACAATCAAAGCTATTTTCACAATTTGAGAAGGGGAAAGTGAAAGAAATATCATAGTGTCTCGCTTGTTGTAGCAAAAGAAAACCAACTTGACAGCCACAATATTTTGCCTCCCTTTCCAAAATGGACTAAAACTATTCAATGATGAGTATCTTTATGAATTGTCTGTGCACTGGAAATTCTTTGAATCCTGACTGGCTGGCAGAGAGCACTCAGCCAAGCTAACATCAATGTATCTAGACTTTATTCCTATGCCCACTACAGGTCACTGTCACAGGAAGGATACTGGAACAGACAAACATTTAGATGACTTTGCATTCATAAAACCCAAAATAAAATGGAACTGGCCCCTCCTTTTCTTCCTCCCCCTACAAAAAGCACTAAGGAAAGCTAAATCCTGCAGGCTTTGCTTATATTTTCATATGCATAGTGAAAGAAATTTAATTAAGTCAGCTGAAGTATAAAAAGCAAGGAAGTCTGTTGTCTTTCTTGCTACTGCAGCTTTTTCAGCAGAGGTCAAAATACCTCCTAACAAGAAAGCACTTCACATAAGTAATGTGTGTGCTTTACTGTCTGAACCAGGACTTCTGGTTGTGCATGTTATTTTTACTGTATTTAAAAACACATTTTAATGTCCTGACTCGTGCTAGCAGTGTTCTGGGAGAAGTTCCTAACATAGCTATCACTTAAGATCTGCAACCAAATCTTATGACTAGGCCCTTTTTTTGTTTTCCTTTCTATCATTAAATATGGTACTCCTTCCCATTCTCCCAAAGAAACTTTCCTAGAACTGCTGCAGAGGTGTTCCTCTATCAGCTGCTTCATGTGTGATGAAATAATCAACCTTTCTATGAGACTACCTTTATTTGCATTTTAGTGCACTCATCAGCTTGATTAGGGATCAAAATTCTCTATAGGACACTACACTCACCAAAAACCACTGCATTTGACTGCTGTAATCCAAGAAGATTTGAATACTGTATTCAGAATCAGTCAATGAGCAAATCCTTTTCCCCACAGACTCCTTATATCCATGCTGCGTGCAAAACAAGCATTTATATTCTTCAGACTTTGTCACTAAACCAGCCAACCTTGTCTTTTGGAGCTCACACTTCATAGTTCACTATTAATTTCACACTTCATAATTTAAGCCTGTTACTTAAGAGAATGTTGTGTTTCCAAATACTGAGACTCTCAGGAAAATCAGGCAAAAATGCTACTCAGACATTTATTGCTCTAGAGTTTGCTGCATTTAGTAAATCAGCAGTGAGCAGAGCATGTAAGGGCTCCTTGCATAGTGATTTTCATTGCCAAACTAATTCCACAAGTAGCTGTCCTTGCATCTGTTGGCTTTAGGACTTGATATACAACATTGGTATAAAAGCCACCTACTTGCAAAAAATTGATGTAAAAATCTTAGTTACAAATGCAAAATGGCATTGTATAGCTATTTTACTAAAAGTATATACTTAGAAGAAAGACAGGAATAAAAGGTGGGCACTGAGGTTGTGATTTGCTGAAGTTGAAGGCAGAATGTCAGAGAGCAAGAGATGTTTAGAATAAGGAAAGTTATCTAGGCCTTTGAATACACACACTGATGTGTTCAGGATTCAGCACCCGATTTTATCTTAGCTGCAGAATTTCCAGATAAATATTATACATGTTAGTATATTATGCTAGAGGGATTGTACTACTGGACATCCATTATCCTTTTTCTCAAAAGCTTTCTCATTATTTTTCTGTCATTTTTGGGGAATATTTCTAAGAATTGCACTACCAGCTGCTGTTGCTTCAGGTTGCACAGAGGATTTGCACATACCCACAGCCAAGCAGCTGAGAAGCCACAGTAGGAATACTATTCTATCATGTATTTGTAGGCAAGCAATTCTTAGAAAAGATACCCTCAGTTATGACTCATTCCTTCCTTAATAGGTACACCATTATTACAAATTACAGCTCTCACAATGTGTGAGACCCAGCTAGTGAACCATAATTACAAATGAAAGCTAATGATTCTTCTAATCTTTGGCTTTTTTGTATGGTATCATCCTATTTAAGATCATAAGAAAAGTAATAACATCATGAATAAGAGGCACAGCTACATCCATCATTTTAAGAGAGGCCTCTTTTCTGTCTTACCGAAGGCAAGAGATGGATAAAACAAAAGAAAAAACTAAGTCTCAATAAATATCTTGAGATAGCCAGGAGTTGCCAAGCCTGTTCCCCTGGAGGAACAGAGGAAACACTGCCAGGTAACGAAGGCCTAAGGCTTTGTCTGATATCCTCACTGCACCCTGGCAGATGTCCTAGTAAAATAGCCATCCCAACTCATTACATTTCCCATTAAAGGAATAAATAATATATTCACTATTGAAATTAGATCAAAATATTGAAAGATTCATAAAAATCCTCCCACCTCATTTGTGGAAGAGGAGATGCACATTATCATAAGCACTTTACTTACTGCAAGACTTTTGCTAGCAGCACATCAGTGTCACAGGTGAATTATGATATTCCAGAAATGCCAGCCTTCATAACTACAAAAGTGACCACAATTTCAATAAACTGGAAGGACACATGAAGGGCTATTTAACACCAGGATGAAAGGAATATGTCATTAGCCTTCCATTTCTTCTCCCCTCCTTCTCTGCCAGTAGCTGCCTGTTTGCATTTCAAGATCAGTTGAATTGAGGTTGGCAGCTTGTCTTTAACAGCATTTTAGTGGTCTTCAGTTCCGTTTTACACTCATGTCTCTAATACATAAGACCTACATAAATCAGCTGTTTGGGCGGCAGTGCCATGGTGGCTCAGGCAGCAGCACACACAGTTTCTGGTGTACGAGAGGCACCTGGCACAGGTTCATCAGACACAGCCCTGCAGCTGATCTGGCACAGCGCAGTGCTCCCTGCTCCCTCGGCAGCAAACACCATGCAGGGGCAAGCACCAGTAACCAGGAGGGCTGGAACACCTTGGCAGAGCATGCCCTGGTCAAAGCCACAGAAAAACTCTGCTCCTCCAACATTCACAAAGTTTGTTTTCTGAAACAAGTGCCATTGCATTGGGCACTTGGAAGCAATAATCAGGTTATAAAAATTTACAAGTGACCATGAATTTTCAGCCTGATCTTTCCATTAGGATTAATTACAAGCAGTGCAATAGTCATAAAGCAGCCCCAGAGAGAAAATAGTCTCTGTAATTAATTGTGCCATTTGACTAATAAAATAATGTATATTTCCATTACCAAAACTGAATGCAAACAGAATTGATTTTCAGCTTTGATGTAAACACAGCTTATTATCTTGATTAATCCTTCTCCACGCCTTGTTTTCTCGAAGACCTTTTTCTCAAATAAAGCCACACACAAACAGCACTTTTCTCTTTATAGCCTCAGATAAGATGTAGGATGCAAGACCCGATACAAGAACACATTCATGTTACTGATGCTAAAATCACCTTGGAAGTAGAGCGCTGTTGGTGAAGTGGCTGCACCAGCCCCGGGCTCAGTACTAAGAGCATCCTTTTGGGGCAAATGGCCTGGATGCTCTGGTCCTGCCTGACCTGGCGGGGAGCGCTCCAGGGGCGCTCCGGGGTTCTCCATTCCCTTCTGCTCCCGAAAACACCGTTATCCTCACAGCCCGCGCAGAGTTTCCCGGGCTGCCTGCTCAAAGTAACCCTTTTGGGGTTACTAAGGGCATTAACCCTTTTGGAGTGACCCTGTCGGGGGCTCCGAGCAGCCAGGGCTCGTCCTTCCCTCCGCGGTGCCCCCGCCGCCGGGGCCGCTCCGCCGTGTTATGAATAAAAAGTTATCTATTTTTTTTAAGGTTACAGAGCTAAAACCGGTTAGACCAATTGCTGTTAAATTAGCTTCATGGTTAAGAGTTCTTCTTTAAGTTCTTCTTGCCTGTTAATGGTTGGCTATTTAGCCATTGTTCCCCTGATGCTTGCCAGGGAGCGACACCTGGACACGGCAGCATCAGGAGAATGGGAGTGGCCTGAGACCTCGTATGCAGATGAGAAATGCACTGCACCAAATCTTCCAGTTTTCCAGGAAAACCCCTAAAAACAACGAGCCAACATAGAATTAGGGGACCTAGGTGACGTCTAAGGATGGGCACGAAGTCCAGTGCCTGCTTGGATCCTTTTTGCTTCTCACCCTGACCTAAGGATGTTCACTAAGGAGGGGACCCGAAGTGTTGGACCGAAAATTAGGAATCTGCCAATCTCCCGTGAGGACTCAGTCCCCAGCTCTGCCTGCAGACCAGCGGACAAAGCTGCATCATTATCATCATCATCATCATCCTTCTCCTCCTCCTCCGTGCCACTCTTGGGGACAGCGGCGGCGTGGGCGCGACCCATCGATTTCTCCCCACCTGAGCTGAATCTCTTTAATAAAGGCATTAAAAAGGAGGAAGATCTCCTGCCCATTTATTTCACGCCGGCTGCACCTGCGCCCCCCCGGCCGAGCCCCCCGAGCCGGCAGCCGGCACGGACAGCTGGGCTGAAACACTTCCCTCTGCTGGCAGAGCCTATCCAGCCCGTGGAAATAACTGCTTTTCCGAATTCTTCTAACTGCAAGTGCAAAACAGATCTTTAATTAGCGGTAGGAACAGCCGCTGCTGTCCAAAATGCAGTCTGATCATGGTCTCAGTCCTTTTGCCCTCAACATAGTAAAGTGCACGTGAACACAAAAATCTGAAAAGTACAGAAGATAACATCCAAAATGGATTAGAACCAAAGCCTACGCTGAAGTGCTTTCCTAAATCAAATTTTGAATCAAATAGCACACTGTTTAATTAAAGAACTTCATTTACATTCCCACCTTTCACTTCATCTACAGCACATTGCTTAATTATATTCTCTAATCATGACAAGAGACGTAAAATCTCACCCACTACTTCTGCTCCTTAATTTGCAAAAAAAATCCCTTTACAGTTAGCATAAATATTCACGGAAAAATCTCTGAAACACTGGAGGTGCAAGAATATCCTTGTGTATTTTCTGAACACACAGTTTTCAAATTAGAATTTTTCCAAATTCCTTCCAGACTCATTATGAAAACAGAACACCATAGTGGGAAGTACAGTAGCACAGTTTGGATGAGGAACAGATAATCCGTATTATAAAAGGTAAATTTGGGATTACTGAAGTAAACTTCACAAGTCTGCAGCTGAAGTACCAGGGTCACAGTGTTGAACAGGCTGAATATACATTCTTTACCTTAGACAGTATTTAAAGATATTGCAAACTACTCACTAATTTAAAACAAATTTTGTTTCCAGCAGCTTGCCTTAAATTCAGCCACTGCTTGTTCAGCAGTAATGATGTTCTCCTTTTAGAAACTGCACAGAGCAGCAATTCCATCATTAAACTGAATCATAAATGAATTACCTCCTTTTTTTTTTTCCTGCACAACTTTTCTTTGATTGTTATTGTAAAGGTTCTATCATCATTTAAATATGCAGCTTTAACAAATAAGTTTTCTTGAGTTCTGTTAGTCTCCCTGCCCTTTCAAGTTTTTAAGGCCAGCCTGAAGAAGCTGCGGGCATTTGCTGAGCAGGTGAGAATCCCTCTGCAGGGAGGAGCCACCAAGGATGAGAATCCTTCTGCAGGTAGCTCTCCCCACCAAGGATGACTGCATCCTGCTTCAGGCCAGAATGCCCTTTACATTACTTACTTTTATTTTGTGTGTATTCCACCTCTCTTTCCCTAGAGGTGACCCGAAGGACTTCACACAGTCAAATGTATGGAAATCACGATCCATTTAATCCCTTCTTGAAATTTTTCCGACTGGTGCAGAGGAAAACAAGGACACAAACACCCAAGGGTCTGCACTTCTAGTAAAAGCCCTTCTAAAATTCTGTCTGCTCTGATCTGAGTAGCTGGCTGGGTGGTTTCCCACTCACTGCACTACAAAGCAAATTTGTTTGAATACATCTATTGTGGAGGCTGCCTGCTCTCCACTGGGTTTGTCTCTGGGGCACCACCTTTTATTCTCATTAGTGAAGGGATGCCATCGGGAATTATTTAATCTCAGATATTAGTCTTGAAAACTGTTTGTTTTGAGGGCATTTGGTTTAATATACATAACAAAAGCAGTAGACTGTCTTGGAAGGAGGAACAAATTCTCATGCAGTTTTATCAAACATGACAAAAAAGCATCTCTGAATCCTTTACTTCATTACAATTTCAGATGCAAAATAAAGATAGAAATCTAAAAATTATACTCCTTAGGCTTTTCTTCCATTTCATAACCAGTTGAGAGAATTAATTTAAGACCAATAAAGATTGTTGTCAGTAAGATTTAAATCAACAATGAATGGAAATGCATTGTGAAAGTGTTGAATGAGAGCATAATTTCCCAAACACTACTAGCAATCAGAATTTAAATATCTTTTCACCCATAGTCTTCAAAGCAGCTCACAAAGTATTATTTTGACCTTTGTGTTACAGATGAGGCAATTAAGGCAGAGAGTAAGAACCTCATAAGCTTCTTGAAAGTTCTGCTTTGAAATTTTTATCAGGAAAAAAAAAAGGCATATTTTCTGGTGAAAAGCTGAAATCAAAACCCTTTGCATTACAGAGGTGCAGAAAAAATGGCCCAACAAGTAGAATATAACAGAATGGAAATGGAAATTACTACAGATATCTTAAACTACCTCCAGCTCAGCCTCTGACTAGAAACCTTGGTAAATGGTAAATGCATAGACCTAAAGTGACTCTCATTGCTTACACATGCATTTAGATTTCTGTGTATACAGCTTCCAGAGCATTCCACAGATGACTGATAACAATTGTGAAGCTATCGTT
The DNA here is from genome assembly GCF_017590135.1 of Pyrgilauda ruficollis. Classification (NCBI taxonomy): domain Eukaryota; kingdom Metazoa; phylum Chordata; class Aves; order Passeriformes; family Passeridae; genus Pyrgilauda; species Pyrgilauda ruficollis. The sequence goes on from NW_024531043.1 coordinate 13,661,465, forward strand.
TACAACCTTATTCAAATCTATAGAGTCACAGACATGCAGTGGTGCAATGTCTTTAAAACCAATTCAACACTACTCATGCAGTAGAGTAGAGCCAGGAAACACCCAGGTTTCCTTGCATTTAAGGAATTTTCTGGGATTTAGACTGTAATATTTTCAGGTTTTGCTTTCCTCAATAGATTCCTTTGTAGAATTCTTAAGGTAAACTTATCTGCACCCACATAACCCTTTAACTCTACAATACAGTGTTGTCAAGCAACATTGCTTTTCCTGACCAGCTTCACAACCAGCAGCGACAGCAAAGATGTCATGCATGCTTTACATAACATAAAAGAAATTTTTTTTTCTCTTCATTTATGAATTTAGTACAGGCCCAGGACATCAACTTTATTTCAATTCACTTGCTCTCTCAAACAGAATTGATAACAAAGCTGGTTTTCCATGAGAAAAAACTAATAACTTTATATTTCACCTTGACATTTTTCTATCTCCTATGATTATTAGCTCCTCTGTCTCAGCTGTGAGAGTTAACCATTTCAACTCCCTCTCCTGCCTTCATGCCTACCCTGGTGGGCAGCATTGTAGAAGGTCATGGCTTGGCTGTAACTAAACCTCTGACAAGCCCTGGTAAAGGGAAGGAAAAGGGGAGAAGGGTTGCCATACCACTGACACTGGTACAAACTTCTGACTTAAATCCCCCATTGCCTTCCTCTCTGATCCTTTCCGGCTTGTACCAAGTGCTGTCTGCCAACCCTTCAACCTAAAGAAAACAGCCTTTAGGAAGCAGGGGCCATCACTTGCATTGGAGTGGTGCTTGGAGACCTCCTCAGGCAGCAAAGACTGCAAAAGCAATGCTGTATATGTCAGACATAAAACTTAGACCAGACAAAAGGAAAGGGATGGAAAACAGATATGGATTTTAAAGCTTGAAAACTGTCCCTGCAAGTTTAATTTGTTTGCCCAAGGTCAGTACTTGAGACTGGTAAGCTGAAAACCTGACCATTTGTGTTCCTAGGCTAGCCATTGAGCACCATAAAAAGCCATTCTTTCACTATTTTTGGAGAACTATTCCTAATATGTATTTGACTTGGCACATGCGAAGTAGAGGAATAATGTATGTGAAGTGGATAAATACAGCTCCATTATGAGATGCCAGAGATGATGGCTTAGATATTCAGCAAATTTAATAATGATGTGTCAGAATCAGAGTCAGTCAGAAAATTAATCTTTGAAGTTTAAAGTAATAACAACAGGCAAGCTCTGCTCCTCTCCCCAGGCAATATCCAGGTATCCTGGGATATTGAGGATCACTAAATAGAAAGACAGCTATTGGAATCACCACAGAGCTGTATTTATGTGACCTGTGATATTTCATAGGCAATAACTTTACCTGTAAATATAAGATGGGTCCCCTTTTCATTGTAGGAAAATGGTTGAGGAACAGCCTCTCACCACAACTCTTCAACTCAAAGTGATTTGGACAACATGAAGTTACCTCCTTTGAAATGTAGAGTTAAAGCAGAAATCCATTTTATCGTATTTAAATGTGCTCAGATAATCATTATCATTGCACCTGAGCATCACACACACCCCAGCAGGTATACCTGGAGCAAAACAAAGATCATGCACCTCGTTGTAAAAAGGGTTAAAGACAACCTAAATATACTCCCGCTGCAAGACTGAGCTAGATTTCATTTATTTAATCCTCATTCTCACCCTAATTCTGCCACCTACGAGAAAATGAGCAGTTCACAAGAGGAAACCAGAAAGTCTCCTTCCCACCCCCATAATTTTTCACAGGGTAGGTCAACTATAAGATGCCAAATCCTGAAGAGTTACCAGTTACACCGATACAGATCCAGCCTGAACTCCTGAGCTTGGTCTGTCTGTCAGGAAAGTGAGCTCTCATTTAACAGAGTCTTTAGCTCATGCATCTCTACAAGATTTGTGGAGGGCAGGATGTTGCTTGAACTGAACTGAGAATTGAACCAACATCTAATTACAAAGCACTGTATCAAAACTGTCACCTTGTTCTTACACATCATCAGTTACTTATGGCCTTCTAAAGAGCAAACTCCACGCCAAAGCACATTCCTGTGACAGGTGAAATCACAGGGGACAGAAAACAACCCAGAGAACAGACATAACTGCAGCTATAGAACAACTTTTTGCCCAGCTCAATGTTCAGGTCTTCAGTCAGATTCTAGGTTCCCAGATTATTAGAGAAAATGTAATCTGGCAATATAAAATCAATTGTTTTTGAGCCAGATATGAAAAGCATAATGAGCTTTCATTGAAGATTCCCATTCCCTACCTTGTGGCAATGCCCATCAAAATTTCTACAAATAGAAATCTTAAAAATACTCTATCTAGTAAATGACTCATTCAAAATATCATTCATTCTAGAACATAACTAGAAACTTGAAATGTAAACAATTCATTCAAAATGCCTTTAATTGCTTGAAAACATTTCGTAAGAGCATCCACTGATTTAAAACTTGACTTTAAGTAACTGCTTTCTGCCTTAATAAATGACAAAGCTTACACAAATTCATTGAAAATGCAAAATTCAGAATTTTATCATCTGTGTCCTGATAGACACATTATTCACAGAGAATATGCATCACTGACTGGCAATACATAAGCAGGGAAGCCCTTGTTATTCCACTTAGTTATGTCCTCCGTTCAATACAAAATGCAGATTTAAAAAAAAATTAGAGTTAACTAATTAGCAGTCTCTTAAATTTGGTGAGATTAATTATTTTTTCCTTATTGTTGCTAAAATTAACAGAAATTGGCTATAAGTAAGAGAAGCAGCATTAAAGAAAGAGAAACAAGCATTAAAGAAAGAGAAACAACCAGAATAATGGACACAGGCTCACTTATTCATAGATAACAGCAGCAGACAGAACAGGAGATAGAACTTACAGCCAGAGACTGTAATTACAGAAATACTGCTGGCACATTTTAAGTGTAGTGGCTGCCAGAGAGATTGCTTACCAAAGGTCCAAAATACAGAAGAAAATCCATTCCTGGATGCTTTCTCTCTCTCTCTCTCTCTCTCCTATCATATTACTGTATCTAATCTGGGATTCTTAGGAGATTAGAGTTTCCAGAGCTGTCTTCTGGGGTAGCTAAATGCAATAAATATCCTTCAGAGTACAACTTGGTATTTCTGTCACAGGATTTACTGCAGCTGGCTTTCCAGCCAAGGTATATTTTTCAGACATTTATTTGTTCTCTTGTCATCAACATTAAAAGATTGAGAGTGGTTAAATAGAACAAAGGAAAAACAGCCAGAAAATTTGTATGATTTAATTAAAGAAAGAAATCAAAGGGATGATAGGCAACAAAGGAAGCTTAAATGAAAATTTACTACCTCTGGAAGTAACTCCGTGTAGAAGGTAATAAAATACCTGGCACTTGGGTTCCTAGTGAAATGAATCATATCTTCACTACACAACTCTTCCACAAGCATCTGAATAAAATCACTTCTTCCAACAGCTGCAACTGGATCTTGTTTTAAGATGAATAATATTTCTCTAATATTTATCTCATCTTTCTATTGATACATGAGACCTGTCTAGACTCTGTCTGCCAAAATTCTGACTTCAATTTCCTCTTGATTTTCCAAGTTGCTGATTACAGGAAAAACCCTGGATTTTCATGCTCCCTGGGGTGCAGACAGGCTGGGCTGCTCTTGCTAATCCTCATCCAGGAAGCATTTATAATTTCATGATATTTAATTGTAGTTATTAATTGGCTTAGATTAAAGAAAAAGGTAAATATTAATGTTACTCAAATTAGGCCATGGAAGAAAAATTAGAAGTTTTTAAAAGAATAATGTTATACACAATAAAAATTGCCTTTTTTTTTTCATTGACATCAAATAGGAGACTGAACCAAACCACTTTTTTTCCTTAAGGTTTCACATTTTATTAATTAATGCATGTGCAATGAGATTTACATTCCCATAATTCGGGGAAGCTGTTGGAGACAAGTGAAGAGTTAACATGCTGTAAAAAAGTTCTCAAGCAAAGGCAAAAGACAGACCCAAAGCTGATGACAAGAAACCAGCATAACCTGTTAAACCACTCCGATGTGCACTCAGTGAGACACTGGGAAAGTGAATTCCACAGCATCTAACAGACGTTACTGAAGCCTAAAAATGCGATGTGTCCTCTGGCTGCTGAAAGCAGCTGTGCAGTGCAAACACAAAGGTGGGAGCAGCACGGGACCTGCATTACCCACAGCTCCTTTCCTCCTCCTCTCCTGAAGCTGTGTCCCAGCCCAGGATGACAGGGGGTGTGTGAGCACCCAGCCTGTGACCAAAGTCATCCAAAGAAGAGTTTATTCCTCATTATTTCTTTTTTGATGAACATAAAAATGAGGAAGGGGGAAAATCAGCTGCTTGACTGTTTCTAGTTTAAAATTAGACACTGCACAAAGCTCTAAAAAGGTTTGATTACAGCTTTTGATTCATTGACAACGTGCTTCCAGACTTTTTAATATATTTTATGGTTATTTTAGAATCCTAGTACTTTACAGCTTTCTGCTACAAAAGTTCCCCAATTAAAACAGAAGAAAATACAGTTCACTCACAATGTAACACTTTTAAAGTGAATGTACAATTTAAATGTTATTGTTTCTTCCAAAATGTGTCTCTCTGGAATATATAACAGTTGTGATTTTTCAGGGAGTAAGAAGAATATACATAACGTGATATTTGTAGCTAACAAACAGGACTCTGTTTTACATACACAAACAGAGAAGGTTGCAGTAGAATTATGGGCAGTATTTTAAAAAGAATGTTCACAGTTAGAACCTTCCTCCGACATTAAATATTTCTCCTAGTAAAGAGCTGTGGCAACTATTTATTACAACCTGCATGGTTTGCATATTAATGTTGCAATCACCAGAAATGCAGGCTATGTCTCAGCAAGGAGGGAATTTGGGGCTCAGGCAGAGAAATTTAATGTCAGAGAAAAACACTTTTTACTTGGGGAGTCGTGCTGGCTCCACCACGAGCACCAAGGCAGCAGCTCCCGTTTATTCTGCAAGGGGGGACAGCAGCCCGTGCCAGACCTCCAGAAGGAAGCGCTGTGCCCGGTGAGTTCCTGGGATTTATCAGCGCAGCACTGGCGGTTCAGAGAATTTTCTGTACAGGCAGAGTTTCCAGAGCGTGTGTGAATGTGTGAATGCACGCTCCCCACAGCCATCCTGAGCAGGGAGGGCACCACGGAGCCCGAGAGCCTCTCCTGGCTGCAACTAAACTGCACAGCCTCTCCTGGCTGCAATTAAACTGCAGAGCCACTCCTGGCTGCAACTAAACTGCACAGCCACCCCTGGCTGCAATTAAACTGCAGAGCCTCTCCTGGCTGCAATTAAACTGCAGAGCCACTCCTGGCTGCAATTAAACTGCAGAGCCTCTCCTGGCTGCAATTAAACTGCAGAGCCACCCCTGGCTGCAATTAAACTGCAGAGCCACGCCTGGCTGCAATTAAACTGCAGAGCTGCACCAGCCTCTCTGACAAACATCGCTGGGGCTTTGGAAAGTCAAGGCAGCAAGACACAGATCCCACCCTGCACTTCATTTAAATTCCTTGCAAAGTCACTTTCCCGTGACACTATGAAGCAAACAAACCCATGATATTCATATTCCAGAGACTTATTTGCATGGATTTCTTCCTTTCTGCTTTTCTGCCCTTTCAAGTATTACTTAGAAATTATAAGCACAGGCTGACTGTCTGAAAGAGATGGCAAAAGTCAGAGATTTTCTATTCTCTCAGGAAGGCACAGGTGTGGCATCAAATGAAAAACTTCAACAAGAGATAATACTGTCACTAAAAGGATTCATAAATACATTATTTAAATGACCAAGATGTCATTGGCATAGCAATACTGCAGGTCATACGCAGATATTTTCTTTAAAAAAATAGTACACCCACACTCATTTCACATTGGTATCATAGAAAATGCTGCTTTGTCTTTCTAGGGGAAGTCAGACTTGCACTAAGCAGCCCTGCCTGTGCTCAAGTACCCTGTGGCAATGCATTAAAATCCATTTAAATGAGAGTGTTACTTGATGTTTCAAAATTCATGAAGGAACACTTGGTTCTTCAATTTTTCCTTTCTCCCTGTGCAGGGTAGGAGGTGAACAACCCTGCTCTGGGGTATCAATGTATTACCACACGTTAGGGCAGTGATCAGAGCAGAGGGCACAATGAATTTGTGCTGGATTTTAGCCATTACAAGTAGTTTTCTCTCAGTTTAAATGAGCAGATTCACGTCCTCATACCATTATCCTGGAATAAAAGCCTGAATATAAGCAAACAAAAGATAAAGACACAAAGTGCAATCAAAACTCAGCAGTTTGAAGCAGCCAGTCTGCCTTATTTTCCATTGCAATTTCTTTTATTGCCTTGTGTACTAACACTAAACCACTGCATCGTTCAGCTGAAAGGGTGAATCTGGGATCTGTTCTGCTCTCAATGTTGTCCCCAGTGCACTGCAATTACAGAAACACCTGGTTTGAATAATTTCTCTACACTCTACTGTGAAAATTCAGTGCCCAACAGACCAAAATTCCACCTCAGTCTGCAGTATAAATAATGTATGTATAAGGCACTCAGATTTGTACAGGGCTCTGGACTTCTCCCCTGTGTCCTCAGTTACCATATTCTTGTGGAACAAATTAAAGGGGAAAATGAGATTTGCTAAACTTTTTTCTGACACTGTATGCAATAAGTATTCTTAAAAAGAGATAGATTTGGAGGCTGGCCAAACCCTATCTGCTCTGGAGACCAGCCTGGAATTGTCCTCTGGAAACATGATTGCTCTCATTCCTGACATGGAGCATCTCAGTCTATATCACCTACTTGAAGCACTAGCACCAGTTTTGCAAGTATTTCTGAAAAATAAAACGTTTGGGTATTTCTTCACTACCTTCTTATTTTTGTGGAGTTCATTTCTTGGAGCACATTTAACCCAATGCTCATTTTGTGCCTCTCCTATGTGTGATTTTTATTTGCAGAACATTGTCAGCAAAATATATTCCTGTGTTAACATTGTAACACTCTCACAGACACACCACAACAAAGATTTCTAAATGCACCTACAGCAAACCCAACACGAAGAGTTGGCCAAACGCTTCCAAACACTGGCTGTTCAGAAGGTCAGCCTGCACACTTACAAGTTTGAAATCCTGAATGGTGCTGACAGCATTTCAGATGAGCCTTGCCATGTCACTACAGTGGCCTGGATGCAGGGTTATTTCCTGCTGGGGCTGGCAGCAACTTCAATAAATGTCCTAATCTGCATATGCAGCTATTTCACCTGCAGCTTCTGCCAGGTCTGTAAACCTCAGGGTGCTCATCACTACAAAAATTACTTTCCAGTCCCCATGAAGTCCTTCAGCCCCTTCATAAGTATTTTCACACTTCTGAGGTGACAAAAATACATATCACACACACACCATAGCCTAGAGATCGGATCACAGGGCACTGGACCAAGACTAGAAGCTATTAACAGTGGAAATGGCAAAGTTTAGTCACGCCACTCCCCTCTCACTTCCCTGTAAGAATCTGCTCCATGGTCAGGAAAACTTCCGCCCAACTCTGGGTGTGTTCATAGAGAATATTCACCGAGAATGTGTGAAGTAGTGCTTGCAAATACTGCTTGGCTGAGCTCATGAATTTAGCTCTTCAGGAGCACCCACTAATCTGCAAACTCCTGTGTCCTCTTGAAGGAGAGCACGAATAAAAGGCAACAAATCCCACCTTCTGTATTTGAGAAGAAGGTTTCAAAGACCAAAAATTTCATAGCCAGAGTAAATCCCTGGAGATTTATGTGGGAGCAGAAATATATCCGTGCAAAGTGGTTGCAGTGTTTTATTTACACAGATATTTTCTATTTTAGAAATTTTTATTAAAAGGAAAAATTGCCACTTCCTGGGGCAGACTGTCTAAACAGTGCTCCTTGCTGCACTGTGTAAACTAAAAATTTCTTAGCATTTTTATAAAACAATCACTTTCCAAGCCTTATTGGTTTGCTGCTGGAAGCCAAAGAATTGGTATGTTTCTTGTTTCCTGCTCATATGAATGCTAAATCTCCTCTGGTTCAGATGCTCTGCTTACATATTATTCATAATCCTGGCAACACGTTGCTTTGACTTCTCCAAGAACCAGGATAATGCAGCAAAATTATTCTTTTCAAAAAGAACAGAAACCACAGACTTGAGAAAATTTATTTCCAAAGTGTACATAAAATTAACCAAGTCTTCCTAGAATAAAATCCCACCTTAAGAACAACCATCACAAAGATGCAAAAAACACTAAAAAACAAAGTAACGGAAAATATTTTTAAATCCTTTCTTATATTCCACTTTTGGTTTGTTGTTAGCTCATTACATGAGTCTTTGTAAAAAATCTCTCAAAAAAATCTTTCCCCAAAGGAGTAGGATATTTAGCTTAGTGTGGACCAACTTCTGTTAAATATGTCACTTGGGAGAAAGTTGAGCGTTTTTATTATATGGATGCAAAAAAATTCCAATTTTTTGTCTTACAGATTTACCTCCTATGTGCATGCAAAAGATGAAATATAGTTTCTTTTCCTTTTACTGTTATTCATTGCCTCCTTCGCCATTGCTATAATTCTTTTTAATTACCAAATAAATGGATTTGTTCTGATAATCTAAAGTTTAAAAAATTCAATGCTCTCCAGAATTTTCTCACATTTAATTATTTTTTATTACATTTAAATTTTTTACTTCTGCTATAACCCCTTAAGGACTCCCTTTTTCCTCTGAGGCAGTGAGAGAGCAAGCCCACAATTTGCAGTGCCTTATGTAATAGCTCCTATTGGAGAAATACATCTGGGGCTGAATTCTTAGCTGTTGTGATTTCATGGATTAAAAATTACTCTGAGCATTTGGTTTTCTAAAAGATGGGACTGGGCACAGAGAGGTAAAAGAAAACTGACATTAATATGTAAGCAGACATTTAGCTTGGGTGGAAGTTAATGATCTCCATCCTGCCAAAGCCTGAAATTGCCTGTGAGCTTTCCTAGAAGATGCTTCAACAAATGAATGTGAATAATTTACAGAAAAAAAAAATCCTAACAGAAATTTACTCCAACTGCTTCTAAGATGGGTGGTAGGGAGGATACAAATGCATCAGGCCTGGCATATGTAAGCAAAGGAAGAATGTGGCTGTTCCAGATGCCACAGGAGCCAGTGAGATGGAAGACTGGACCATCTCTTTGACATGTGTTCATTCAGGCAGTAACACATCTATTTCTGTTGTCATCATGTTGCAAAAGTCTCATTCCTTCTTGCTGTGGTTTCGTGGGCAGCTCTTTAGAGCACAGACTCCTTCCTCCTCATAAAGGAGCCAGCTGACTCCAGCTCCTCCTCAGGCAGCCAAGCCACTCTTGTACAGCACTCCCCTGCTCGTGGCCACAGCTCTGGCCGGTTAAAGTCAGGCTGTTCCTAATCTTTGGTAATTGGCACGGCTGCACCTCCTTAGGGGTGAGATTACTTTCTGCACTATCTCTATTTTCTTATGTTCTATTCCCCCACATATTTCCAGTCTAGGAAACGAGCCACAGCATCTAAGCAAAAATGCCACAGCGCACAGACTCTGTTTGAACACCTCTGTGCAATTCAGAGACACTCGTGTGTTTCACGTGGACTACCAGGTTTTCTATTACATTTGATCTTGGGGGACAAATGTACCTCTGTAAAAATGCTTTCTGACAAATGAATGGACAAGAGGCACAATTTTTATAGTAATATCATTAAAGAGAATGATTGCAGCCCAAGTCCTCCTCCATCTCTTTAGCTACACTGTGAAAGAACTATGCAACTCTGAGGGCCTCATTATTCACAGTAGCAGTGTGGTCCAAAAGGTCTTTACTGCCCTGGAGACCTGAATGGCCTGGAATGCCCCATTTGGAAGGCTGTTGATGCTTGAACTTTTGCACCCAAGCTTTTTCCACTCACTATTTCTGAACCCTTGCAAAAGGCAGATCTCATAAATGCTGGTTTCTGTGCAGTACTAATAAGAGATTCTGTGTTCTGACAGGACTGTCAGTATGGCATTGATAACTATACCTTTCAAAGAGGTCCCCAAAAATGAAATGACAACACTCAACAGTTTCGTATATAAATTTAGTGTGACACAAATTAAATTATAAATTTAATAGTGACTTTGGCATGTCTACACAATACCTATGTTTTAATCCCATGGAAGAGCCATCCAGAGCAGAGTCATACCTCACAGAGGATCTCCAGAGGCCGTGGATTTCTACCACAGGCTGCCACAGAGCTGTTGTTAACCCAACCATTAGCAAAGGGAAGTTTCTCAGATGCAACACGTAAATGTTGCTCAGCTCCTGCTTAGCCATACAGTGCTGACACCTCTTTAGAAACGACATTTCTAAAGCCCAGCTTCTCACTCAACAGAAGCCTTCTGGTTGTAAAAGGATGGGAAGATGCTTTTAGGAGAGGAGCACCACTTTGTGACAACCTTCTCAGCCTCAAAAAGGCACATGCTGGAAACTGACAGGCCCTTTCTTTTTCCTTGGATGGAGAAGACTCTTGTCTCATTATATTCCCTTTTCAGTATTGTTGCTTTTAAAGTGACAAATGAATAAATAAACAACATCTGGGTTGCAGAGCAGCCATCTGGGAAAATCTTGGAAGTGAAGTGTAGAAGGGCCCCCAGAGAATGCTCAAGAGGCAGAGAATGGAAAATAACCTGCAGATGCACTCAGCAGAGCCAGGAGCTCCATCTTCCCCACGGTGGGCATGGCCAGGAGCCAGCCCCCACCTGGGCTGTCATCCTCCCCTGGTGCTGGCAGGGAGCAGACCTGTCTGCAGGAGTCTGACTGCTAAAAACCACAACATCCTGCGGGACTCTGGCCCCTGCTAGACATTCTCTGTCTCTTAGTTTTGAATACACCTCTGCTTTAAACACACATAAAAGATATTTATACCACAGCTTTGAACAGCAGCGCATTACGTGGTTTGTTAGACCTGAAGTACAGTTCCATGGTCAGATTGATTTAATGTCTATCTTCCTTTGCCTTCCCAACCTACAAGCTTGCATGCTCTCCCTCTTGTGCTGGCACCAGCTCAGCCTGCTGGGCTCTGCAGCCATCTTAATCAGGAAGTTGATTAAGCTGAGTATTAATAATTCTTTGCTTTGGGGCCAGAGCAGTTTCCTGAAGTGGCTGATTACTTGGCTGCAGAGAAACTTGTCCTAGGAGAAGGGAGAGGACTAGATTGTGGTGCACACTCCTCAGCAGCACCGCAGACCTCGATTATCCAGACTTCTTTGTAAACAACGTGCATGAGTGTGACATTCATAACAAAAGCCTTTTGAGCCTCCCTCCATTTTGACTCTTTGCTCAAGGCCCAGGTGATGTGTTTGAGCTGTGACACTTTTTTTTTTTTTTTGCTGCCTTTGCTTCAATCTCCATCACAACCAAGTTAAATTGTTAATTAAGTGTGGAGAAGGAGAGGAGAGTGAACCTTAGCACACAAAGGATCAGAACAATTACTTAAATAAATTTCTTTTTCAATCATGGTCTATCTGGTTATTTTATTAGATCATCAGTTTGCAAATATTTTTAACAGAAATGGAGATGGATTTAACATTTCCCCCTGTGCTTTCTTTTCAAGTCAAACTATGACATTTCACAGATTTTGCTAATCTTAGTTTTCAAAAATCACTCAACTGTGTATAATTTGGAAAGTAATAATGCAAGTCCTATGCAGGCAATAATTCCTGAAAGATAAGACCAAATTTCAAGAGAAGGAGCAGCTTCAAGAGAAGGTTTTGCAGTGGGGCATAGCTGTCCTACACTATTTGTCTGAACAGGTTTGTAATATTTTACATCTTATGCAGGAATCAATAAAAGGAAAGAATATCCTTAGTCTCACTTGAAGACGATGTCACTTTCCCACAAAGCTGACAGCAGGAAAGAGTTTCTATGACATTTTTTCATGTACCAGAACAGGCTGCCAGTTTTGATTCCATTTTTTCCCTTGTTCATCTAGTTGTGCACTCTATGCACATTAGATATGTATAATGCGTATCTAACATATTATATATAATTATAAAATACATATAGGCACAACAGAAAGAATAAGAATTTCACTTCTTTGTCTACCTGACTGCATTGTAGATCAAAATGCTGCCAAACTTTTAATGGGTCTTTGTCAGAAATGGTGAAAATTAGATGTGTATATTCCAGAGTCAGATGCTAAGTCAATATTACTATCAAAAGTTTGAACAGACATGATTTAAAGACTCTTTTGCTCACGGGCATAAAGTATGTATCATCCACTGCACCTTTGCCATTGCTGTTAAGTCTAACCTGGACTAATCCAGTGTAGCAAGACTCATTTCTCCCTCCCCTTCTTGCCAGCCCATGGCCAAATAACTCACTAAGCTTTTATTTGGCGCTTTAACAGTGGTTTCTCTTCACTTAAATTGCAAGCTTAGTTCCTGCTGTCCAAAAATCAGGTCACACTGTCACACCCAGGCTGTGCCACATATCTGGACAAACCCACCCTGCTGGCCCTGGAGAGAAACTCCTATTCTTGTGCCTCTTGCATCTTCTGGGTCAAAAGATGTTTTAATTACTTGAAAGATCAGTCAGCAAGTCACATTCAGTGAGAGCCTGTGCTCAGCTGGAGCTGGTGCATCAGCTGAGTCCTGGGCTTCTTTTGAATTAACATGCACAAATGTAGGAAACACAGCCCCTTCCAAGCACTTTTGCAGTAGTTATAGTCTCCCTGCATTACTGTCCATGCAGAACACAGCCTGAAATGCTCTCGTTATAGTTTAAATCAGTTTGGTTTATAATTTATTGTTACTTCTGGCTTGCAGGAAAATAAAGTGAAATGAAACCACTAACAAGCAAGTATCTCTTTCAACATCAGTTCATGATTTCTTAAACACTTCAACACTTCTAAGTCCAGTTTCATATTTGGAGAATGCCTACCTGTGCTTCCCAATACCTATTATTAACTCTACCTATCAACCATTAATTCATTTACATCAATCAGACTTTTAGTGATATGAAGACTGGCATTAAAAGACATCAAATACGTTTTTTGTAATTTCATTTACAGGTTGATGGGAATGGAGTCCCTGAAGAAAAACAAGATTTTTGGCATGCTATTTTTGCTGCTTCTGAGAATATAAAAGATTTGTAATTTATTAGAAACTGAAACCTTTGTTTAGTTTTTCTGTGCCTCAGAGTCTCCTGATCACTGTCAGCAAGTGCTAAAAAGTTAAAAGGGAGGAAATATTGTGAAATGCCACTAGAAGGTAGTGCAGTCTAAGATAGAACACAAGGACTCTTGGGCTCAATTCCAGCCTCTGGAAATTTGCTAGGGATGAAATTTGTTTATGTGCAGGCAGCTGTCCTGGAATGTAGACACCTTTTATGTTCCCATATAAATGGAAAGAAAAGGTTTAATGATGGATTGGCCAACTGCACTGGATATGGAGAGTAGAACTCTGCGCATCCTCCTGCTCCCTCCCCACCTATGGCATCACACCAAGAGAACCCAACACTTCTGTCAGTTCCATAATCACTTGGAGATCACTGAAGGGGATCAGTGACCGTGCAGCCAAGAGTAATGTAATGACACCAAGAAAATGACAAAAATCTTCAGGCAGAATTCCAGGAAAAATTGTCTAAGGTATCATTATGAAACAGACTCCAGGAGAAAACAGTGGCAAGTCTCCATCAACACTTAATTAACAGGAAAAAGCAACAGGAAAGAAAAGATTCCTAGGAACAATGTTTCATGCAGAACAGAACAAATAATTTAGTTCAGTTCCTTCTTCCCTCTGTGCCCAGGTAACCTGGCTTTGAGGTATTTCTCACTATGCCTGGAAGAAGGGACATGTCTGGAATGTTCCTTCCAATAAACTGTAACTTTCCAGGAGCAGAGGGAGCAGCTTGGGCAGGCACAGCCCTGCTCCCTGGGCAGCAGCAGCAGCAGGAGCACACCCTGGGCACCAGGGCTCACAGAGCTCTTTAAACACAGCATGGTCATGCAAGCTGCCAATACTAGTAATCTGTGACATACGCGCATCCATGACTCACACAGCTAGACAGAGAAACCCAAAAACTATCTTCCTCCCTAGTAGATGCCCTTGAAAATTCCTCAAATGCTTACATCCATTCTAGCAGTTTACCTTATCCACCTTGTCTCACAGAGCAGAGAAAGGCATTTTTCTAAGAATATTGTTGTGCTGTAGAATACAAAATCTAAACAGGATACTGTCAAATTCATATGGTTATAAATAAATGGGGTAATCTTAATAGTCCTGAAGTCACTAGAACAGATATGATGCTTTTATCTGTGGCCACATATATATATATACAGTTTATCAGTGAAATTACAGGTATAGAAGATTATGTTTATCTTTGCTTTCCTTTGAAATGGAAAAAGAGGAAATTATTTGTCTACTAAAAGACTTGAATTTAGTGGAAATGGAAGACCTACCCATTGTGATAGATAAAGGATATTTTTTTCTTAATTCTATCAAGAGAGGAACAGTAAATAAACAGCTACAAATTATATCATTAAACCATGCAAATCAAATGCATTTAATCCTATTTAGGTTTGGGGGCTTTTAATTCAGGTAATTAAAATGAATGTTTTTCTAGTGCTTACTGAAGAGGACAGCTGTTGCTTTCTCCAATATTCTGCTAACACCAGTGGCTTACAGCTGTGTGCAAGTCAAAAGCAAAACTTTTCCCTGATCAGCCAGGCAGCAGCCGAAGGTGGACACTACCAACTTTAATATTGCAAGCTCATTTTGAGCATCATCTTGAGAGCACTTCTCATTTCAGGAATCTTCAGCCAATGTCACCCAGCCTCCTCTACAGCCAAACAGGCTGCATAATGTTCTCTTCTTTTAGAGGTCAGCATCAACCTTGCTGGTAGCTGTTAGGGAAAATGTTCATCTCACATCAAAATACTTGATGCTAAGGTAGTGCACAGCTTCTCTGAGCACACAGAACTTCTTGTATGAGAAGAAGCTGCTGATTTTTTCTCCTATTTTTAAAGATTACATTATGTGCATTTCTTCCTCTCTTCCAAGTGGATATATGTGCAGAAAACTTACAGGGAAGAAACTACACCAGCGAGGCATTGAGAGATTCATCTTTCTGATAACAATAACAAAATAATAGAAAGCTCAGAGGGAGATGAGAATGACAAATTATTCTTTGAGAATGATGGGTGGAATTGTAATCTTCCTGTATCTGTACATAGTGGCATCATATAAGACTGGCATTTGTACTACCAAATACATCCAGGAGTATCTTTGGTTTATTCCATGAAGTCTTAATGGCAATTTTCAGATAAGGTTCCTCACGAGCTCTTACAAATATGTCTTTATCCATGCAACTTAATGCCAAAACAAGTACAATTACTGTGTGCTGACACCCAGCAAAATCAACACTGTGTTTTTACAACTGACTTCAACAAATAACAAAGGCTCACAAACCTGTCAAGAAAACAACCTGAATGATAAATTCTCCCAAGGACTTCTGTGAAAAATAATGACAAATGCTTGATGTTTTTACTGGAAGTATTTTAGTGGAGATACTGATGTCAGAAATCTTGGTACATGTGGGGCACACTCTTTCCCACCACTCAAAGGTAATAGAGCAGGTCATCAGTGGATCAGTCCCTCTCTCACACTTGCAGGCATCTGCTCCTATTGGCTACACAAGTACTGCCTGTATGCTTTTAGATATTGTTTCATTTTCTGTTTCCTTTTGGTAATGGAAATGACATTTCCAATTTACTGCATGATTTTACAAAACACACAATTCAAAAATCTTTTAGAAATGTTTTAAATAGCTTTATCAAAGAATTTCTTGCCTCATACAAAGACCTAAGATCCACAAGCAATTCCTGTGGCATACAGGTCTCCACTGTGTTTCAGATCATTTCAACTCAGGATTGTGCAAAACTTGAAATCTAGCCAATAGCCAACAAGATTTATGCAGAAAGACATTGTTCCACCTCCCTGGAATGCTTTTTGTGAGGGTGGCAGTGCAGAGGTATGTTCATGGCATCTAAGTGTCATGTAAGTGACTAAAGTTGACACTACTGGGGAAGTTTGCTTCTACCCAAGCACAAAAGTCACCTCCTGGATATTCAAGACTTGTTTGCCCCTTGAGCACACTTGAGGAAATATGACTGATGGCAATAAAACTGCTGGCAGGAATGTGTTATTGCCAGCAGACAATAACAGAGTTACCTGTCTCCCCACAGGCATTTCCCATATATCTCAAGATGTTTGTTATGAGCAACTGATTTCTCTGGAGGAGCCTAAATTATTTCTGTGCTCCAGGCAGATGTTCTGCCATACCCAGAAAACTCATTTTGACTCAGACACTGATTGACATCATTTAACAGCCACAGAATGGTGGTCAGAAAGGACCCCTGGAGATCTTCCCCTGCAAACCCACTGCTCAAAGCAGGATTAAGCAAAGTGGGTCGCTCAGGCCACTGTCCAGCCTGTGGCACTTGCTCTTTGATCTTAGGGTTTAGCTCATTGCTCTGCTTCTCCAGACACAATCTCTGTCAAGAAATCTTTATGGTGAGACAGCTTCACAATTTCCCATTGCTGGTCCAGCATCAGGTTATGCATTTGCCCAATACAGAATAAGTGTGAAAAAAGCCCTGAATATGCACAGAGGTGGAGAATGTGAGAAAATATTAAAGCTTTAATAAGTGGGCCATTTTGGAGGCCTGTCCTGACAATATGCAGTAGAAGATGCCCAGTGGGATCACCTCTGAAGAACTGATTTTATTGATCATTGGAGGGGGAACCAGACCACCATCAAACCTTTTCCCTTCTACAGGAATTATGTGCCGTGCAGGCAGGGTTGTCTGCACACCACTGGTTTCACATTCCTCAAGCTGACTGTGTCAGTTCCCACTGAACAAATTTCTGGCATGTCACTCCCTCTGACCTGATACTTAGAGATTTCACCATTTCAAAGAGAAACTAATTTATGGAATTAAGATTGGAACAAGAGGCCACGCATCAGCCCACATCCAGCAGCAGAACTGACGTGCATTAATTACACAGTTATGCCTGGACCAGGTCAGATCAGAGCCTGGGATTTTGTTTCCAGCAGCAAATGCCTAAGGAATTCTATGAGAACAAGGCACATGCCCTGTGCTACAGCCCTCAGTGATCTGCAGCTCAGGCAGTTTCCAGGCCAGAGGTGGTATCTTCAGTTTGAGCAGCCTCAGATGAACTCTTCCCATATTTTTCCTCATTCATTGATTACACTTCACAATTCCTATGTAACTTCTAGACAGCTGCCAAAGGTACCCCGACTATTGCATGAGCTACCTAAATATCCTCTGGCATGGTACTCTGATTTAACAGGTTAGTAAATTAAGTACAATCAGGAAGAGAGCTTGAATATCAGAACTATAGTCAGCTGAAAATCCTACTGTTCACAAACCAAACAAAACAAAACTAGAAAAAACCCTAAGCCACAACCAACACAGAGTGGGCAGAATTCAGGTTTCAGCTTCCTTCACACCATGTGCTGAGGCTGACAGGGAGTTAGATGCTGCTCAAAGTTACCAGCTAATCACAACCAAGCCTGTTCATGAAAAACAAATCTATTTTTAAACTCACAGGTATAATTTAAAACCAAGCACAACCCTTGCTAGTGGGAGACTTTTGCTTCCTTGGTGGATGTTGCCCATATTTCTATAGTTGAAGAATCATGCTCCTACTAAGAGGGGGTTCTGTACCTCTGGTCCTGTTGAATATGTCTCAAATTGGCATTTAATTATATTTGAGCACTTGAAATTGATATGCCTTATTTATGGTTAAAGTGCTGGCAGCCTTCATAAACAGTGTATTAACATTAATTTCTAAACTTACTTCTAGATTAGTTAAGCTGCATCTACGAATTTGACACTAATGGTAGCAGATCTATGAAATACATGTGTTGAATATTTTATAATGTTGATATAATATCTGGAAATTAAAGAAAATTAGTTAAACTGTGACTGCATACAGAAGTAGGCCACATCCTGTATATTTTTAACTCATTTTCCACTAATTAGAACAGGGTATGCTTAGTTAGGCATATAATTAAGCAATAAAACCCTAGTGATTCAGTATGCACTACTGGTATTTTGCTAATTAACAACTCCATGAAATCTAATAGTAGCTCTCTTATCATTTGAATCAATGAAGTATTGATCTTACAACAATATGGTCATGTCTGAAGAAGTAACTGTCACCAACTGCACTCGCATAACCTCATTTAAAATAGAATCTAACCATGGCAAGAGAATGAAAGAGAAAACAAGCTCTTATGTATGGCATTTCAGCTGTGTATAGCAGTGTATAATTCAGTCACATTACAGTTAAGTGACTCAAAAGTGGCATAAAAACAGACAACATGCAAAGGCAAAAAGAAAGAATAATAAATCTATTCTTGTTGGAATCCTTACTTTCAATGAGTGTGTAGATTTAAAAGGCCTATTATACAAACCAGATTCTCACCTTATCAAGAAAAATTATTACATAATATGCAGGATTAAGCCAAGTGTGTATGGGTGCCTACTTTTCTTTATGGATCCAGACTATCTTTTAGTGCTATGCAGAACTGAGTTTCCTGGTGGCTGTATATTTATAAAAGTTGTCCAGGAAAATGCCAATTTTTTTCAGGAAATCTCTCCCTCATTGCTAACACAGATCCAAACCTCTCCTGTTCCTCAGGAAAATGGATGGTGAGCATGACAAGTTTTCCTGACAGCAAGACCAAAATTAACAACGACAGTACACTTTATAATTATTCCACCAGCAGAAATAAATACAGGTCAGATGTCTCTCAGGATGAGGTTGATGCATTTGCTTTTGAACAATAGTTTAGTTTCAGTTAATGAAGCCAGTAATATTTAAATGATGCCTTCTCTGCTACATTAAGTGATGCAAAAGTCTAATGCATGATTTCTTTTTTAAAATTATAATAGTTCCAGAATTTTTCATTAGTGAGTGATTCATTGGACAACGCCACATTTAAATATCTGGCAAAGATTTCTTCTTATAAAGAATTACACACTCCTAAACCCTGAACAGAGTAGGCCAAAGTTGACCATTAATCTCTCGCTTCATTTTCAAAGTCATTGGTCATTAAATATTAATCTGCACCCCAGAGGAACCAGAGTGCATGGCCTTAGGCACTGCAGCAGAAGAAGAGTTCCTTGTGATTTTTTCATGGCCTGAGCAGTGTGCAGGGGCTGGCAGGGAAGTAAAGAAAGCTCTGCTGTCCTCTCCTGCCAGCCTTGTCCAGCACAAAGCCGCGGCTTTGCGCGGAGCCTTCAGAGCAGTGATGCTGACGCCTTGTGCAAGAGCAGCACATCAGTGCTGGACGGCAAAATCCGCAAACCCAGAAGAAACCTGTCCACAGAAACCCTTCCTTCCTTCCTTCCACACTTCCACAAGACCACTTCCTTCCTCCTGCCTCAGTTTAATTTTAAATCTCTGCCTTTGCATTCTGCCTGGGCAGCCCAGATCCGGCCTTCATCTGGATACTTCAGACTAAAATAAAATAAGTTATAATGCACTAAAGATTAAGAGGAAAAACAGTTCAGTGGCCATATATTGAACTTCAGACCATGAAAACCCCAGCGAAGATGTTACAAATTTTATGTTGGTTAAATTATCCAAAGAGAGGAGCATCATGAAGTTATATTTTCTCTTTCTTCTCCCTGAATCCAAATGGAATCCTAAAAATACCAAAGGATGTTTCAGGAAATTTTTTTTAAGATGACAATTGCAGCCCTGTTAAAGGGAATATCTCACTCTGGCCAAGGACAGTTAATTCTAAGGCCACATCTGAAAATCAGGAAGAGCTGGAACAAAAGCAACCATAATTATATTAAAAGTGCCTCATTAATGTAGTGTTAAGCATCAGAATATTGTAAGGAGGGGAGAGTGCAAGAATTAATAGTTTTATTGTAAAAATAAATTGCTCTGTCGTCCTTCTTTTTCTATCTAAAGCTTCCACTCATAATTGAGGCAGCTAAATGTAGCCTTTGTTAGATGAAAATGTGGCCAGGCTGTTAGCACGCTTTTATCTGACGGCTTAGTGCAGTAAAGCTTGCATTATAAAAATGAACAATGCAAAAGAATATTAAGTTGAAAGAATTTATTAAGGATCATGTTACTTTTTTAGGTAAGTACTTTTTAAAGGAGTTCAATCAGTGCTACTGTTTCTTTTGGTTTTACTAGAATCCATATATTTATATATTTATTACATATAAAATCACAATATTGGGATTTTCATGTACCAAGTATATTAAATTTATCACTGGTACACAATGAAATTGATCCATTGTGCTGCAACATGTGACTGATTTTCTAATGACTGGAGTAAGAAAGGTAAAAGGATAACATATTCCTCCTCAGCAATCTTTTTTATGTGTTGTAGACACATTTATGGTAAGTTACTGTAAAGGTGTTTACACCTTCCTAAAGGTGAAAAATGTAAGTATTGTACATGATAAAGGGTTAGCTGTTTTTCTACACAGACAGACATACAAGGGGGAAACATTTGCAGAATGGTTTGGGGGACTGGAGAAGGGATTGATCCTTCCTGACATACAAAATCTGTTTCTTTTCCCAAGTGGGGTCCAATAAACATTTTAGGGTAACCCTCCATTTTTTTCTTGCTATGCCACAAGTTTTTCCTTGCTCTTCTCAGTAGAACAAATGAAACAAGGCTCCTCTTTAAGACAGCCCATGGAACAACTGGTGTGAGCTGTATCCTCCCATTCAGTGTCCTCCTACTTGTAAATTGTAAATCAAAAATTATCCGTCACAGTCACCCACTACAGAATCTGAAAGACAGCTGTGATTTAGACCCCAAACCTGACAAACGTCCAGAATGGTTAGACAGAACTACACCATGGAATGGGGACAACATATTCTCTGCACATTTCAGGACTGAGAGTGTTTATTCCACCAGAAAAGAATGTCAAATAAGGGGTTTCTCACATCAGTGTTGGAAACATGGAACTGATCCTCGTGGAATCCAGTTGCTATTCTGAGACTTTTTCTCCTGAGCTGTGTTCTGGTGCTCTGAGCTTTGAGCTGTTTTCTCTATGCCCAGTGTTTGCAGGTAAATCCTTTCATCAATACCAGACCACAATGACCCCTTCACTTTCAATTTCCTGCATACCTTTACACATTCCTCACTTTCTTGTTCAGCTCAGCTTGTTCCTGTTTCATCTTCACCACCAAAGACAGAAACCACAGAGAGGTGGAGGAACAGAACCTCGGTGTCAATTTTCAGGAGTTTAGTCCAGCCAGATACCAAACTCAGGAGCTGCTCCATGTCTTGCAGAGACACAGCTCTGAGTCCTTTGGCTCTGCCCATACGTTGTTATTTTTGGACTTGCTCCTGCCTGGCTGCTGCAGTGTCATAATGATGCAGTCTCTAAAGGCTCTCTCTCTTCAGTCACTGCCCTGACACTCACAAGAAAAGAAGCATTTTTAATCATCTTTTGATTCTGAGCTGTCTTTTTGCTCGTTAGTAATGTTGCCTATTTCTGTGTGACTAGGGGAAAAGAAAATTACATATATGCATATATACCAACAGGCATGTGGAAAACTGCCCATACAAGTCACATTTCTTACATGTCACTGACAAGAATATTAACTGGCTAATTTTCAGCTGTATCAAAACTCTAAATTACAACTGCCATCACTTCATTGATTTTCAAGGCAATTTTTTTTCCCCCCCAGAGGCTTGGTTTTCATTCAACAAACCATGAACATTCATGTTTTACACAAACAAATCTAATGATTGATATCTTCCTATTGTCACCTTGCAGTTGGAGGTCTGTAGTTTACTCCTTCCTATTTGAATAATGATTAACATAATAATTATATTTTTACATAAAGCCATGATCTTCCCAAAGGAACTGCAGATATTCTGTTGAATATAAGCTATTCAATTCTCCTTTCAACAAAGGGCAGAGTTTGCAATTAGCTGTAATAGACCAGCTGATTTGTTGGACAATTTAGAAGAGAATCTAGTTATTCAAGTTCTTCTTAATATCCATTCTCCAGACAAATTCTTGGGTATAAAATGGCTAATTTTTCCCACTTCATCATCTGATCTATTAAAATATTTAATATCCGCATACAGCATTTTTTCTTCCTATATTCTTAAATAAACAAAATGTCTAGTGCCATCACTTAATAAAAGCATAACCTGAAAATCAGACTCTAGACTCTTCAAAGATGTTCTACATATTTACTTCATGTGATTGCTCAGTCTTTAAAAATATTTTAAAAAATGCATGATGATGCAGGGAATTGTGGAGAAAGTATTAGCAGCACACAGCCAGATTGCAGCGGAGCAATGTCACTACCTCCCTGCACAGCTCTGAACAAAGAGAGGCTTTAGATAGGTCTGTGAAGAGTTCTGGAAATCCAGGATTTCAGAGAGATTATGAAAATCCTCCCAAGATAGATTTTAGGGGATAAGGGCAGACACCACCACCCCAAAGTCTCATCATTTGCAGTGATGCAATCTTTAGGGAGGATTTGGAGCTGTCTTGTTTGACATCATCTGTCTTGTTTGACAGACAGGGTGAATGCTGGACACCTAAGAAATAGAAACCAATACAACCTTAGTGGGAAAGATTTAATTGTTGTCCTTTTCCAGCACAACACCAAAAGGCAGAGGAAAATGGCAGAAAAAAGTTTAGCAAAGCTACTAAACTCATCTGAATTTGTACTGCAGCTAATAACACTTTCCTAGCTTTCAAGTTATAAGGAGTTACCTTGAACATTTGGTCAAATGAGTACTTTGGAGGACAACTTTGGTAGGAATTAATTAATCAGAATCTTGCTCCTGGGTAGCTATTAATTACTTTTGGTAATTAGAAAGGAAAGCTTGAATGGCTGCTGCAGTTGCCCTGTGATAGCTCAAAACATGTCTAACTACATCATCCCAGTGTTAGTAATTGTTTTTCTCTTTCCCAGCCTCATGGAATCGCAGCAAAAGGAGCCAAAGATGAAGGACAGGGTACCACAGGGGCAAGGACACAAAAAATTGGAAAGATGGCAGAGGGATTAGAGGCAGATGAAGGAGAGATTAAAGATTTGCAGAGACTCATATTTAGTCTGTTGGTGTTGCTGTAGATCTTAATGTGACAAAACAGAAGACATAGATAATTTAAGTGACATTTAAAGAGATGGAATTAATCTTCCCAGGCCCACTTTTTATGGGGTGGATCCAGCATGGAACCTTGTCAAGGCTGGTGGCAGCATCATATCCCCTGGAACAAAATGCCTCACCATGGGGCATAAGGAGTATTCTTGCAGCAGAAAACAAGCACCATCTATAACATGTTTTACTAGCTGACAGGTTATCTTCACATGAAAACCAAAATAAAACCAGTTGGAAGAGTACCCTAAAGAAACGTGGTTGATACTGTTGGAAACACAGGAAGGAGGTTTAGTAAGACTGAAAAAAAACTGCAGTTCACCCAGGGAAACCATGTCAAATGTAAAACTCAATGGAAGAGTTGCAGGGAAAGCTGTACCAGTGAAAGAAATGCAAAAGCATAAAAAAGACAGAAAATGAGGCACAACATTCTATTTTACAGAAATGGAAAACACTGGAGAATTCAGGGCCACAGAGAGGGATTTCAATCACAGTTCCCTCTCTCTCCAGCCTGCTATAAGCCCTCCATTTTATTATCATCATTACTATCTTTCATTACCACAGAAGTGGAGAAAGACTGTAAGTAAATTGAAAGTAGTGCTGATGGGCTAAAAGACGTATCTAATTGAAAGTAAACATCAAAGAGAACAAAAAGTTGTTTACTTTGAAGCACAAAGCAAAATTGATCAGTTAGAACATGGGAAGTACAGGGTGAATGTGTCTATTCCCCTCAAGAATTTGTAGAAACTTTAATGTGGGATACCACAGAACTTCACTGCTCCCTTGATGGATAGGAGAGGCTCAGACACGCTCCACAACAGTGTGGTCCTGGGCAGAAGGCAAAAGTGCTACTGGGCAGCATTCGTGGAAAAATATACCACTTCATCTGAGGGTGAGAATGGCACTTTATTTTCCCTGAAGCTATAGGCCATTTGGAAAGTGCACAAAGCACTGGTTGGTGTTTGTGTACCTGCTCTTCTCCACTGCTCCACAAAGTCAAATAGATGGCATTTAAATGGATTTTTTTTTTTTTTTAAACATGAATAGAAGTTGTTCAGTCATTTTCTGGTTAATGTTCAGGGATTTTGTTTTAAAGGGATTAGGAGCTTAGATTTGATGTAGCTTTCACTTGAAACTAAATCCCATCTCTATGTATGATTAAGCTATTTAATAACTTCTGCACAGGACCCAGTTTCCTTTGTTTTGTTCTAAAATACCCCCAGCTCTATACTAATTTACAAACATCTGTTCAACTTCCTGCCCTGTCATTTATTATGCTCGCATTTTCATTAAAATTTAATTAAGTTTTAATATCAAATATATTTGTGTTGTGTGTCATCTCTTTTATCTTAAAAATACTGTGCCCATCCGTGTATCTTTGGAATCCATTCTCCTAAACTCAGCTTCAGTGAGCTGGAGAATCTGAAGCTGTAGCAATTTCCTAGCAGCTCAGTCTTCAGGGTCTTCTACTGGGATGAAGCCTGTGAGTTTGGTTAATTCTCCTCTATGCAAGAGACTTCTGACTAGGAAGAGCTGTCACTAAAATATCCCAGATGTGGAGCAGGGATTCTCTCGAAGAAGTTCCAGGCCAAATTTGGCTCTCCTGCCTTGCTAGCAGTTTTGTGGTATACCTTTCCACCCATGAATCCTCAAGGAATAATTAGCAAAGAGAAAGAAGATCCACGAGGACAAAACAGCTGTTGTTTTCAGAGCACAGAGGATAAGAAAGAGAGATACCCCCTCGCCAGGGCTCCAGGAAAATACAGCATGCACTAATGGAGCCTGCAGCAGCTGGATTACAGCTAGGACTTCACAGGTTAAACAAAACCTGTAACAAGCACATATCTTTAAGGAGAGATAGGAAGTAACCAGCTTTTTATCCTTTCCTCTGGGACTAGACTACTGAGAGCCATGAACAGGCTTTCTTCACTCTGAAACTTAATGGGTTTCTATGGGGAAAGGAAAATAATTATTCCCCAATTAATCCAAATTAGAAGCCTGGAGGTATTTTGTGGAATTTAAAAACAACTCCTAACCTTCTACAACCAATCCAGTTGACCCTGATCTTGAAAACACCTCCTTGCCTTTGGCAACTGATTTTATATAGACTAACAATGTCCCTCTTGCTCATGCAGAAGTAATTAGCGTTTATTTTCATGATGAGGTTAGAGCAGCACAACATCCCTTCTATCATTCCACTACTGACATTGCTTTTTGAAAGATCAGAAGCAGCTGAATGCAGAAAAAGCCTCAAGATAAGTGATAGTGGCTACACTGACTCTCATTCCAGGGTCCACAGGCAAATTGAATCAAATGTCTGAGATGTGCACAGCTCTCCGTGTCGGGTTGAGGATGAATGTGGGGAGTTCTCCTGCACATGCAGTTGTCCAAAGTCTCCTTCTCTCCCCTTGGGGTGCTTTACAATGTTTTGACATAGCATCCACAGTAAAAACAAGAGCTGATTAATGAAAATAAACTTCTGATAAAGTGATGCTGCTGTACAGTCCCCAGCTTTCCCGCCTGCACCCCTGATGGTGTCCCCAAAGCTGGACAGGAGGTCAGGGGAAGAAGGTCAAGTCACCATCCAGAATTCCTGATGTGCTCCATCTAGACCATGACAGTCTGGATCTTTTGTGCACGCTTGGTGCCCACGGCAAAGCGTGGGCTTTGCCCTCCCGTTCAGTCTCCCACCTTCTGTCCATGGTTGTCGTCAGCAGAGACACCCCCTCACAGAGAAGGCACTAAAACAGACAGACAGCAGGACTTGCCTGTAAAGTGGAGCATTTTTAGCTGAAGAGTTAGAGAGCAAAACACAGAAGATCAGTAGACTGCTAACTCTGTGCATTAAACAGAGACTTATAAATGTATTTTAGCATTATCCCTCTTCCCTCCCCAAAATGGGAAATCCCATTAGCAGCATAATTAGCCCTCCTTTAAGTAGCTAATTATACCTAACTCAGCCATAATATCTAATTACTAGTTTATTCACTCTGAGTGGTTTATAACATGAGAAATTACTGAGATGAAATTAGATCAAAAGGTAACATAAAAGTATTTGCCTTTCAAACTGCCTTTGAAGGCAGAGGTAGAGCTGGAAGAGAGCTGAGGTGGTGGAAGAGAAAGTGCAGCTTGAAGGTAAAGCTACATTTCCACGGTGGTCAACATCTGCTCCCTTCAGAGCCTTTCTTTGTCCGTGTCCATGTGGGGACGTGTGCTCTGCACCACAAAGGAACAGGCCAGACCAAAGCTGTGAGAGTGATTGTTACAGCACCTTCATGTGCCAAGAGATGGATGTAATTACTCTCACCGCCTTTGGAAGATCATGGCAGGAAGCCTGAAGCAAAAAGCTGCAGGAGAATCATAGGAAGCTACACTAAGACAAACCTGCAAATTCTAAGGGCTTCTGTGGTGTTACCATAATAAAAAGATATTACTTAAAATGTCTGAACAATGGGTGAGAAACAAGATTTACCTCATTGTCTCACAGCAAAATAATGTGGGGTTTTTGATTATTATTTAAAATTTTCCCTATAAGTTAAAAATGCAGCAACTAACACTCCCAGTATGGGAACTGATGTTGAGATAAGGATGGAAATGGTGTTATGCCAGAAGATGGGTGGGGTGGAGGGCCTTTACCAGGTGCTAGTCTAAAAGTCTGAGGAGTGCTGAAATGATAGAAAAAAAGCATTCCTGAGAATGCTCTGCATCCTCTCTCACATTCTTTTCATTTGCAGTCATAAACAGCAACAAGTTTTCCTTTTTACTCTTACCAAAGTTGCATAAAAGGCATGTCAGTAGCAAGGAAGTATTTCAGAGTGGGATGCAACATTCATTCATGTCACTAAATTCTGTGAGAATTCTGTGGTCAAATCAAGAGTGATAATGTCATGAAGGCAATAGCTTATGCAAGCAGTATCTCTTTTGCTCATGATTTAAAACAGGGAGGCATTGCACAATAGCTAAAGAACATTTTGCCCATCTCACTTCTGTCACAGCACACAGTATCCTTACCCTTCATCACTCTGTCCTTTCAGACATGCATCAGCACAGAGTTTCAATGACTGCTAGGCAACAGGTGAGTTGAACTTCATGCATGACAGAATCAAATTAGCAGAGACAAGTCATAAATTATGCAGATAGTTTGTCATCCATTTCCTATAGACTGTGCAGCTAATTATGGATTCTGCAATTACTGTGGCATATGCTAACCAAGCATCCCATCCCTCGCTAGTGTTATGCTCCATTAGAGAAAGTTAAGGATGGTTTGTGGTTCTGAACCACATAAACTAATAGCTGAAAACTGGTGTGATTCAGGATCCCCTTCCACAGTATTTTGCTTGCATTTGTTAAAAACAGACATCCTGCTTCCTGAGAAAGACTAAACTCATTTGAAAGGTAGCCTCACCTTATGGCTAGTTATTAACATTATCAATATGATTCAAATACAGTCATTGAAGAAAAATGTTTCTCTTTTGTGTGTTCATGGTTTCTGGAAACTCTACACATTACCATGCACAAACAATGAGAAAGTACAAAACCCAGAAAGCTGAGGGACAAGACAGACATTTTACTGGGAAACTTCTGAATGCAGGACTGAAAGGGGCAAAGATAACATCAAAAACTGGAAATTTTTTTCTCCATTGCCTTCCAGGACAAAACCATTGAACTGATCCAAGTCAATTATATCTCAGTCTGTGAGACAGGCTGATGAGTTTCTCATTTGACCTTCTCAACAAAGAAAAAGCTCAGTGTATTAAGTACCCCTACAAAACATCTCTTATTCTTTTTACAGTGCTTCCCATGTCTCTCATTTTTTGTGTGAAAGCAGATTAGCTGCTCTCTCACAAATCATTATCTCTCCTGTGCTCTGACCTATTCTTTGATGTGACTTGCAATAAACATCTCGTTATACTCCAGCACAGACTTTTGGGGACAGGAGAAAGAAACCACACACCACTGCTGCCTAATGTCCAAAACAAGGTCAAAACATTCAAGACTTTTCATATTTTCATGTTTCTGTCATATTTTCTGGCTTTTCCTAGATGTGACCACCAAATCCTCCTTGGATCAATTATGACTGTGACATTAATTTCTTACACTTAGGCATAAAGCCAAATCCACAAATATTTTTGTGGCAATGTACACACCACTGTATTAGAGACACTAACACTTCAGCACACTCTTTCTATTAATTTTTAACAGAAGGATCTCATTGCATATGCAAACATCTTTTGTGTGTGTAAGAAAGGTGGGACAAGGAATACCAAAAGATATACATATTTTTGCCTAATTGTTTACTCTTAGTTCTGTCTGCACAATTTTCCCACAGTTGCATGGATAGATGCCATTTCCTTCATGTCACAGAACAAACAGATTGGTTGCTGCCAAGCTTTGTTTATTAGTTGAAACACAGATATTTGATAATTGTCACTAGAGAAAGAAAACGGGACTTTTAAAGAAGGCTAAGGGAATTGATGTCCATCATCCAGTGAATTTCAAATGGAGTTGGGCTTCTAATCCTTTAGTACTTTAAGAAAAAAAGAAAAGCTAAAGTGAACATTTCAATAAATGGATTAAGCACATAAAGAAAACTTGCCATCACTTGCATTTATGCAGTCAATGACTGGCACAGAGTGCTGTGGTTGAACAAATGAATGCAAACAAAAGAGGAACTAATTTAAACAGAGCAGTCACAAGATTCTGCATTATTTAAGTTCTGCTAATTTTTAGTAAGGTAATTACTGAAATACAAAATAGTTTTCATCCTTTGGGAGTTCACGGGAGCATTTTTCTACTTCACATATCATGAAGGACACGAACAGTCTCCTCTGTGTGCATAATTTATCTCAAACAAATGAGTCATTAGACAACATAGAAGCAGCAACAGCTCTGATATTAGTCTCTGTCACCCCATGTATTAGTTGGCATTCCTCTAGGTGCTGGTGTCCCTAGGAAAATGGCAATGCAACGAGTTCCAGACCCCTACAGCACACACAGACCTCTCTTCACTGGGTTTGAAGAGACCTCTGTCTATGACAAATTGTTACAGTGCTGACTGAAGAGGCAAATCCTCACTGCTCTACACTCAGTGAAAATGCACATCCAAGCAGAGATGCAGCTCATGGTATTGCACAGCAAAGCCTCCCAGGAGGAAGAAGCCATTGCTTCTCTTTTTAGATAGGATATATGAGACCTTTAGGACAAGCAGCCACCTTTTGCTGTGCTCATGCCAAATGTCCCACAATGTAATTTGAACTGATAATTTGAACTGATATTTAAACCTCTAATCTTGGTGATAATGCAGGCAGCAACCCATTACGATCACTCCCACTAAAAGAAACCCTCTTGGGTGTGATGCTGACAACGAGCTCTGCTTCCTGCAGTGCCACAGGGTCAGAGCTTCCTCTCTCCTTTCTTGCAGAAATCAGCACTAAAAAGTTTAGACACTTTAGCCAAGGACCACGTCCAAGTTAGGGAGAGTTATACTTGTGTGATCTTAAACAAATCACATCATGCTCTCACACCTCTGTGCCTTAGTTTCCAAATAAAATGTTGAGATAAAACCCATTCCAGCTGATAGGGACCTGGTGCAAATTAACCTTTCCAAAATACAGCAAAAGCTTCTAATACACTGCTAGGTTTCTTTAGAAATACAACTTAATCAAAACCCTGGTCATGAGCACATCCCAGGATTCTGCAAGATAATTTCATTCCACAAAATATTTCTTCAGTGCATGTAAGAAAGAAGCACAGCAGACATATGGACAGAGAATCACCAGAGAGGAAAAAAATAGCTATTGCAACATACAACCCCATGTGAAGAGCAATCAGAATTTGGGGACCCTATTATGGTCTCCTCATTGACAGAAGAAGTTGCAAAATGTTCCAGGAACTTGTGAGGCAGCAGCAGCCTGTCCATGATTCATTTGGCTGGCATAAGATAAGCAAAGTGGCTGATGGCCTGACCTTTCTTCACAGAAAGCTGACAGACATTGCCTCTTCTCTTGAAACAATTCCCTGGAAAGGCAGAAGTGATGGTGCATCTTTAACTAGATACTGCTTCTTATCAAGGAGCTGCACCTTTTACTCTAATAATGATTTCAAAAACAAAGGACACACTACTGCAGTACTGAGAACAGAGAGCTCTTAGGGTGTCTACATTCCCTCTTTCCCCCATTAATAAAAGCTTTAGTTAATAACTAAGCCTGTCTGTTGTTTCAAGGGCAAGGCAGGAGGCATATTTTCAGGTGTATAAACAGTGACAAATTTTGGAAAGTTCCTAAGAATAAATGTTTTCAGCCTTTTCCACATTCTCCTTTTTAGATTTTCCTAGTATCCTTTCTGGCTTTCTTTTTGAGATAAAACTCTTTGAGATATCTCAAAAAAAAAAACGCCTTTTTGAGATATCTCAAAAAGAGATAAAATTAACTTTTGCTAGAAAACAAGAGACCACAGTGACTTCAACAGCAAAAGAGCAAACCAACCAGAGCATGCCCCTGTATTTCCTGTAGAGGGGGGCACTTCTGTAGGGGAGAAAGTTCATTGTTACACATCCATATATGCCAACAGGGGTGTTAGCAAAGAACAAAAGTCAAGCATTGGGAAATGCCAGAGACAATCCTATTTGTCCAACCTTAGTTAAACCATCCTGCACAAACACATTATGTCAGTGCCATGAGGTGTGGGACTACACACCAGTTATCCCCAGGGCCACAGCCTCTCTCACACACAGACTGGCAGCACCAGACAGTTTTACTGACAGAGAATCTTTGTTTTATTGCTCAGAATTTTGTCCTTCCTCCTGCATCATGGGTAAACCCCAGTTTAAAAACAAAATTCTCTTTCCTTGTCAGATTTTCAGTAGCACTTCTTACAGGGTTTTTATGAGGTTCAATCTGTAGTGCTGACAGGAGGTAAGAGGTAGTGATATTCCCATTTCACAGACAGGAAATGCCAGCACAGAGGAAATGATGAATAGAAGAAAGTCACTTGAGATACAGGGGATTTCGCACACATGTGATTATTCACACAAGATTAAACTATACACAAAGGCTAGGACATCACATTAAAGTTCCTGCAATTTACAGAGATGTGCTTCAAAGGACTTCCCATTAAATGTTTCAAAACTGCAAGTTTCTGACAGAAAACTGTGTCTGGTTTCCCCCAGGAAATATGTACAGTTGTGCCATCTGCCTATTCACCTGCTGTCAATATTCCTTCCACCTCAATTCTAAGCCTGTTGGCTTGTTTTAAACAAAAGTGAAAAGGTGAAGGAAAAGTCTTCTAAGTGAGTGCTTCTAGGTCTACCAAAACCTGGCAGCTAACAGAGAGTAAGACCCAAACAACAGCCTCCATTGAGGGAAAGAAAACTACACTTCTGCCCCATCCCTGTCCTGCCAGCAGTGCCAGACCCCCTGCTCCACACACAGCCTTCAGCTGGCTGCTTGCTCAGGGATTTAGGGCACAAATGCTGGAGTTAATATCTGTGTTATATCGAGATATCCATATCGAGAAGTTGTGTTCTCATCTGGTGACATAAAACAGAGAAGCAAAACAGAGCAAAAGCATCTCCAAGATATGCAGTAATGAACCCTTACCATGCAATGAAAGAGGTACCATTTTCAGCAGCTTAGCAGCATTTATGGCATAATAAATGTACTTTTATAAAAAATATAACTGCAAGTAGAGGAAGAATTGGCTGCTTTTAGCATAAAGCATTCCTAGACAGGGTGATCCAAGTGTTTGTGGCAGAGAACATTAAAGAAAGACATATCCAAAAAATAAATGGTAATGGTGTAGCAGTAAATTCACACTTTCTCACCTATAGACAGCTTCACAGCCCTCCAACAACAGCACAAAAGTGGAACATACAGAGGAGCCAAGAAGATGCCAGCCACAAAATCAGTCACTTGCTGATTACTGCTGCTAGAAACCTGCCCCCACTGCAATCCATTTGGCATTCCCCACCCTGGAACTGCAAATTAAATGAGAAATCCCAGGCTGGTTTGTCTTACTCTTCTGCCTCATTCTCTCCCAACACCATACACCTGGGATTAAAGGGACTGAGCCCAGCACTTGGTGCAGTACATGCCAAATTATTGTGTGGGAGTGCACTGTACCCCAGCGGGACAGGAGCTCCCTCAGCCTGATCTTCTCATTTGGTGAAGTTGATGAGTGTTATGCTTTTGATTACATTTGTGCAAAAGTGAGCACATTATATGAAAATATATGGAAAATGAAGTACTGAGATCAAGAAAAATGCTCCATATATCCTTGACTCATAGATCAGATGGGCTTAATAAAAACTGAAATTAGGTGGTTATCAATAATTTGAGGGTGTGATCTTCTTAGTTTAATTTTCCAAGCTGTTCAGCTTGCTGACACTTCCCTTCTCCCCTTCTGCTTCTCCTTCTCATGAGGAGGTTGAGCTTCTGGTCAAGCTCTTGAAGAATTTGTTGCTCTGAAACAAAGGAAACCATGTCATAATCATCTTCTGAAAAAGTATTTCCTGCAGAAACAGCCACTTTTGAGTATTATATCAAGCTGGGCATTTTAAGACATTAATTTAATTGCTAGTACCAATTTTAATTAGCAAGAGTTATGTTCCTACCAGAATGAGCAATTGCATAGAATAACATAGTGGAAAATTCCAAGTGGATTTTTTCCACTTTGTTGAAAGCACTGAAGATATACGGTGTGTCTTCAAGAGCTGCACACTTAACCCAGGGCTGTGACAACAAATTACAGCATAGTATCAACCCAAATTCCCCATCACAACCCCCTGCTCCTTTCCTGTACAGCAACACCGAGTCCTCTGGCACAGAAACTCCATCTGCAATGCCCTTAGTGACACAGATTTAATCTCAAGTGCAATGTATAGGACTGAACTTACAGTAATACATCTGTGACTTTTCTGTAGTTTTCCCATGTTAATATTAGGCTTAGCACAATGATAAAGGATCAAGCAAAATAACTAAATAAATAAATAAATAAATAAAAAGACAAAAGAGAAATATAAGAAATTGCAGAGAGAATGAAAGCAATTAATCACTGGATATGTACAGTATATAAGCAGTAGCAGGAGGTACCTCAAAATGAACAGCACAGAGCTGAATTTTCATGGAAGGATGTTCCTGCTGTTTCATACATCAAGGCTCTTTAATGTTAAATTTTATGTCTCATGCATGCATGACACAGTCTGATCTTCACCACTTTCCAGCTCTTTTCAGCAATCCTAAATGTGGATTTGGATAGCCTGCATAGACCCTGGGAATATCCAGTCCTAGGCTCTGAGGGAGCTGATCCCTCAGGCCTGCTCTCAGACCTTTTTCCAAGGACATTTAAAAGTTTTCTGGAGGTCTGAGGACAGGGACATGGGCTACATGGCCAGACGAGCAAAGTGCAGAGAGTTAATTTTATTGTCCTTTGCCCACAGGCTGATGAAACACGCCAAAACTGGAAAGTCTCTGTTCAAGTCAGTGGACTAGCATTCAGAGGGCTCTCATCCAACTGCAATCCAACTTTTCCTGCTTTCAGTAGTTAGCCGAATGGGCCTGGGGAGGAGGATTTGACCCTTTCAATGCAGGAAGGATGCTATAATTACTTTGAAAGTAAAAAGAACTTGTCCTTTAGGTTACATAACCCATGTTCCTGCTGTCTTACTATGGGGTACTAAATAATATGTAATTGAATGAAAGCTGCAACACTGAGCTCGAAAATTTGCTGAAATAATTAATATTACCAGTCATTATATTGATTTATACAGTCGGTATTCCAGACAGAGCCAACCACTGTAGGTTATTATCCTTGGGAATAAATGTATTCAACTGCTGTGCACAAACAAAGGGAAAAGTCAAAGAATATCAATTGTAACATTTGCAGCTGAAAAAACGGAGATGCTGAATGCATTGTGTGTACTGCACGAGGCAAAGCCATGCTGAAAAATGAATGGAGAGAGAAAGAGAAGCAGACATGAAGGATTGCTTAGCACACAGCCTAAAGTATAATGTGATACTGACAACTTGAATATATTGTTATTTGCACAACCCTTTTATTTTGCCTCTCTGGTATTACTCACAGTCCAAAAGTAGAGTTTCTGCTATGTATAACTATGTCAATACATATAAAAACACACATATGTGTACACACGTAAAATAACTTTACAAGAATGGATATTAGGTGTCAGAAGACTTCAAAGTATGAAGTGATACAACTTCTATCTGCATGTAACTTTATCATGGTAACAAATTGCCAGCTAAGAATAAAGAAACAATTTGCATTATTATCCATTGTAATGGAAACTGTTACTTTTTGCCTGCAAATACAGGGCTGGCTTTGGCTTAAGTGCAGGACGAATGCTAAACCAGAGTTAATGAAAAATTCAAAAATGTTACATAATGCAGCAGCTCGTTCTGGGATTCACGTTTGAAGAATGGCTTCTGCTGGTTAGATGCTGTTTGGATTCTGGACTAGTGACACCTTGGCATGACCTGCCTGCAATGAGATAATGATGAAAGGGTTGGTTTGCTGTCTGGGGATTTTTTTCACCATTAAAATTTTATTGAGTTTTCATTACAGAGACGTATCTACAGAAGACTGAAAAAAGCATATACGCAAATTCAGCAAGCGTGTTCCACTCCCTGAGTTGATTGCAGAGCCAGCAACTGCCTGGAGTAAACCAAGGGCTGCTCCCACCGCGTCCTGCGCAAAACACAGAACAGCAGGGAGAACACCATGCTTGGCATTGGGAAATCTGGGTCCATCCCAAGCTCTGCCAGCTGCCTAGGACATGACAGAAAAAGGGATGTGATTTCCCTCCATGGCCTTGAGTGGGGAAGAGGAAAGGAAGGAAGACTTTAACCCTCACAGGACAGGGACTGAGCGTTGTGGTGTTACAGCTCGACCATACACTTGTCTGATGTCCTCTCCAAGGCAGCTGAAACAAAGATACTTGGCTTTTACTAAGGGCTATTCAGCTGCATAGTTCCAGCATTAAGAGAGAGTTTTATTCACAAATATAGAAGGAGCAGGAATCAGAGGGTTTAGGGAAAATTAGTATAGTAGTTTTGGAGACAAAATTGGTTCATATATCTCAGAGAAAAAAAAAACCAAAATCATAACTGATGTGGGCTGAAGGGTTGTACACTTCTTGATCCAAGTTAGTCCTTGCTGAACTGCTGTACTCAGTTTTAGTGCCTCTCCTTCCATTTCATCTGCTATTGAACACAATATTAATCTAAAGGTCTAAACAATAAAACAGTTAAATTGTTTTTTTGTTTTGTTTTTTCTTTTAATGGACTGTATCTATCAATGGGATATAGCAAGAACACTGCACAGAACTCTGCTTTCCATGCAGGTGAAGGTGCAGTTCAGCATCCTGGCTGTAATTGAATATGGGCTCATGACTCTCACTCTCCTTTTCCCATGACCACAAAACAGTATATTTCCTACCTCTCTTCCATACCCACTATTTAAGGGGTCAGTGTTGAAGTGACTGGTTTTCTCATTTGAAGTGATTACACAGAACAGGAGAAGTAATTTCTTTCCAACCTCCTTGATGACCACGAAAATGTATATAATTCTTAGAGCTCCTGCATTTCTCTGATTCAAAAGAATTAGAAAAGAGATACACACAGCATGAAACTAATTTACACATACCTCACACTTCTGGGAATGCATTTATAACCATCGCTGGCTTTAATAAATTCTGCCTCCCTGTAGTTGTTACTTGACAAGAGAACTTGATAAAAGCCAAAGTGTCAACAGGAAGACTAACAACTTACTGCCTGTGTCACTCCTACTGCTCCTAAAAATGAGGATCAATGAGAATTATTCTATTAAATTTAAAATTTATTTGCTACTCAGAGATTTAGTAAAAACCTCTGTTCCTCTGAGGGCCATCCCAGTCTGCTTCTGCAACGATCACTGAGAAGCCAGCCTGCACAGCCCAGAACAGCAGCATGCACAAGCACTGCTTTGACTCCCAAAACCATCACCACGGTGTTAGTAGGTGGGAATAGGGAGCTCACAGCAGGAGTTGTACACCCAAAAGCAGCAGATTTTGTGTTATTGCTCTGAACCAGTTCCCCAGCATGCCTGCACCATCCACAGCCTTCAGACATGCAAGCACTATAGAGTAACCCCACGTGCAAGCACCGAGAGTAAGACTGAGTAAGCAGGGCTGCAGGGTGGAAGCGTCCCTGGGTCTTCCCATTAGCAGCTGCTCAAACACCACTGGGAGGGTGCAATGCTGTCCAGATAAACGTCACAGCAGGTGCAGACAGCACATGCACTGGTGCAAGCTGCTGCCTGGAGTTATTCCAACAGCATTTTCACTGGATATTGACTAAACTATTGTTAGATCAAGTACATCACATGTGTTGCTGCAGTTTGATCAGTGCTCTCTGAGGTCAGAGCTGTGACAACTGAAATCACAACAGGGGTTAAGCATTTCTAGTTTAACCTGTTCCATTTGAGGAAAGCCCTAAAACAACTACACGCATTCTTGCAAGTCTCTTAGTTTTGTAAAGAATCATGATTAGCTGACGGTGTGTTTTTATTCAGCTATGCTGCCATCTAAGAATATGCAAGGCACTAGTGTAAAATGACTAACCAAAAAAATAAATCCAATTGAAATTTTCCATTGTTGCATTGCTGTCCCCAGTCACACGAGAGCCTGCAAGCAAACCTTCTGCCTAAGGAGCCCTTTGCTTTCTAAGGAGCACATAATTTCTTGATTTGAATACAAGTTAGATGACTTAAAATATGATTTTCACATCTGAGCAAGCAGCTGCTCTGTGGTGTTGCTCTAGCGACAAGGGAGAGAAGGGAAGATTACAGATGGATATGGATATGAGACAAAAAAGCATATTGTTTATGTTCAGCAATACTGAAATATACTTAGTGCTGTCATTTGAATGCAATGCTCTTTTCCATTTAACCACAATGACAAAATGGTAATTGCCTGGCTACAAATGTGGCCATTTAAAAAGGTATAGAAACTGACAAACAGGGAGAATTCTCTCCAAAAATCAGAGACTAACCTGTCTAAACTGTGCAGCCTACTGCTGAGGGAAACAAATAATTCAAACCACCTCATCGAGCAGTTAGACAATACAACTGAGTGAGTAGGAGACTCCTCTACTACGTGTAAAGCACTTTCTGGAACTGTTGAGTCACTGGTTATTGGCGTGTTTCTGCGTGTTGGGCTAATAAAGCTGTTTCCCAATGAATGGGATATTTGAGGTGCCCATTAAAGATCTTAAATTATTTTTAAAAATAGAGAGAGAGAGATGAGAATTGAGGGAGAGGGTCACAGCAGCACCACATGTAAACACCCTGTCACCCATGTGTGTTCA
The DNA here is from genome assembly GCF_017590135.1 of Pyrgilauda ruficollis. Taxonomy (NCBI): domain Eukaryota; kingdom Metazoa; phylum Chordata; class Aves; order Passeriformes; family Passeridae; genus Pyrgilauda; species Pyrgilauda ruficollis. Next base: position 13,699,081 of record NW_024531043.1, read on the forward strand.
CCCATGTTGTGGTGTAAATCTGCATGAGTTTCCAGATTAATCCATCTTCTCTAATTAAAGTTGTTTAATATGTAACCTACAGGCATATAACAATATTTAGTTGCAGACAAACATACTGCTATAATCAGCATATTTTCAGACAATTCATGCATAAGAAATGTCAGTGTTATATGAATGTATAATGTATACACAGAAAGAGATTATACCTATTGTAAAAGCTTTTCTCTAAGATAGCATCAAATTCTGTACCTCAACTGGTACTTCAAATAATGAAATCTTTTCCTGAACCACTGCATAAAGCAATTATGCAAATTTCTGCTAGTCCTCTATTTCTATAATGCTTATGATTGAGACTTTGACATGATCATAATTCATCTGGCTGGAAGATTGTACAAGAGGCACAAATAAAGCATCATTTTAAAGAAAAAACCCATAGCTAGTAAGCAATTCAATGTCCAATAATAGCTTTCTCCTCTGAAAAGATTCCAGCAGCCAGCAAAGACTCTCAAGCTCCTGTTTCAAAGGAGTTGCGTGTGGCTGATGCAGACTCACACTAACATCCTCAATTAATTCTGTTTCCCACAGCTCAAGCGTTTCAGGCTCTGCTGAAGCCCTGCAAAGGCAGAGGTTCTGTGGAGCCAGTCTCGTCCAGCAGGGACCCCTCCAGAAGCCGCTGGGCTGACTGGCAGACGTGCAGCAGGGCGCAGGGACCAGCAGCAGCGATGGCACACGCGGGTGACGACACCAGGTTTTTACCTCCAGCCCAGTGATTTAGTCACAGCTCAGGCTATCCTTTTATTGACCATGCAAGCATCTACAGAGCTCCTTAGCAGTACAGACTAATGGAAGTGGGCATCTGTGCTTGCATTTGTGGCTACCGAGGTTATTACTTTGCTCATCAGAAGAGCCTTGTAAACACAGTCCTACGAGTCACTGATGTGTTTCATTTTAAGTAAGCTCACAGTAATGCCACACCCGTGTGTGGCAAGAATGAAGGAGCCTAGAGTGAGTAGATTAGCTTTTAGATTTGTTTTTTTATCCCAAAACTAGATAATTAAAAAAGGAAATAAGTCGGTTCTCAATAGATTTGTATGGTTCACACCTGTTATGAGAAGCAGCATTACCTCAGTGGAGAACTCCCCCGCTCTTTTCATTTTTTAAAAGAAAAATCTCTCACAAGCTCTGGTGTGTCTGCTCCTCTGCTGGTGCATTAGAAACAAAGTGCCAAAATGAACTGGCAGCTTTTAATTTCTTTCTCCAATTAACAATCACAGCAGCTGCTTGGTGGAAGAATAATAAGCTTCCTTCTTATTTTTTTTTATCTCATTTAAGCAAAATGTTATTCTGGTTTGATGCAAATTTCTGTGGTTTTGGTTTGTTTTTTTTTTTTTTTTTTCTTATGACACTACACTTGCTGCAGTCAAGAGCTGGTTTTATGTTCTTGTTTTAACTGAGGCAGTACAGAAAACAGATAATTTGATACCTCAGTGCTGACACACAATTAAATACTAGGTGTCAAGAAATCTCCCCTTTTCATGTGACATTAGCTTTTCACTGCAAAAAAAGGATCAAGACAAAATGATCACAAAATTTTTTTTTTTGTGTTTTTGTATAATTTAACCTTGACCAGAAGCCAAGTTTTATCACTCAGCTTCAGCTCACAGTTACATTAATTACATTAATTTCTGTGCTCTTTCTTCAGCAAATTCAGTGTTTGACATATCCTTAAACTTAGTAGTAATCAATGTAGCTCAAAATCTTCCTAGGAAAAAACCTTTATGTGGACTTCACAGAGGGACAGCTAGCTTTAAGTAGCTTAAAAATTTGTGCTTGGGCTCAAAAGACTAGACTAGGGCTTAAAATCTGTAGCTCCTCTCTGGTTTTACTACACACTTCATGCATTACTCAACATAATCATCTGACCAAGGAAGACAACAAAAGTCCCCCTTGTCCTTGTTACATCCTGCCCATTTTCTTCTTTTCCTACAAAGAATGTAGGAGTTATCCAAAATAATACATTTGCCTTGTATTTTCATGGTACAATCACATTTTTCTGTAGAAGTCATCAGTACATTTTTACAAGGGCCTAATTTCCACAAGTTGTGCAGTATAAATGAAACAAACCTTAAAAGAAATTATATGCTTCAACTATTGGGAAATTTGGGGTTTGTAGATGGCCACAATGTGTTCTTAAGTGACTCAAATGATACATTATTCCTACAGGAAGAACAAAACAGCACACAAGCACAGATGCATGTGTCCATGCAGTAAGGCTGCTTCTATGTATCACTTAAATAGATGAGAAAAGTTGCCAGTAAGTATGGCCAACTGTTCCTCTAATAAACAATATTTCTCTGAACAGAAAGCCAGCACCATGTGCCAATTCATAGGAAATGTGCCATTTTTTCCCTCTGCTATCACCACTGAAGACAATAAAGAGTAATTCAGAGCACAAAAATACATTTTTATAAAAATGAAACCATGGGTATTGGCACAGCACCTTATCTGCTCTGTGTGAGTATGGAAGCATTTGGATTGCCCCAGTGGACACTTTAACAGCCTTTATTTCATTTATGCTGTTGGCTTCTTGAGTACAACTTTGAGAATGCAGCCCAATAAATCAGTGAATGGTGCTCAGTGATATATTTGATGTGTTTGGATCCACGGACATGAAAGTCAAACCAAAGGTTGTGAGGAGGCAGCAGAGGTTACGCCCTATTCCAAAGGTGAGTTATCTATATACTCTGAGTCAGCCTGAACACAACACCAGCAGAAGTTAACAGTTGAACAAATGCTCTATATCACACTTAAACCTGTACAAATTCCTTCTGTGTCTTCTGAATGCCTGCCATTCAATTACTGCCACTCATAAAGGGAAAAGGAGTCCCAGGAACAGTACGATTCCTCTTCACCATTAATGGCTGATGGGGAAGCATCCTGTTTTGGAGACTGCATTAGCTGACACAAATGTGAAGCTGCAATGTTCCCATCACCTTCAAGATGTTTTCACAGCAGGTTATTAGCCTAGTAGCTGTGCTCACACTATTTCTGCATGGCATGCAATAGATACATTGCTCAGCCTCCCCAAAATGCTCATTGATTAGCTACTTCCACACTCACAATATTGTCTTGGGGCCCATCACAACTTCCACTCACACTTTACTCAACTCTAATACGAAACATGCTTTCCATTCAGAACCACGCAGCTGCCTTACGCCTCTCTGTCCCTCTTGGAGGCAGACACGCTCCTGGAGCCAGCTACACAGAAGGTCAAATCAAATGGCTTAATGGGTTAGTATCACTCTTTGACTTGGTGCAATTATTTACATTTGACTAAAGCTTAACACATACTTTGCCAAACTTAATCTCCTAAAAAGATACTCAAGCTTAGCTCAAAGGCATTTCAGGACATAGAAATATAGATCTATTGCAGCAGTTGTTATGTACGTTCAATCTTTCTGATCTGGCATATGTCTTGCTTCAGTTTCCATCTGCTGATCCTTACAAAAATACTATTTAGGACACAATGCATCTTTTCCCATGAAAACACTACTTCATTGCAATTGAAACCTCTTTCAATATTTTTAATAAGTACATACACTAAAAATCAAAAAGTACAGCCCATTTCATATTACACTTGCAATCCTGGCTGCTCTCATTTCCAAACTATACTCCTGATCCAAACTGGGATTAGGCAAATATGTTTTTTGTTTTGCTTTAATTCCCTCAAACAACAACTTTCCAACTGATGCCTAGCAGCATTCACAGCAACCCTGCAGCAAGTATTTTTGTGATTGAAATCCCCTCTGGTAGGCTGCTGGAAATTTCAGGGAAACCTTCAATTTTGTATGTTTAAAGCTATCCAGAGACAGAGTAGTTGCAAAATAACTACTGATTATTTCACTCTTTTTCAGTGACAAACACCTAGGGTGAGTAAGAGAACAATAAAGGTATTTTGAAGAGAGATATTTTGTCCTCCAGATTCCCATGGGGAGATTAACTGTAGAAAGCTGGACAGACAGGGCCACTTTCAGCAACGTGGTAAGTGCTGAACACCAGCATTTGTGAGAGCTCAGGTCCCAAGCTGTAAGCATCAGCTGCAGTGTGGAACATGGGAACCCCTTATCCCAGAACAGATCCCATTGGAAGGGACCAGCACACTCAGGTCCTTCTCTGCAGAGATGCTCTCCAGCAGCTCATCCCCAGCCTGTGCTGGTGCCTGGGGTTGCTCCTCCCCAGAGGCAGGACCGTGCATCTGCCTTTGTAAAATTCCAGACTGTTCCTCCCTGCCCGTCGCTCTGGACTGTTGAGATCCATCTGCCGGGTTGCCCAACACCCAAGGGTATCGGCCACTCCTCCCACTTCTGTCCAAAAGCTCTGCATTGTGGGTTTGTGCATGATGGCCACCACTCCCATTGCCAGCTGACAGTAAAAAGGAGGCTTTCAGAGAGACAAGCAAGAATAATTTTCACATATTACTTTTAAAAGGAGCTGCTCCTCAACAACAGAAGCTTTTTACATTACATTGTCAGGAGAGAGGTTCTGCCTTTTTAGTAAAGGCTTTTTTATTGCTCAAACATGAAGAAGGATTTAATTACAGAACATTACTAAAATAACATGTTAAGGATGAAATCCAGTTCTATTCATCCAAAATCAAAAAAGGCCATGTCAGGCTAATAAGCTACTTCTTCCTAGTTGGGAACTTTTATCTGGTGTTTTAAAAATTACAAGCTGAAATTTGACTCTATAAATGTATACACTGAAGCATAATCATGACAACGTTCACTATACAAATGATAATTTGTTTGAAAACACAGTTGATTCCATCCTTAAATTTACATTTCATGGAAAAAAAAATCAAAGAATGAAGTAATTAATTATAGGGACACATATTTGTATGGGACCTACCCAAATAGCTAACAGCTCTGCAGAGAGACACAGGATCCTTTAAATGAACAATAAAATGATGCAAATTAAGTTAATTTCCTGGTAATTTCTGTGCATTTCTAGGGTTGTTTTTTGTTTGCTTGGGGGAAGGGTGTCTGTTTCAGGAAGTTTTTGTCTGGTTGGTTGTTTTATTTAACTTTTGATGCAGTCCCAAGGGCTGCATGCTCCAGGCATGGGGATGTCAAATCAAACCAATGCTTTTTTGACCCCTTAAGCATTAATGATCAGTCAATAGTCAAGGCAAGCTAAATTAACCATCAAGGTTAGCAGCTTTCTCTACCTCTGAAAATGGTTTTGGTGTCTAAGGTCTGGTGAAGAGGGCATAAGGAGCCTACCTAGCCCAGAAATCAAACAGGCTGCTCAAAGCTCCACCAAAGCAGAAAAACAATGGCAAGCTCTTAATACTTAACCTTGTGACACAGAAAAAGTGCTTCTTTAATGGCTTTCCTCTTCCTGGAGTAAAAGTGACCAACAAATTTTAGAAAGGTGAATGGTTCTGCTTTAGGATTTCATATTTTTAACGGCTAAAAAGAAATCTAAACAGTACCGATTGCATGGTACAGAGAAACATCTGCTAGAAGTAATTTCTTTATACTCAAGGCTACAATGCTACACTTCATTGCACAGAAACCCTTCATTGTGTCTGTCATTAAACCTGAAAAACTTTCACGCATGAAACAAAGAAAGGCTGGGGGAAGGAACCCTAATGTTTAGTTTTGGCTATGCCTTTTGCCTTTCTTCTGAGATGAAAAACAAAATGTATCTGGACTCTTCTTCTTCTAGCTGACAAAACACTTTTCAGACCTTCGCTATTGGCAAAGGCAGCTGAGGGGAACAATTGAGATGTAGCATGGAAGGTTATCAAAAAATGACAATAGGTTGAATAGTCTTAAATGGTGGAGTTTAGTAAACAATTTCAGCCTCTTTGACCAAGGCCAAAATGAAGAAATACTGACTGCTTCTGTAAACAGTCCCACATAAAATAGTACTAAATTTCAGCAATGTTTCTGTAACAAGATGGTTTAAAGAGGGACAAAAATCTGTAAGGGTTGGCAGCTACTGTACACAGCTTCCAATTTTTCAGGAAAAACAGCCAAGTTTTCCTCCCCTCAATGCAGGGGATTAAAGTGATCATGCTAGAATACAAATAGAAATAATCTTGGGATTTCTATGCTAAGTAGAAGCAAAACCAAGTATTTGTTTCTGATGGGAAATGTCAAATATGGAAGTTTAAACTTCTTTTTTTTTAATTACTGAGCAGATTCGCAGTGAATTTTAAAAAGAAGGCATTGCCTTGTGTTAAATACATAGAAATTTTGAGAGGCACTTTAGAGATTCAAGCTTACAGATTAGTTTTCAAATTCCATATGCTTTTCCCTCTTCCCAAATATCTGACTTCTGCCCTTCTTTACTTTGAAAAGAGGAGTGAAAAGGTATATACTAATTCAGCTTGAGTGCTGACAAGCCATTTGCCAAAATGCTATAAATGAAACCTCAGCTTGCTGCCCAGACCAGCAGAACATATCTCCCCTGTGCTTGGCATAACATTTGATGCACTTTTTTGGTACGCTGAAAATTCCTTTATATTGATTAAACATGATAGAAGTGGGACTTTTTTTCCAGAATCAGCACAACACTCTTTTTTTTTTCAAACTTCAAAACTAGAGAATAAATGTTATTATCCACTTTCAGCTAAACTGCAGACTGATACTAAAGGACTACATTTCCATTAAGACCGAGGAAAATGGACTGTTATCAGCCTAGGAAAGAACAGCTTGTCCGTGTTTCCCTACCTATAGCAAAATGAAAATAAATACAGTGAGTGGATAGAGATTCATTTTGTAAATTTTCCTCATTACACCTTCCGTCTCTGCAACACAGTGAGATCACCTGGGACTAATCAAGGGTCTGAATGAAATAACATGGTCCTAACAATATCCTATCATATAAAGACTTTACAAGTCTATAGTAAGCTCAGTGTTTTTTTCTTATTTGTAGATATTAAAACTGGTTGTATTGTTAAATGTGCTAAAAAGCATACCATGTGCTATGATCAGCACCACGTTTTCTTCTCAGTGTTGGTGTAGAGTAAAAAAGAAGGGAAAAATGCTTAAATTTTTATTAATGCTGCGAAAAAAAGGAAGGGATGGGTGCTTTTTGATTCCAATGCAAATTCATAATGCACTATGACAAAACTTGCTTAAATATATTGAAAATCTGTATGCAGTCTGCTTATCTTTTTCTTCTTTCCCTCAGGTACACAATAATCAGAAAAGAGCTGTGGTGCAGTTGTCCTGTTATTTCAGAAACCTCTCTGAATCCCTCTTGATGGCAGGCTAATGTCATGTGAACAGGGAGCCGAGAACATCATGTGTTGCAATGCACAGAAAGACACTGCCCCAGCCCTCTAGTTTCATTTTGTCCCTTTTCTCAAAAACAGACACACGATTACCCTTTACCATTTCTTTATGTTTTTTTTTTCAAGCTACCAAATTAACACAAATTTATTTTTAAGGCATTATCCCCTTCCATTCATAATAATACAGTGGGAACACTATCAACACCTGGTGCTTTATTGTTCCTGGGTGTTCTGGTTTCTTCTTTGTTCCTCTAGAAACGGCTGAGCTGCCTGGAAAATGCCTTACTGGGTAAAATACTCCCTCCATCTTTCTGTAATTACATTCTTCTAACTAAGTCTTCCATTTTTGTCCCTTATCTGAATTATACACTGTTCACGTCCTTGTCTCAAATGCTGATATCCCAGGAAAATGGTCTGAAGTTATCTTATAATGCTGCCACTTCTACTGCCCAGAGCCCTTTTTGTGCTGCACTGTCTTCCTGCTGAATCATTTGCATTACCAGAGGACTTAGGGGAGTCACAAAATCATCACCACACATTGCTTTCTTATACTCCTCATCAAAAACTTTTTGTTTTGTTCATTCTATGTTTTTCTCCTACTTTTTTTTTTTTTTTTGACTCCAAGTGTTTTCCACATGGTATCAAATTGCTCCACAATGATCAAGTGTGTTCCCACCTTCACACTTGGTATCCTCTGATAAGTTCACATGGTAGGATGTATTTCCAAATGCTGATACAAACTATCCACCTCTCTTCCAGTGCTCCCGCATTTCTTCCCTCGCTATTTTACATATTTTAGCCCTTTCTGTACAATGATGCCAAGTTTTTCACACATTCCACCAGGTCTACCAGCATTTATGGGCACTCAGAAACAAAGGATATGGAATAATTCCCACTGTGAATCACATCATGCTCTTCCTTACAGAATTTTATTACAAAATATACAAAACAACGCGTTTCTTCATACTTCTTGAAAAGTGATGAAACTAATAACCGCAAGGTATACAACTTTGAAAATTTCAGCCCAGGTCACAGAATTTTAGTAAAAAAATACGCTAGTTTATAAACTTTCTTCAAATATTTTTAGTCAGTGCCTCAAGTCCTCCCTTTCCCCTTTCAGAGTAGACGCGGCACTCGGTGCCCTGGTCTGCTTGGTAAGGTGGTGCTCGGTCACAGACTGGGCTCAATGGCCTCAGAGCTCTTTTCCCAACCGCCTGTTCTGTGATTCCCACCCTGCCTCCCAGGCTCTCCCCTCGAGCTTCACGGCCGCAGCATGAAGTTGATCCCCGCTTTGTGCCGCACCTCCTTGCACTGCCTTGAGGCCCCTCAGCCTCCCCTGGGGCTCCAAGGCAGCGTGGCGGACACCGGGACCGCGGGCACACGTTTCGGTTTTGTTTTTAAGCCCCCCGGGCCCGCTCCCTGCCCGCCTCGGGCGGCCCTCAGAGCGCCCGGCGGCACCGCCCCGTCCTCCGCCGTGCCGCGCTTTCGTCACGGCTGCGCCCATGGCTCCACCGCCCCGCCGGGCCTCGACCGTTGTCACCGAACGCGTAGTGTCCTCGCCGGTACCGCGGAGTCACGTTATCCTCGGATTTAACATTCGGGCTGCGGGAGCTTGACTCGAATCTGCGATCGCCAAAAGCCAGCCCATCCCTGCCCCTGCGCCTCCAGCGGATCCGGAAGCGGCGCCATTTTGTTTCGGGTGATGGCGGCTGTGGTGCTCTGCGGCCGGGGGCTTTAGCGCGGGCCTGGCCGTGTGGGGACTCGCTGCTCGGACAGTCGGTGCTCCTGCGAGCTGCCTCCACCTCGCTGCGCTCCCCGGTGATGTACGGAGGGCTCGGAGGCTCTCGACGGACTGCAGAAGAAGCAGGCCCGCCGCCCCTAATGTTGTTGTCAGGCGGGGGAACGGTGCCCGGCCCCCCCGGAGGAGGTGGAGGTGGAGGCGGGAGTAGCCGTGTGGAGCTGCTGGTGTTCGGCTATGCCTGCAAGCTGTTTCGGGATGATGAGAAGGCTCAGTACCAGGAGCAGGGGCGACACCTTATTCCTTGGATGGGAGACCCCAAGATCATGATCGATAGGTCGGTGTAACACAACCCCCAGACTGTGCTGCGAGATCTCCTGTGATAGCCTCTTTCTGTTCCCCCCCTTGTGCTGTGGGCAGTGAGGGCGGGGGTTGAGCAGACGGCTCGCTCTGGCAGGCGCGTCGGGATCTTCGTGACGAGGCTGGAGGCAGCTCCTCCCGGCACAGCGCTCCGAGGGTGCTCTGGGGGCGCTGCAGGGCCCCCCGTCTGCGGGAACTTGGGGTTTCCCGCTCCGGCAGCGCTGGGAGGTCCCTCTTGGCAGCGTGTGATGGGTCTTTCTCCACTTGCTCCACTTGTCAAGACAGGGTCGACAGTGTGGAGAGTGGGAATGATCTGTTCCTTTTCAGCGCAAACCACAAACATCCTCTATTTTCACTTGGAATACAAGGGAGCCTGTTTGTGGGTGTATTTATTAGGCACATTGTATGTTCTGTAGGTGAGAACGGGGCAGTGTTGGGAGTGGAGAGGTGTTTATCCACCTTAAAGGAAATGGGGATTTCCTGTTTCTCCTACATAATCTGGCTGCAGGCTATTGATGGGACACCCCAAAATCAGTTCTTGGTCTCTTTACTTTTCCCGGTGCCATGATTTACTGTGTTAGACAGAATGGATTTGATTTTGGGTGCTTGCTCTTGAAATTTTATGTCAGGGTTGGCTTCTTTTGGTTATTCTGCCATAGGTCCGGGTTTGTGGCCACAGAGAGTAATAGAATCTGCTTTGATGTTCCTTCTGATCTCTTGAGTTGTTTCAGCACTGCAGGGTGGGATTTGGAAATAAACTCATTCAGAAAGGGTTACCTGAATGTTTTGTTGGACAAAGTGAAGATGGGAGATCAGGTTGGTTATGTTTGAGTGGAGCACTGAAAGAATAATTAGGAGTTGTGGCTGACCCTGAAAACCTCAGTGGGAAAGATGGAAGGATTTTGGTTTGAAAAGGGTCACATAACATACTATAGATATTTGTTCCCTCAGTTTCATCACTGCTTTGGTGCTAGATGGGATTTTCTTATTTTGACTTAAAAGCTGTATTTATCTTGGAAAAATGTCAGTAGGGAAGGTCTTTTGATTGCCTTCCATAGGACTGGAGAAAAAAGAAATGCCCTTGCACTGTTTTGGTGCTTACACCATTAATGATCATTGTCATTGAAAGAAATTTGTTAAATTGGAGTAGACATGAAGGCAGGACAAAACAGCCATAAATATTTGTAGTTTTGTTTATATCTCACACAACAATAGAAGTGTTGTGTTGCACGCTTCTAATTAAAATAATTACTGTGATTGATCTCATATAGGTAGAGGCTGGTTTTGGGGTGCTCTGCAGCAGAGCCCCATTCACAGGTGTTACAGAAATTGTAGGCAGCAAACACTAAGTATGTGCATGTCTGTGCACACATGCTGAAATACCAAATAACATCAATTTGTGAATTAAGGCAGCTTGAAATTGCTAATCTTATAAACGCCTTTGGAAGCTTAGATTCCTTTTATCTCCAGCAGCAGGAAGTCTTCATTTTCACCATTTTGAGAAAAGCACATTGCTATGAGAAGACTTGGGTTCAAGTTTGCCTGTGGACAGATCTTGATTAACCAGACCTATGTTTCGTTTGCTTTTTGCTATAAGAATATTTACTTTCTTTGTTTTTGGTCTAGCAAGTTGGCACAAGTCAAGAGTTGTGTGTGGGAAGACACCTCAGCGGAGTCGAGCTTACTGTCACTTTACTTTCCAATCAGTTTCTCTTACTGATACATAAACATTATCCCAATGCAGTGCTTTTCCTGCAAATAAAGTGATTTCTTAGTAGAAAGGAACTGTACATCTTTGATCTTTGCCGATTTTGCGGTGAACCTCCTTAAATTGCATGTTTATGTTACTGTTCCTATGTATGTGTGTCTCTCTATCACATAACCCAGAACTTATTTCCTCAGCCAAATGGCTAGGGGCCGAGCCTAGCCATGATTTTACCTCCAATGGACGCAAGTTTCTATGGTGAAGATTTCTCCTGAGAGTTCGGGACTAGCAGAAAGAAGCGAGGAAATTTCGACCGTTTGGTTCTTACGGATAGGTATTTATGTACTCGGGTTTGTGTGAATGTAAGCTATTTGACTTTCCAGAAAAACGTATTTTGCAAGTGGCATTGATTGGTTGGTTGAAGCACGTACGGTAAGAGCTGTTAAGGAAGTGGATCCCACTTAAACTATTAAAGGATACCTTTGCCTTTAATTGTAATAATTTATTAGTTTCTTTGAGAGGAATTTAGACTATTAAACAAATTTTCGATAGTTGGTGACAAATGATTAGCAAAATTAATTGTAACTTCTAAAAGGGAGTATGCATTAACATATAAGTTGGTTTGTTTTTTTTTTTTTTTTCATTTTTATTGGGTAAGTATTTAAGTATCACATAAACCCAAGCCCTAAGTTCTTTGCATTGACCAGTTGTTTCATCCTGCAGGTATGATGGGCGTGGTCACCTGCATGACCTTTCTGAATATGATGCTGAGTATTCCACCTGGAACAGAGATTATCAGTTGTCCGAAGAGGAGGCTAGAATAGAAACCCTCTGTGATGAAGAGAGGTATTTAGCCTTGCATACGGACTTGCTTGAGGAGGAGGCAAGGCAAGGTATTGCTCAAGGCATAACATGGTTATTTAAAAAAACAGGTTTAAATAAATTACTATGAAACTAAATTTACTCCTAATTTTATACTCTCTTTTTCTGATGTTATCTTGACAGTACCCAGTGGATTGGAAAAGCAGCAGTGTTTGCGTATGTGAGAGGACCTCAGGATAGTTTAACTGTAGATCCACACAGAAATTGCCCAGATTCTGAAGGCAGACTGGGATTTCAGACCCCCCAAAATAAACACATTCTGCTTCATTTTTAGTGTTGTTTAAAGGAAATTCTGTGCTTTTATATGCATAATTACATTAGAATGTCTTAATCCTTGGCCTGTGTCTCTTTGAGAAGAAATAAATGGTCAGCATGTGTACATGTTGTGGGTTTTTGTTCACTTTTTAATGAAAGCTAAAATGATCAGGACAAAACTTATTTTTTAAAAACTAAAGTAAGAAATATTACTTCTTTTGTAATAAATTAGTTTCTGAATATGTTCTAATGTTGGTAATTGCATTTTTGCTCAAGAGGAGGAATATAAAAGACTCAGTGAAGCTTTGGCAGAGGATGGTACCTATAATGCAGTGGGATTCCGTTACGGCAGTGATTATTATGACCCATCAGAACCCACTGAAGAGGAGGAGCATCAACCTTCAAGACAAAGAGGTAAGGGGTTAGAATAACAGGGGTTAATTGAGAGGGAGGACATAGCATTTCTGTCTTGCAGTTGAGGGTTTAAAACATATTTGCTATTAAAGAGCAGTAAAAATTCTAAGAGCATATCATCAAAATCTTTATGGGACTCTGTTACTGAGTTTTTGCAGACTTTGTTCTCGATGAGCTTAAAAATGTTTTCCCGCTATGGCACAGTCAATACTGCAGTAGTCAAGGAATTTAATTCTGCTGTTGTGCAGATTCTTAATCAGAAAAAAATAGTAATTCCTTACATTGGCTGTCTGCTAACACTGTGTTTCTCAGTCAAGATGAAAAATATCATTGTATGCATAAAATAGTAATTAATAAGAATGTATATTTTGAAGTTCAGATTTTTTCGTCTTAGCTGCTATAAATGAGTCTGTCTTCCACTTAGTGTGCCCTGCTCCATGACCTCAAAAATACAGAATTCAGTTGTCATATTCTCATCTATAATTCCAGTAACTTCATATTTTTATCATACATTCTTAAGGATGGTTTCAAATGTTGTTGAACTATGTCTTAGTATAATGAAAATTGTTTAATTAACAATTGGGTTACCTAACTACATCTTGGTGGGTCACTGTGGTATGAAATGTGGTTTTTTTCCCCCAAGTTGTTGTGTTGCAGTGCAAGATCATTTTAGGAGTTAAAGTTTATTTGGTGTTTTTTGCTGTGTCAGAGAGATTGTGTACTTTTGTACTGAAGCAGAATTGATTGTCTTTTGTGGGGCTTAATTAATTTGCTTAAGACCCTATAATCAAATACTGCTAGCTGGAGCTGCTGCCAAAAGAAACAGTCTATTCTTGTCTGCTGCTCTTTCCTTCTTTCTTTGCTGCTGAAATTTCTCTGTACATTTGTGGAGTTAAACTATTTGAGTTCATTACAAAAAACAAAGCAAAAACAAACCCACCAGAAAGTAACTAAACAAGTGAATTCCCTTTGTTGCGTGGTTTGTCCTCAGTAATCACTGCAACATCTCATTCCTTATGAGGTTGTTCTGCTGTTTCCATAGCTCCTGTGGTCAGGTGTTCCTGCACTTGTTCTAATCTGTCAGGGGAAAAGGGGAATACAATTTCTCTTAAGGTTAATGGAATAGATAATACTATAAGTAACTTTAAAAAGTAAGCTTTTTACTTCAATTATTATAAAAATCTGTAAAGCAGAGTATTTTCAGAGAAACGTTTCTGCTATAGCAAATAATGGAATGTAATACAAATTATTCTTTTTAACCATATTTAAATGTCTTCAGTATAAATGCTGTTTATACAGCTGCATTTGATTAATTCCTTGATTGCACATCATTTTAGAAATACTTTATTTCAATTTTTTTTAAACATTTGTGTACTTTGTTTTTTCTTTCCTAAATACTCTGTTCTGGCATTTCTTGCAGAAACAGTTCAGACAGAAAATACAGAGGAAAATGAGGAACCTTTTGTTGCCCCTCCAGGTCTGAATGTACCTTCTGATGTGGAACTGGTATGTGTACATGTCATGCAGCCTACACTTCTGTCAGCTTTTGAGCAGTTGATGGTGCTCTGTTTGGTGGTTGGGTTTGGTTTAATTAACTTTCAGTATGATACATTTTAAGTTATTCTGATATAGTAAGTTAATTTCAAATGTTGTGCCATGAACTCTTGAGTTCTGTGAACACCCTTGAATCTTCTTTTTCACACTGAAATGATTGCTGTGCTTATGCTAAGTGCATTTGGTATCACTTGTGATATTATTTTAGCTAATGCAGAGAAGAGGCAGTTGTTCTTGGAATGGATACTTGCTGAGATGTAAAGTTCAACATTCCAGACATATAAGGACTATTAAACCAAACGTTTGCTTCTGTTCAAGAATTCTTTTCTAGAGTCTTTTTAATTGGGTCCCAGTCTGAATGGGATAGGAACTGATCAAGTGTTAATGCTCTATATAAACTAGCATATTCAAGGAGAGAAACAGTAATTTATTTCTAGCAAAGTCTGAAGTACCTTCAAAGCATTAGTACATAGAAGCTCTTTCCTTCATGTGATGTGGCTAGAATTTGCTAAGTGAGTGTTCTGTAGACTTAATTGGACTTGTGTATTGTTCTTGAAGGGAGCTGAACAGACGCCTGCTTGAGTACAGGTCTAACTATAAGGGTTTTCAATGTATTTCAAGTTTCATAAAAGGTGCTGGAAAATCAGGTAATATTCTTTCTTGTATAACTGTCATCATGAAAGTGTTAATTTAGTTGTGGGCTCATCTTGGTATTCTCACCTTGGTAACCTTGGCCAGTGAAGATTCAGAACACTCAGTTAGAATAAGTAATAGTGAGTGCAGAGTATTTTTGTAACTGTTTCTATTCTTCATTAGCTTTTATTTAAAGAATCTTGAGTTTTCAGAGAAAACCTTATTTTGCATTTTGATACCGTTTCCAAAATGTACCTGCTGGTGAAAGAGTGTTGCTTTAGATACCTGCCTGGCTTGAGTTTTTTCTGAAATTTAGGCTATATTTCCTGCGTACGGTGCAGTGTGGGGCTTACTGAAGGAATTTTTCAGTCAGCTGTTGGACTCCATTGTATTCACATAAACAGAAAGCAAATATAGTTGTATTTGGTTTTGATTAAAACAAAAATAAACCCAGCAAATATGAAAATGTCTAGACAGCAGCTCTGAAAGCAGTGTATACATAACCTTGGATTGGGAATTGTGAGAATTTTTTTGTAATCCTTGATTTGTTGTTGCTGTTCTATTCAAGTCATTCAGCTTTACCATGGAAGATACTTATTCTGTTTAAATTTAAGAATTTGAGAATCAGCTTGCTAGACTGGGAGACTTTGCTCCCGGTCTGCAGGTTGTAGTTCAATAAAGACAGATATTTTATATCTCCTGTAATACAGATCAATGCAAAGTGGAAATACTTAATGAAGACAAGTCAGGCAGAAAAAAAAAAAACCTCATCCAGAACTATGGAATGTTCAGTGTATGGCAGCTCCAATTGCAGCAGTAATGTTATTCTGGAACTTAGAATAGAAGAACTGTGAGAAGCAGGCCAAAGGTCTTCCACTGTTTAAAACTGATTATGGGCAAAGATGATTGTTCTTCACCAGGGCACTTTAAGAAGTCTGTGGATGCTCTTGAAGTGGGCTGTTAGAGGAAATTTTCACTTAATAACTTCTGAGGAGAGATAGAAACAGAAAAACTTGATACATGATGTGAAACTGATAATGCACAAAATGTTATCAGTTTAAGAGCCTCATTGCCTCTCATTAAAATAATCTTTGCTGGGGTTTTAGAGGGAGAAATAAAACTTGAAACAACTAGTTATTTTTCATATTGAACATGTCCTGATAAAGGATCCAATTGGCAGAAAACAGCTTTTAAAATTGGGCTGTTTGATAGCGTTCAGACTTTTTTCCCTATTTGGAGCACCATTGTTCAAGTGTTTCCAATCTGCTGAGAAACATTTTTTGAGATTTGCAACGTAGCTGTGTATCTGTGCAGTAAAAATGCAGAGCTAAACCAAATCATTAATGTGGCACTTCAGTCTTCGTAGGCACACAGATTGGTTTTTTTTTTCAGTTTACTGAATACAAGACAAAACAGCTGAGTATGAAATTAAAAGCAGTGAATAATGTTCATTCATTCTTTAACTGTACTCTTGTTCCCTTCACACCTTGGGGTTGATATTGCGCTGCTCCCTAGGGATTTCTGGAGTGAAAAAGGATGGATGCTGCTAAGCTTTATTTATTTTATCTTTTGCTTTATTGCTGAAGTGTTCAATGACCTTTCAAGGGAATGGACGTGGGAATTGAAGTTTGTATGTTGGTCTTGAGAGGCAACATGTTCTTCCTAAGCAAATATGAAGTAAGAAGTTTCTAGTTAGGGAGCAATATTTGCACATTCAGAGATAACAGAATTAAGGACGGCTTTTGGGAAGGAAATGATACATGTTGAGTCTTCAGAGCACCTTGAGATATTGTAACCCCAAGGTCATCCAGGATCTGTTGCCCTCTTCAGTTTGGTGTTCAATGCAGAAACAGCTGTACTGGTAAAGGGAGAGGATCTTGCAAAAGGAATGGAGTGAGCAGCTGAGGAAGTTTGGGACTGTTTTGGTTATTTTTTAGGGCTGATGTACTTTCACTAGTTTTAAGTGATTATGAAACTTAAGTTGCTAAAGAAAGCCAAGAAGGACAGGGAACTACTGTTCATTCTGATTCCCTTTGGAGTTCTAACACACTGTACAAGCTGCTTATGAAAATACAAATATGTGTTATTTTACTCCCACAGCCACCAACGGCAAAAATGCATGCGATCATTGAGCGAACTGCAAACTTTGTGTGCAAGCAGGGAGCCCAGTTTGAGATTATGCTGAAAGCCAAGCAAGCACGCAACTCCCAGTTTGACTTTCTGCGGTTTGATCACTACCTCAATCCCTACTACAAGTTCATCCAGAAGGCAATGAAAGAAGGACGTTATGCGGCTCCTTCAGAAAGTAAAGCTGATGAGAAAAAACGTGAGTTGTTCCTTGGCAAATGCTGGCTTCAGGATGGGAATCATCCTGAAACACATGCTGGTTGTTTTGTTAAAATAGCCACGTTTTTCTGAAATTCAGCTGCAGCTGAGATTGATATGATGATTCAAAATTTTGCATAAATTGGAGATTTAAAGGAAAAAATATTGTTTGTGGAAACTTTCAGCTACAGGAGCTGCTATGATATGGAAGTTTTAGAAACAGTCATATAGCTCAAGTCCAACAGAAGGTTGGTCTGTCCATTTAGGATTTAGTTTTATTGATGTTGGGCAATATCTTGGATCTGTGCTTTAGTGACTAAGCTGATTTACATGAATGATGCTTTCCTGAGAATTCATGCTTGTCCTGTATCATCATTCTCCCCAAAAGCAAAATCATAGCAAACCCAAATAAAATTCAGACATTGCTTTTATTTAGACTCGAGAGTCAAATCTGAGGAAGATGATGATGACGATGATGACGATGATGGAAATTATCTTCATCCAAGTCTTTTTGCATCTAAAAAATGCAGTAGGCTTGAAGAGCTCATGAAGGTACTTGACATTAATAAAATTACCTTTTTATCTTGTAAAACGCCTGATTCATGGACACAGAAATTCTAATAAGCAGGTGCTCAGGTCTTTTGTTGACAAAGGTCTGGGGTTCTTTTCAGACTATAATTTAAGTCTGTTTTGGTAAACTTTTGAGTTACCTTTTCTCTAGTACACAAATTGTTATTTTTCCATTTCCAAGGAATTATATTTCTGTTTCTGATGCCCTCTGGTATTGAGGGCACCACTCAGGGATTTATCCTACAGAACCTGTGTTGAAGCAAAGAGATTAAGGTATTTTATGCCTTCTGTAGATAGGCTGAGAGAGAAATATTTTTCTTCTTAGATTTTATTAGATGAAATGTTGACATGAAATAACAGTTCCAGCAAATAAGAGTTCATCAGAATTTACTACTCATTAAATGTAAATTTTGCTAGATGTGTTAGTTGTTTTTATTTTCTGACACTGGGCAGTGATGGAATAATGGGAGTGACAGACAGTTGTATGTATTTGAGGCTTTCAGAGGAATGGCTGTGGTGCTGTCTGATATTTAGAGAAGGCAGGTTTTGTGCCTTATCCCAGACATGGCAGTCATTGGCTAACGGGAATAACCACTTTTTTTTTTTTTTTCTGTCATTAATTTCTGTTTACATGAAAGTGGTTTTTGTCTTGTTTTTCACTTATTTTCAAATGCATTGTTTCTGATATGAGAGCTACAAAAACAGTAACTTCAGTGTTTACACATAATTATTGATGTCTGCTTTCCCAAATATGTTGATGCTACTGTTCTTAAAATATGTACTTCCAATTTTAATCTTTTTTCCTACTTCAAAATATTTTCAGCCTTTGAAGGTAGTAGACCCTGATCACCCCCTTGCAGCACTGGTGCGCAAAGCACAATCAGATAATAATTCATCTACGCCACAGTCAACAGACGGGGCAGCTGTGCAGACATCACAAGCAGAATATTCCTCTGATTGTAAGTGCTTTGTGAGGAGGCAGCTGGTGGTGTGTTTTGATGAATTGTTTGTGGGTGCTGGTGGGTAGAGAATATGTTGGCTTCATGCTTCATCCTGTGTATTTGTTCTTTTGCAATCTCCTGCATCTTTGAAGGTCTGTTCTGAATATCTGTTGAATTGCAGCTCAGGAAAACCAGAAATTGGGGGAGAGGGGGGGTGGTGGGCAGGCAGGAGGCCAAGTCTCCAGTCTGTGAGTACATTTAGCACAATACCCTTATTATTATATTGTTTTGTTCCTGCAGATTTTGTAAATTCTGATACTTAAAAAGATAGTCAAGCTTAAATGAGTTTATGTGCCTCTTAATTCTTTTCAGCTTTCAGAATTCTGAAAGTCCTTGATTCCTTAAATATAGAAATATAACTTCCCTTTCATTTATGGGGCTGACAATGTAACACTACTGAGATATAAGAAAATTTGTAGTGAAGCCTTCGCTACAGTAGAGTTTCATGTTATTATACGTTTGTAAGTAACAAGTAGTGTGATGCTGATTGAATTCTTGGTTTTTCAGGAACGTTGCTGCAGATCAGTTATCACCATAATAATCTGAGTTGATTTTTATGCATTATAGATTCAGAACCCCCAAAGGATTACAGGTGTTGTCAGTGTAATGTGTGGGGAGAAATATGCATGGAAGTAATTTGTATTTAAAACTGTACCATAAGGAAATCTTAAAATGGAAGTAAGATTTCTGTGAAGAAATTGAAAATCACTGGTTATTTCAAGAAAGACGAAAATCAGAATAAGTATCTTGATAGAACAGAGCTAGTCAGTTTTTTGATTACTTTCATGTCAGGTTTGAACCTGAATGTATGTGAGAGAAACTGGGAGATTATAATTTAGTACCAAAACAAGGTCAGTTTCCCTGCTTTTAAAACTTAGCAGAACTTTATTCTGCTCTTGTTACAGACAATTTCTTCTTTGAAGAAAGTAAATACTGCCACATGAGAATGTTTATGAAACTTTTAAGAGAATAGTTAATTGAAATCTAATGCATTTATTAAAGCTTGCTTCCAGAAATGCAAACTCTTACTGTAATTAATTTGAAATACTTTACATTAATATTTTCTTTTTATACATAGTTCTTCTGCAGGAAACACATTTATATGGTGGATACTTCTTGTAAATCTATTAAGCTGATTAGAGCATTATAAAATACTGTCCTTAAAGGAAGATAGAAAGACATAATATGCCTTTGTGCTCTCAAGAAATATTTAGAATCAGAGAAGCCTTTACTGCGAAAAATGTGTGCAAATGCATGGTTCATTATGTTGCTGTTGATTTGCAAAACCTGTCTACTTTTTGAGGTTTAAGTAAGTAGGTGTGTCTCTATATATAGTAATATAAGGGTTTAATATGTATGTAGTGATTCTAGTGGTTTAGTTTGTTAATGATAATTTTGAATATATGTATATTTCTTTCTTAATGAAAGCATAGTTTAATGGAGTTAAATTGCCAGACATTAATTAGATTAGGAAGTATGATTTCACACTAGCTCCTTTTCAAATATGCCTGCTCTAGTTCACTTCTTTATTCACATCTATGACCTTCAGTACATTTGCATTCTGTCCCTTAATCTACATATTTCTTACTCACCCTAAATCTGTTAATATGAGCCTTTCCTTTTTTGCTTTGGGTTTGGTTTTGTTTTTTTTTTTTTTTGACACAAGAAATGAGATGCCATTTCCTAGTGTGTTATGTGAATCCGGATTCTCGATGTGTTTGTATTGATGTAATACTGCATTGCATTGGGTGGTTTTCTTCTAATTAGAAGTTTGTTCTTAAATGTGTCTTTGTAGCAACTGTGGCAGCCATGTATTACAGCTACTACATGCTCCCTGATGGAACCTATTGCCTGGCGCCTCCACCTCCGGGAATCGATGTTGCTGCCTACTACAACGCCCTGCCCCCTGGGGTGACAGTGTCCAGCGCTACCGGGGTAGCGACTGTTCCTCCCCCTCCTGGCACCACACCCCCGCCTCCCCCAGACTCAACTGACAGCGCCAGTGGGTTGACTTCTACCACAACATCTACAAGGTACCTCACACGCGTTTGCTTGTTGGTTGGGGGAGTCTTGTTCCTGGACTTCAATACGGAGTGTTTAGTAAGGGTTCTGTTATTGAATCAAGCTATTTTAACTGTGTGATGAACACAGAGAACAAACCTCTCTGTATTTTTTGTTTGTTTGTTTTTGGGGGTTTTGTTGGTGGTGGTTTTTTGTTTTAGTTTTTTGTTTGTGTTGTGTTTGTTCGGTTTTGGGTGGGCTTTTGGGTTTGTTTGCTTTCCTTTTTTTTTTTTTGTTAAAGCAAGAGTCTGAAAGATATTTATGTTCTATTTTATAAAACCATTTACTCTGACATTTTCAGCACAATTGCTCCAGTGGTTGCCATTATACCTCCACCACCAGATATCCAACCTGTCATTGACAAGCTAGCTGAGTATGTTGCTAGGAATGGGGTAAAATTTGAAACTAGTGTTCGTGCCAAGAACGATCTCAGGTAAGAGAAAATGTTATTTAAACTGCTATTTCAAAAGTTAAAGTTTTAATTTTTTAAGATATTAAATTACAGGACATGCAGGTTTTGAAAAGAAAAGTGTTATCGTTTGTTTGCTTGTTTTTTAAATTGAGATTTAGGGACCTACATAGTGGCAATGGGAAAGATTTATGGCTCAAATTACCAAAACAACCAATCTGTCAAAAATCTCTCTAGTAAGCATGCTCTAAATTTGTATCCTCTGAAGTTTAGGCTTAAGTAAGAGTGCTTCCAAACATCAAATAACATTCCATTTACTAGAGAAGACTAGATGATAAGGGATTGTTAGTATTAGCTATGTTCATGTGCATCTTCACATGCTCAATTTTCTTTCAAAAGGTTTGAATTCCTGCAACCATGGCACCAGTATAATGCATATTATGAATTTAAAAAACAGTTCTTCCTTCAAAAAGAGAGCGGTGACAACTGCCAGGTACATGTATTTTTATATATACTTCTATTAAAAATGCCGTAAATGTGAGAAAAGGACTTGCCAGTTGTCTTACCATGAGTCATTTTAAAAGTGGAACGCTGAATTAGGGAGAAATTGATCAGCAAAGGATGTGAATGCTTTTTTTTGGTTTTTGGTTTTGTACAGCATTAAAGTAAGGATCTGTGAGATGGTGTGATTTAATTCTTGCTTTTTACTATCTGCCACTCCACTGTGGCTGTAATATAAAATGACAACCTGAAAATCTTCTGGCTTTCTATACGAGCGAAATATGCTTTGTGTAGGTTTTGAGCTTTGTAGGATTGTGATTAGTGTTCTGCTGTCAGAAAGGTTAGCTCTGGCTTTTAACCCCCATACCTTCCCATATGCCTCGTCCTTCTTTGTACAACAGTAGCACAGAGGCTGGAGGAGCTTTCTGATGTGCCTTTTTCTGAGGGAGGTTTTGTTCGAGTCCAGTCATGACTGCAACAGTACTGAAGCTTCAGAATCTCACAGCAGTTTCCTACTTGCTTTGCTTCTTCTAGTCCGTGTTATTAGAAGGTGGTAGGCAGACTTGGCATCCATGTTTTTAACTATTCTCATGTTAGCTATTTAGATTGTTCTCTTACTGAAAAGAAAATTGCAAATAATATCAGAACTACATTATCTGATGTTAACTTTTCATGGGAAAGAGCTATTTTTTTTTTAGGCCCTATGTCATTTGTCATCTCAAGGCTTAGATTGGGGAGCCTTAAACTGAAGAAGGTAGGCCTGTGGGTAAACTCCTCGGAATTGCTTTGTGGAAAATGAAGAAATTCAATAATGGTTGCTGTTTGGAACACTTGTGTCTGATGTTTTGTTTTAATAGTGAAAAAATGTTTTGGAATCACTATTTATAAAGATAAGCTGTGGTAAATATGATCTTATTCGGCTGATAAATTACAACCAAAATTGTCCTGTGCTACAATGCTGACTGTTGTTCTAGAAAGTGTAATTTGCAAACCAGTGGGTTGAATTCATAATACTCACATAATTAATAAGGACTTGTTAACATTTAGTTGGGGGGAAATTGTACACTAACCAAAGCATAATAGTAAGGGATTCATTTTAAATGTTCAAATGAGTACAGCTAAAAAGGAACTGAAGCCAGTTTAAGTCCCTTGAGGTCGAGCGTAGCAATGCATATTTTTGTACTGCATGGCTTTGTAGATAATGCTATTCTCTTAAGTTTCTTAAAATAATGATTTTAATATTATCTTGATGCTGTAGTAATATATGTATAGGCAACTAATGCAACTGATGCTTTTCCTTTTGGCCATTAAAATTAATAAGAAACCGTACTATTGACTTCAGTAAATACGGGGTGAAGTGCTTGATTTCATTGTGCTTTTCCCCTTCGAGGACTTTCAGAAATCAATTCTGCTGGTCCGGGAATGGCTGCAGGGAAGATCAGCTAAATGCCTCAGTTTCAATGTCATGTATGCTTAACAGCCAGAGCAACCAAACTCTTGGTTCGCTATGTTAAATTACTTAATGTTACCACATGACTCACCGTGTAAATACTTTAAATGTTCTGTAATATCCTTCTTGAAATTTTTTGCTGTGAGTTCAGAAATCACGCTGAATGATTCAGTCGTGTAATGGTAGAACCAGTAATTCTTACTTCCTTGAAAATCTCAGCACATCTGTTGCAACAAAAACCTTGCTAGGCCCAGTGTTCTTCAGCAGAATGTTGGAACAAATCGAACATTATTCCTGTGAAATCTGATTATGCGAAGAATTTACATGCAGTTGTACATGAGGAAAAAGTGTCATAAGCTTTCACCCTCTCCCTTGGAGTTGACTTTGTGGATTTGGTTTGGGACCCTGGAAATCAAGACCTAAATAAATATACAAAAGAAGTACATGCTTTTAGGGTCTCATTTTTAAATATAATTTTAAAGCAGTTTTTGGCAAAAGTGTATGAGCTGAAGAACATTTTTTTTGCTGTAAAATAACACGTTCTTACTGTAGGTCTGTAGGTTTTACAGCCTGTGGGTTTACATGAGGCAGAATTATGGTCATGAGTGCTGAGTGATGTAAAATCAGCTGTTGTGTGATTTGCTGATAATGTGATTTTTCTAATGGCTGACAAAACTGCAGCTCCACAGACATTGTATTAATGATTTCATAAGTATCCTGTTAGTAATTCTGCTCATTTCTTTTGAAAAGGGAGTATCTTCTTCTGAAGATGTTCCAGCAGACACTGCCAATGATGCACAGAGTGAGACTCAATTTGGTGATGAACATGCACCTGAAGATGCATCTGAGCTGAGTGCTAAGGGAGTTCCAGGAACTAAAAAGGATATTCCTCCTAAAGCTGTCAGTGATGGTAAACTGGTGAAAGGTATGGTAACATGAGTTATTTGGCATGAAAATATTTGATAACTTATATATAAAGAAAGAAAAGAAGGCAGGGGAAAGTAGGGAAAAGAGTTTAATCATGTGAAAAATACATTTTCACTGAAGGCATCAAAAAATGTCTGCAATAAGTAATTTGATTATTTTCATATTTCTTTCTTATCAGACTATCAGGTATTTATGGTCTGACACAATAAATTGTTTTACTTCAGTTTTGTGCAAAGTTGAAGGCTTTTATCAGAGATGCCAGTAAAATCTTTTTTTGTCATTTTCAACTTGACAGTTACAAGTTTTGTGCAAGAATGAAATCATTCATTCTGAAGGAAAGCAGTGGCCTTATTTGAAAGGATACATGTGGAGGAAGTAGTCTAGGCTTGTTGCTCATTCTTTTCATGTTGGACATTAGTTATGCTGGAAGAAAAGACCCCTTTCATTTCTAAATGAAATGTTTTTCCTCTTGCAGTTATGGCAGCAGAGGGACAGAATGGGAAGATCTCTCTGGAAGCCATTCAAAGCTAGCTAGCACACTGTTAGTGTCCTGAGTTGGAGAAATTATTGTTTCTATCTGGGTGCTGATTTATTGTCCTGTCAGGAGAAGATATGTTAAAAATTCTTACTTTCACTAAAACCTAAAGATGTGCATCTTTTAACTAGAACTGAAAGCCATTGAAAAAAAAATCAAAACAGAAAAAGCACTCTTTAACTGGGCTTCAGTGGATGGAAACTTCCTTCCTGCCACTTGAGTGGCTTACCTAATTACTGATAATTTCATCTACTCCCTGTGGTTCTTTGGAATTCTCTCTTCCCGCTTCTCACTGCGATCCCATTTCCTCCACAACCAGCAAACACTGGGCTCTTTGCTGTGACTGTCTGACTGTCCAGATTCTGCAGTTTCTTCTCTGAACAGCCTGAGTAGCTTCCCTGGTGAAGGAACAATCTTCCCTGCCTTCAAAGATGACTTATTAAGAGCTGCAATGTACACCAAGAAATATGTATTGTTTCAGTTGTCCTGCTATTAGTAAGTGGCAAACTGGAACCTGTACTTTAATGGTAGTAATCTGTTCAAATTTACATAATGGAATATAACCAGTGAGTCATTTCGTGGCAATCTGATTCCTATAAACTTATTTTCATTTCCTTTAATATGGTACAAATCCCAATTTATTATAACCTAAATGCAGTATTTGCCTCCAAGACAGACATAACATCCATACTAGACCTTTCTTCTGCCTCTGAGGAAATAAAATCCCATTTTAGGATTTGTTCTATCCCATGAAAAAATTGGAAATCATGGTTACCTCTTCCCTTGGAATTCTGGAGTTCTTTGTTTCTGAGCATATTTCCTTACCCCAGGATTACCAGAATCAAAGCTTATCTTTTATAAACCATGGTATGTAATTTAATTACTGTATTTAAATCTTCCTAATTGCAATCTCATAGGGCATATATGCAAAAAGCATCTTGAGAAACGTAAGTATTGCAGCAGACTGTATGGTACTAAGTAGTGAGAAATTCTGTTCTTCCATTCTTTTTTCTTAAAAGTGTCATTTTGGATAAATGGGTTAGAGATTAATGCTGAGGTTTTGGATTTTTTTTTTTTTTTGAGATCTTTACACAGCAAATGAAGTTTCCAATGTTTGTTTAAGAACACAGAAAGAGTAAAAAAAGCATTATGTTGTCCTTTTCACCAAAATAATTGGCATAATAGGATGATGACTTTTTTTGAGGTGTAGTCTGCAGGAGTAATAGGTGAAGTCAGGAAATTGAACCTGCCTTCTACTGTAGTCTAATGATGTGTGAAATCTTACCCATTCATTCACAGCATCCTTTGCTCCAATAAGCTTTGCAATCAAGGCCAAAGAAAACGACCTTCTTCCTTTGGAGAAAAACCGTGTTAAATTAGATGATGACAGTGATGAGGAGGAAGAGGAGGGAAAGGAAGGCCAAGAGAATGCTAACAGTGCATCAAACCATACTCCAGCAATTACCACTCCTTGTACTGCTCCTGAAGAGAAAAAGCCTCAACTTACGCAGGAGGAGTTGGAAGCTAAACAAGGTACTCCATGCAGCACTGAAAACAAAATGTATTGAGTCCTTCACACAAACTGTGAAACAAAATGTGTGACATTTTAGGTGTTTTGAATATTTTCTGTGTCATGTTAATAAGAATGAATCAGAATTTTTTTCTCACAATTTCTTTCTTACTTTTAACAATGAAATCTTCATTCGTTGCTCAGGCAAAATCAAACTTGGAGCACACAGGGATGGTTGAATGGTTTGTCCTAATGCCTGATCTTTCTGAATTTTATTTTGGTTTTCATTACAACCTTCTAGTAAAGCACTGACTGTGTAGTTTCCAGATTGCATTATCAAAGCCCAGCAAAGACATACCTGTTTGTCATTTTCTTCAGCGAACAGTGAATTGCTACAAGCTATTTTTCATTTCTGTAGCACTCCCATATAGACTCATATCGCCTTGTTGATGTTTTGTTGCTCTTATAATGCAGTGCCATTAAATCTTTGTATGAGTTTTTCCTGTTACTGTGTGAATGTGCATTAGGGCAGAAGGGCATGCTGTGTGAATTTGAATGAAATGATGTTTTAAGAGAATCCAGTTTCACCCATTCCTCCCCAAGACTGTTTCACAGCAGAGTATGCTTATTAAAGTGGATGTTCTGTCAGTATTTACCAGCTTAAAAACTCAGTATTTCTCACAACTACGAGTATGCCACAGGTTTTTCATTTTCAAAATGGTGGTTTTTTGAATCTAAGTAGCAGTTGCTTTGTAAACTGTAGTAGCACAGAGTATGCTGTGGCATTACATATCTAAAGCAAATATGAAGTATTTTGTATAATAATAAAAATGAAGTGTAAAACACACTTAGGAAGATCTGTGTGTTGAAAAACCTGTGAACAAAACAATCCAGTTGCCTGTACATATACAAAACACAAAAATTTTAAAAACATTACACAAAGTAGCTGTTAGATGCATAGTTAAATCAGTTGGCTTATTCTCTTCTTGTAATCACATACAACATGTAATCACACACAACAAAATCTGCTGGTTGTTACAATGATGAAACAGTTTCTGAAAATTTCTGGAGCAGCTCTTTCTATAAACATATTAACATATATTTAAATAGGGCTGGAAACTGTGAAGATCACATCAGTGGAAAGAGCAAACTGGAGAGTTAGCATCACTTTAAGACTTAAAAGAAAAAGCTTCTCAATTTACGGAGCTGCTTTCTTTAGGTAGCTTTTATAGATAGAAAAGGACAAGTATCCTGAATAATCAGGATTGGATTTTCTTGTAATTTTAAGTTAAAAGTTTTTGCTTCACCTGCACTTCTTTATGTCTGCTTTACATTAAGTAGATGATGTATCTATTAATTGAGGTGCTTGGAGTTTCTTAATTTCAAGCTGATGTTCTTATGTCATTGAATGGCTGTATTGGAAAGGCTTGAGAACGGCTGGAGCTGCTTGCTCGTTTGTGATGGGGACTGGTGATTGTTTTAAGGAAGCCTGAGTTCCCAAAGCATGACTCACTCTAAACTTAATGCTTAATTCTGTTTTTAGCAAAGCAGAAACTAGAGGATAGATTAGCAGCTGCAGCAAGGGAGAAGCTTGCACAGGCCTCCAAAGAATCAAAGGAGAAGCAGCTACAAGCAGAACGCAAAAGGAAAGCTGCCTTGTTCTTGCAGACCCTCAAAAACCCTCTGGCAGAGGCAGAAACTGAGAAGATTGAGGAGAATTCCTTCAGTAGTGAGGTAAGCAAGAAATAAATTTCTCTTTCCCATAAAGCTAGTAGAAAACTTACCTCTAGAATGTGACTCTGACAGTGTGTTATGAACTTGATTGATGAAATAGAAGCTTTTCTAAATGGGGAGAATTTTGAATTTTAAACACTGTTAAGCTTTTTCCATTATCTTACGTATGTCTCTCATCTGTCATTAAAGAATTGGTAGAGAAGTAGGCTGCACAATTCCTAGGTCAGTTAGACAGGAAAGGAAAAGGAGCTTCCATATTTTAACTATATACTAGTGATCCACATGTTGGAATGCTCACCTTGCAAGAGTATTGGGATAGCTTACTTAAGCTGTGATACTTTCTTATTTGATGTGTATATTGGTGGTTTTGTTGTACATTACAAATACTGTTGTACAAATATTGTTGAAGTAGAATCTTGGGTTCCTGGGTTTGGAATTACATTGCTTTCAGAAAAGCCAGTAAAATCACTCTTCGTTGCACTAGTCAAGCAAAATGTAATCTCTGGATAGTGATGGAAAATTTAAGATATTGATTGTGACAGACTGGCTACAAGAAAGAATGACATGGCTTTCCGTTGTTTACTTTCCCTCAGAAAGAATTCCAGTACCTAGCAAGTAGTTCATTGCCCAGTTCTTGATTTTTTCCAAATAAATAATGGATTACCCCTCAAAACACTTTCAAGAGAACAGTTGAAAGAGACATACCTGCAGTTTAGGTGATCCATACTAGCAGAGGGTAGCAGATATGTGAATTAAGTGTGGTCACATCCCAAAAGAGATCCTGTTTGGGTTTTTCATTGCTACTGCTAACAAATTTCCCCCGACACAAGTGTTCAGTACTTCTCTTTTCAGTTATATATTGAAGAGTGAATGAAAAGAGACAATGCCAATGCCAAACATCCCATATTTGCAGTTCTGCTCTTTTTCTCAAGGGAATTTGTCAAGGACACGGATATTTCTAAGCTAAGATTCCTTTGATACTTTTCTTTAAGAGAATGCCTGAAATAACCAGTGACAGCTGACTCTTTTTCAGAAGAGCAGATGAATGTTCTTGCTCACATCTGAACTTACTGCTAGTGAGCTTCTCAACAAAAAACTACACCCTATCCTACTTCTCAGTAAACTGATTTTCTAGAAACGTTTTTTTCTTCCACAGAAGTACAGTCTCAGAGAAGGCATCTATTTTTTTCTTACACAAAAAATTCCAGTGTATTTGAGAATGTTAAAGTCACCAGTTTCACTGTTTCTTACCAGTAGAAATGGTTTGGAGGTGCTTTCATTATTAAAGGGTTTATTTAGAATTTCAGATGTGTATTTAAATGTTTTCTGATGTGACCTTGCTTTTTAAAAGTAAAATTGGCTATTGTATTGGGAGTGCTTGTACTGTTTTAATGAACAGTCAAAAATGCCATAATGTCTTTGGATGTAATATTCCTGCTAAATGTGATTTGCTTAGTGACACACTTATATACATACATGTATATAGACTTCTGTAGATAAAAGCTTATTTTGAAACATGAATGTTTTTCAAGCTTGTTTTTCCATTTGCAATATTCAAAAAAGCATCCATTTCCATTCATTCCAAATAATCTGCCTTTTACTCTCCTTGCCTGTTTTACCTATTTGTAACAGCCCATTTGAGTCAAGAAATTGTATTGAAGAAAGATGAGTGAAATAATATTGCAGATTTGTTTAACCTCTGTTCTATTTACCCTGAGAACCCAATATGCTGCGTTATGATGTCTAAATCAGCTTGTAAATAAATATGTAGCACTGGTTTGGTTTCTTAAGCTTTTTCAGTAGTGTTTCAGACTTTCAGCCATGTTTCAGACTAAAGATGCATTTAAAGACACTGATTGCAGATGCAACAGGAGGTAACTACAGTGGCTGTAATATAAAGAAAGTATGTTAAAAAGTTGAGTGAGAAAGATATGTAAAATTTTGTAGTTTGGTCAGTGGAAATAATTGGCATAAATCAGAAAACAAAGAAAAAAATTAAATACTTGTGTCCACCTAAAATATGTATTTCATTTCTTGTTTTGGGGGTAGGAACATGCAATGAGGAGTCCAGGAAACAAAGACCTGATATACATTGGTTAGAGTTCATTTAGTGACATGACTTTTGTAGCTTAAAATTTGTCTCAAAAATGGAGTAATGACTGAGTTGTATAATAAAGCATGAAGAGGAGTTGACAATATCTATGGGACTTCATTACATTGCCCCAGCCTAATAAGTATATAAAAAAACAAGTAATGCTATTTATGTGTACATACAGCATACATTTGTGCTGAAAACCTGTTTATCACGATGTGCAGAAACACATTAAATGCACAAAGCTTTTGTGACCTCTGTCATCTTTTCCTGATACCTTGTATTTATTGAAAGGATCAGTAGTACGGAGTATACATTACATCTTTGAATGAAATCGATTCTGCTAACTGCAGGTAAAGGACAGTCAGTACCACAGAACAGAGCACTTCTAAGCTGTTTTGGCTTCAGCTGAATCTTAAAAATAGTTCTGTTTTCCATAGCGGAATTATTTCTTTTATATGGCTTCCTGTTTTTCTTTAAAGTGAAATCAAGCAAGAGAAACAAAAGGCTGAAAAAGCTTGAGTAGTGGAGCTGCACAGCTTTTCACAAATGGCTCCTCACCATCCTTGCATGCATTAGAACAGTACAGTTATGCATAATATTTCCTCAAACCAGTACTTGGAAAGCATGGAGCTTATCTCAGTTTGCAAAACTGATGAGCTTCCAGCGATGCTGTGGCCAGTGAAGTCTGTGCCCGTGTTCAGGACATGGACAAACAGTAACAGGATGATGTTTCCCTTCTTGTGCTTACATGTGTAATTCATATAGACTCTTGGTCTTGGTGCACATAGACTCTTTGGCACATCTGTCAGCGTCACTGAGAAGTTGCCTTCATTCTACAGTGAATGTAGGTTCCTTGTCCTGGAGCAGCAAACAAGTGCAGTTCTTCCATGCCAAGCTGAAATACGCCAGGTTATATGTAGTGCTTCACTGAACTGCCTTTTTTACTTTAGAACAAATAAAGTGAGGTGTTTCATGATCTGAAATGCAAATCTCATTCCAAAATCATTTGGCTTAATTAAAATTTTAAGAAATAAGATTATATATCCTCATTAGTGGGATGTGACATGTTTTCTTCTGCATGTTCAAATGTCATATTTTACTCTATGTCAGAAATGTTTTAGTGGTGATGGTGCTTTGATAGCCACGTAAAAGCCAGTTGGTTATACCCAAACTGTTACCTGTATAAACCTTAGTGTCTGATTTAAAGAGAAATCTACCGTCATTATGTTGCAAAATCAGACAAGCACATGGTTTGAAAGTGATGCTGTTTTAATGGCTTGTCCCAAATGTCATCTGCTGTTATGCCTCTGAATATATAGATTCTGTGGCACAAAGCAAAACTTTCCTTCTTTTGGCCCTTTCGTCTTCCCAGGTTTTGAAGCCCTGTTTTGTCATTTGTTTTTTTAGATGACTTGTCCTTACTTTTGTCTTGTATGTAGCAATTATTTTTTCTTGTGGAAAGTAGTCTTATTTACAAGTGAAATAGAAGTGTGCTGTGTTTTAAAAATTAGGTTCGCTTCTAGTTTTGTCAAGCATAACAGGGTTATCAACAGCTGTAGATAGTGTATGTCTTTCACACTCCTGTAGTTTATCCTACTTTTTTAGCAATGGACTGGCGATATTCCTGCATGCCTTTTTGGAATAATATCAGTGTATAACATTTGTGTATTTTCTTTGTTAATTTTTGAGCAAAATGTAATTGACTAATAAAATCCATCCCATAAGTATTTAAACAAAAAAATTCTTTAGAATATTTCCGAGCCATTCACTTCTTTCTTAACTTTTTTTGTAGACTGTAGGTATCTACATCTTCTGATTTGCGTGGGAAGGGATGTTGGGTTTGCTTGTAAATTTGTCCTTTTGAAAAAGCAAGATAAAGGAAAAACATTAATGTTGCATACTAATGTGTCATTTAGGGGGTAGATAACTTCCTAGCATTTGGAACTTTTTTTCATTTCAATAACCCTGCTACCAAAAACTACATGAGGGTTGTAATTCCTTATAGCATAAATACTTCAGTCATTATTAAATGGGGAGAGAAAAGGTAAATATCAGGAACTGCTATTTTAATTAAGATAGGTGAGGAGTTAAGAATATTTATGCGTTGATTTTTAGTTTTCAAAATAAAAAGGCATATTGATCCACACATCAGACAGATTCACAGCCACTAATTTCTTTGCAGTTGGCCCTGTTAAAATTTTCTCTGTTTTTGAAGACGATACCATGGTCAGTGTACTGTTAATAGCTGTTTTTTAGTGCAGCAGAGTAACCCTGATAAAACTATTGAGTCTTTGAGTTCCTATAGAACAAATTTTGTAGGAGCATGTTCTATAAGAAATACTTTTATCTCTTCAAATGAATATTTTGGGACAGTTTATGAATACTAGGACTGACAAACTTCTAAATAGAAGTAACAGCTTCCTTTGTTACACAAATCAATGAATACACAAATAATACACTTCCATTGCTGGTAGACAGCTGGTTATTAATTCTCAGTCAGGGAATATTTCACTATAAGCTTTGAGGAACCTGGAGGAAAAAAGATAAGAGTGGCAGAAAAGAATCTGGAGTATTTTTGGATTTTACTGAACTGAAAGAATTGTTGATTAACTCTTTACAGTTCTGACATTCTTCACTCTTTGCAGTTTTGATCTAACATAGGATTCCAATTTCTGTAAAAGACATATAAGCTGTTTGTAATATTATTGATAATGTCCTTTGCTAGTTGATTTTGTTTGAGCCAGACACAGTGCTAGGGTTTTGTTTTGTTGCAATAAGCACGTTCTGGTTAATTTCTAATTTTGACTTTATGTATTGATTAAGTAGTGTAACCCCAGAATAACTAATGTGTGTTCTGGGCTTATGAATACTGCATATATGCAAATGCACTGAAGTACTCTTTCTGTTCTCATATGGCTATAAATTCTCCCTATTTACAGAGCTCTTTCCTAATCCATTCCTGCTAAACAAGAATTGTCAAATCATGTTTTGGCATTACTTTTGTCAGATTTGCTTCAGTCATGCAAATAAAATTCTGAAGAACAACTCTGCCAGAGAATTTGTGAGACAGTGTAGCATTTAGTAAAGGCCAAAATAATAGACAAAGAGGTGAGATTCAGTGAATGCTATCTGAATGTTTGCAGTTTAACTTCTTAGAAGAGCACTTGCACAATGTGAATCTCTCAGTCCTTGAGATGTATAATAAATTTCATCAGGTAACAGGTTTGTTTCCATGATTTCCAAAACTGTTCTGCTGGCCTGCATATTGGCAGAGCCTGATCAGTTAAAGCAGAATGCTTTGTAATCTCCCAGTTCCATGCTTACTGTGGGTTTTTTTTAAATTTTGTTGTTTTTATTCTTTTCTGCTTTCATGCCTCCAGTTTCAGTTCCCATTACCTTATTTTCCAAGACAGTTTATTTGTTTCCAAGAATTTATACACCTAGAAATTTTATTTGTGGCCTAGCAGTTTGCTGACTGCTTTCACTGAGCTCTGTGTTCTGCTGTGGTGGTGAATCAAGTCATTTTGCTGGTGCTGTTTTTCTTAAAGGCAGCTGGAGTTGCCACTGAGGGAAGTGGCCTCAGGTGATTTGTTTCAGGTGATTGTCATAAGGACATGACGTCTATCACCAGAGCATCTGGGCACAGTGGTGGATTGGTGAGTGACTTCTCCCGGTGTGTTACCTGTTGTATTTCACTGAAGAGCCTGCATGTTTCATCTGGGGGTAGCTAAAGTTAACTTCTGTGTGGCTCTCCAGATGTGATTCATCAGTAGCCTGAAGCAGTGGTGTTCCAATCCACCAGGCAAGCAAGCCTGCATCTGTGCTACCCAGAGAACTGAACAGCGCTGTCACACCTTAGTGTCAGCTTCCTGCAAGTCAAGGAGAGCCCAGTGGCAGCAGTGGATGCTTTTAGTGGAAATATAGTTGGGCTTAGCATTGTGTAGTTGTTTGTTGAGGTGGCTGAGAAAATTTCTGTGTGTGAGCTAAAAGTAAATGTATCATTCATTTATTAACTTCCTTCTTGGTAGTGATAGGAGAGCTTGTGTTTTATGTGGCCAAATGAACCTGAGCAGTGAAAACCATTGGGTTTTTCTCCTCTCTCATTTTCCTCTTAACACTACTTTGCCTACAGCTTTTTCATTTGAAGCTACTAGAGATGTTTACTTCAAGGCAGACTGGGCTATTCCATATTCAGTAGTGTTCAAAGCAAAGGCTCAGGTACCGTATCAAGAGGTGAATAATGTTGTCAAAGGAATGAAAGTTAGCTCTGGTAGCCTCTTAGGAAACTGGAGATGAGGTGTCTGTGAGGTGTCTCCAGTTACATATGGAGTTTGTGAGATTTGAAATAGGCCTCTGGTAAACCACTCAAATAATCATGCTGTAAAATGTTTATAATCTTTGAAATAAGCTACTTTAGTACTGCTTTGTTGCAGGTTTTGTATATATTGTGATAGCAGTTATCAGTTAAAGTATGAAAAAAATGTCATGTCTCTAACTTGAAGCAGAGTTGCCTTTTTGATTATTCAAATACTGTCTTTATGTATTCATGGTTGGAGAAGGGTAAAAAGAAAGAAAAAGATCACCTGTTTCTCATTTGGTTATTTCAGGTTTTATTGTATTACTTTTTATTCCAGTCATGATAAGCATCCTTCTGTCAAACAGTGAAACTCAGATGAGGTGGAGCAGAAATTACGACAGGGAAACTGATTTCTCCAGTTGCCTTGAAATGACAGCTAGGGGAATGACAGGCTTTGAAATGAGGAGCATATCTATGGTGCCTGACTTGAATTGTTCTAAAGAAGGCATTGAGCTGAATGCTCTGGGGTTCAAGCTGATAATTTGAAAATGTTGTGGTATGATTTTGCTTAATCTCCTTCAGCTGGAATTACTCACTGAACATTAACTGTGCATAGACCTGTTCTGTCTTTGAGATTAATAAATTTTGTGATCTTCCCAGTCCTTTACATTTCAAACATTTATTTTGAAAAGTTCAGACATAATTTCTATTAGCACTGGTTCATTTTGCTGTTGAAGTTGTCATCCCAACAGAACAGTTCATGGAGGAAAGTGACACTAAGACTTAGCTTTGAATGTCAGTAGTTCCTGATTGTATTTCCAGGTTTATCCTGTTTAAAGTAAAACATGTAAATAGACTAAAAGATGCCTGATAGTACCCATTCTTTTAGAACACATTTCTTCTAAAAACTAAAGATGAAAACTTCAGAACTATGTCCTGGTTAAGCTGACAGTCTTAGTATGTATATACCAACTTGCATGTGTATCTTTGGGGAGCTGTACAGGCCTCCAGTAAATTTTGCTGGATGCATGTGTTTGAAGATGTCAGCCTTACTTCTGCACACTTTACATAATCCCAATGCAGCGCTAACTAACTTTGACTAACTTTGGAAACTGATCACTGTTCTTTGTTTATCTTTGATTTCAGAGCATCAGTAGTATACCATGTCCTGTGACTGCAGTCAGAACTTTACCCACCTTAGAAGTTAAACAAGCAGAAAGGTCTTCAAGCAGAAGCAGAGATCTTCCTAGGGATGAAGAAAAGGAAAAGAAAAGGAAAAAACACAAGAAAAGATCTCAGTCAAGATCTCGATCACCATTCAAGTATCATTCATCATCTAAGTCCAGGTCTAGATCACATTCAAAAGCAAAACATTCACTTCCCACTGCCTATAGGACTGTCAGGCATTCAAGGTGGGTTTGGAAACCAAACACATTCTTTAGCGTTCTGTGTGGGTTAACACGTAAAACATCTTTGCACTTCTTCAGTTACATAGGTGTTTTTATACCCATTGCAAAGGTCACAGTCACCTTCAAGGCAGTTTGTGGCACATACAGATCAAGTGTGGCAAGTCTTTTGAAAATCCTTTTAGTGAAGTAATGAATCATTAATTTCTAATTACTTAGTGCAAAACTTACCAGTAAATGCTTTTTCCTGACCTTCTTTGAAATACCTAGTAATAGTGTGTAGGAATGTGATAATAGCAGGAGGAGAGCTTGCTAGTAAATCTGTGGTTGTTACTGGAGCAAAGTAACTTAGACAATATTCAGATAAGAAATAGAGGTAGAGTACTAGGTGATTGAGCAGCAAAGCTCAGAAGAAAACAAAGCAGTTGAGTAACAAGTGAAAAAAATATGATGGAGAGATATGGCAGGAATCCAAGAAGAGTGAAAACAGAGGTGAAAGAGAGATACTACAGAAGAATGTAGCCCAGTACTGTTAACTCTGTACTTAATCATTAATGAGATTAAATACACTATGCTAATTATCCAGCTGTAAGATGATGTATACTGTGTTTTACTGATGCTGTTAATTCCATCAGAGATATTTGGGTTAGGCACCTTCAAAGTTTACTGTCTGTAAAATTTGTCATACCTGAATGCTGTAGTGCTGTGGTCAGTAGGAAGGGCTTTGAGGGTACGTTCTGTGGATCAGCATACAGAACAGTGTAGCTACTTATGAAGCTTGTAGTTCAAGCAAATTGCACATAAATACTGCCACAGCTGTGTATGTGACGCATGTGAATCCATACAGTACTTCCTCTTTGTGTCTCTTGTCTGCGGCTCATGCCTGAAAAAAGCTGCTAGCCCCTGATGACAATGTGCCATCATGTGTTTAATCAGGTGTCTTAACTACACTAGCAGGAGTGTTAACGTGTTACAACTTACCAGTTTATACTTGATTTTTGAGTTTAAGAACAATACTTTGCTGCAGAAATCTCTGCTATTCAGAGATGCCAGGAATTAAGTGAGCACAACTTGGACTGAAACAATCAGTCTGACATGCTGCTTATTTGATGACCTTTGTCAATAAGTTGTCATGACATGCTGTGTCTTAACCAAAAGTCATCAAGGATAGGTAATCTACAGGAGCTAATCTGTGTTTGCTGTCTTGAGTTTGCCTCCTGGCACAAATCAAATGACAAGCACACAACAGCATGAAAATCATTAATCACCACAACACCTGATAAAATCTAGTTAGATATTTCCTTGATGAGCTGTTGACTTCGGAAATCTCAGAAGTTCAATAAGCTTGATGTTGGCTGGCTGAATTTGAAAATTATGCAGAAAAACAGCACTAGATTTTGCACTGAAAACATTTTGAATATTTTAACTTCATAAAAGTTAGAGGTGAACAGTAAAGGCCTTGTAGAAGAAATGGTGATAATCGAAGGTGTGCTTTATTTTCTTTTGCATCTTCAACAGTAGTAAAGTTGAAAAATTCTGTTCCAGTAACATGAAGTTGATTCAGAGCATGTTTTGCATATTCATTTCTCTGGTTAAAAGCATACCTATGTTACAGAAACAAGTTTAAAAAAGTTGTAGCTATATAGAGAGCCCAGATAGTACCAGCTTAATTGTGGCATGCGGTGTGCTAATGGCAATTCCCTGTATAAATGCTTGTTATTTTCTGGAATAAAATTAGTCCTATAAAGCTCGGTATCATACAGTTTTAATGCTAGACCTACACGACAGATGAAACGAGCCATGTACACAGTAAACAGTGTCCCAGAGTTCTGTAAGGTGCTGCAGAGCAAACCTGTCATTCCCAGAGAGGTAAATAGTTATTACAAGTAAGTACTTGATATCAAAGATGGGGCACGTTTATTAAATCTGTCTTGGAAAACAAAGGTTTTGGTATCTTAGTAGTAAATATAGTAAATACTGAATCAGTGTTTTTATTTCTCATGGGCTTCCAAGCACCGTTAAAGAATTGGGTCTGAGCTGTTTCTGGCAGTGATGCTGGGTGTCAGAGCTGGGGTGGCAGTGGGCTCTTCAGCTCACATGTGTAACTGTAAAGAACAGTATGTTCACCTCAATCTCTGTTTCCTACCCATAGATAAATCTAGTGATCTGTGAGTGTGAGAGGGGATTAAGGGAAGCCGAAGCACTTGTTATATACCAAATAATTTAGTGATTTGATTGGGTGAAATTTGGATGTTCATTTTGAACTAGAGATGGAAAGTCTAAGCTTCTTTGCAGTATTGCAAACATTTATACTGTTTAGTAATAGAGTAGTACTAAAGCACATAATATATCCAGTTAATGAGTATTAGCAGTAATTAGCTGTATATTTTATTAACAGGTTACTTTGCGGTAAGTTTGGATAGGGTGCACCTGTGTGGGAGTTTGTGTGAGACTTTTTGCCTCAGTTTTAGGAATTCATTAGACTTGGAAGTAGCTGTTCTTTGTTAGAAAAGTTGTTTGGTGTTGGGGTTTTTTCCTCCTACAAAAGTGATTTTCTTATTGCTGAGGCAGTGTCTAGTCACATAATTTTTATTCCGGTTTTGTAATGAGACATGCCAAGCTTCATAACCCTTTGAACTTTTGGGACCCTGCTAAGCATAAGTCATAAAGGAATAAAATGCCTTCTGGAATTACAGTCTAATGAAAGTTACAATTTACATATTGCAGTAAAACTGAGTAGCTGTTTTCTAATTGTTTGAAGCAAATGGCCAAAGTTCTTAATATTTGGTGATTGGAAAAATGCTGTAGAACCACAAATGCCAGTTCATAAAAATAAAGCTAATGTCTTTTTCTTTCTGATTGTTTGGACTTTTTTTAGGCTGGTCCATACAGGCGTGTTTCACTAAGGTTCAGCTTTTGGTTAAGGGACTAAGCCTTTTCAGGATTCTAGTTAATACCAAAACTAGGACATTTTAGTCTGGATGTGAAGTGTGTGCCTCCATATCACAGACTCACAGCATCCACAGCGACACTGAGCATGGAGCCGAGTCTGAGCAGCTCATCAGTGGCAGCAGCAGCAGAGTGGAAAAATTATCAGGCAACTTGGGCAATGAAAAGATTTGACTGCTGGAGCTCTTTTGAGGGAAATCCTGGTAAAATGTCAAGGTGTCTGACTGAACCCAAGTTTTATAATCTGTTGGTTTTTTCCTTTTTTTTAATCCTTCTCAATGGCTTGGTAAAGATCAGATTTTATAAGTGTCAAAGCAGTTAATTTGCAACAGTTATCTGCCATTGCGATAATTTCTTTTCAGCTGGGCTTTTTTGTTGTAGGTGTAACAGAAATGGCTCAGGACTTTGTAGGTGTGTATATATTATCTATATTGTGTGAACCTGAAGATCTCTGATCTTAACTGGGCATGCTTTCTATTTTCTCTTCTTGATCTCCTTCTCACTTTTCTAGGAAAAATATTTCAAAGTGCTAGTGCCAAACAACATTGATAATGCATTGTTGGTCACTTGCACTGGTGAAAATATTGTCTGTGCTAGGTTTGTTCTGCAACATCCAGGACGTTTCCTGGACTTGTCAGTATTAGACAAGCCACTGCATCAAGAATGTGCATTTATCTCTATGAGACATCAGTTCTAAAAGCACACCACTAATTTGAGAAGACAAGGTCAGGACTGCCAATCCCAGGCTTCGTGCAAATTGGATTTCTGCATACCAATTTTAGCAAACTGTTGCCACAAAAGGTGGCTGGACTAAAAGAAAATTTTTCCATCAAATAATACAGAAGTTGTCATAGCAAACAAGACTGAAAAATATTTCATTTTTTTAGCCCCCTATTGGGCATGAAAAGCAATGGATAACTTCATCTCAAATGTCTTGGATAGGCAAGAAATTTTTATGCAGCTGATAAGTCTTGGAGCCTAAATGCACCATGTTGGTATAAAATAGGTATTTGCATTTGGTGAAGCACAATTCCACTGAAGTAAAAGCTTTGAAATAAGTAACAAAAAGCAAACTTTTGAATGTTTTTTCTCTCCTCAGGTCACGATCAAGGTCACCCCGGAGAAGGGCTCACACACCAGAACGGCGGAGAGACGAGAGAAGCGTTCCCACAGCGTATCGCATCAGCAATAGTCCTGGGAACAGCAGGAAGCGGCCCCGCTCCAAGTAAGGGCTCCTGGTCCTGGACAGTGGGGTCTTGGCATCCTAACAGCCTGATGTCTTGTAGACTCCTTAGCTAGAACTTAACCTTTGTATGTTCTGGAGATTTATTTTGATAGAAAAATACTTTTTTGGGAAAAAAAAAATTATGGATGCACTTGTCATTCTTCCCTGTTCTTGCATATGTTTGAACAGCAGCTGTACAGTCAAATTGGTGGATGTTAATACACTGCTGTTTGCTGGCCATCAGAGTTCAGATTTCACTGGGAGTTTCATATTACGCTCTTGTTGGATCATTTTCTCATGCTGTGATTGTGCAAGCTGTATGACCTCTGTACAGGTCATAGCACAACTATGATGTCAGCTTTCTTGACATCACATCTTATGTGCATAAGGGCAACGCTGATTTACAAACAGTTATTTTACAGTTATTTTACTGGCAGACTGGAATGTGAAGTGTGAATCGTGGTATTATTTTGAGAGCACCCTGCACAGAGTCGCTCTTAAACTATTATAATCAAAATGGCATTTAGTCTTCAACTTGTTTCTCTGTATGGCTTGTGGAATAAGAAAGAAAGAGATCACTTTCAGCTTAGTTTAAAAAACTCTGTTGTTTCTTATGACAACATCACTTGATAGCCTGTAATTAATTGATGTGTGGTAGGCATAATTGAGAA
Organism: Pyrgilauda ruficollis; assembly: GCF_017590135.1. Classification (NCBI taxonomy): domain Eukaryota; kingdom Metazoa; phylum Chordata; class Aves; order Passeriformes; family Passeridae; genus Pyrgilauda; species Pyrgilauda ruficollis. The sequence goes on from NW_024531043.1 coordinate 13,739,594, forward strand.
CTTCCTAAGTATACTTCAAATGATTTAGTTTTTAACATTCATCAAATGAACATAATAGAGGCTCCTGTGGAATTCATGCAAGTTTGGTTGAGCGGAAAATATGGAAGCTTAAAATATTTGTTTTCCTATAAATGCACAAAAGACTCATTTTTCACATCTCCATGCTGTTCTTAATGCTGTGTTGGTGTGTCTGCTGCTTGACCATTCAGCATTTAAAACTATAAAGTAATTTTAGAATTTTGCTGCTCCAAGTTGTAAATTATAATGGCAATTGTGAAATAGATTACATTCCTCTGTGAATAATATTGCTTATATAGGTCAAAATTTTAAACTTCTGTTAAGCCTCAAACAGGAAACCAGAAAGCGTCACAATAAAATATGGCAGTAAGTACAGAAGAGGTAGACTGAAGGAGTACTGTAGTTAAACATAGATAAGGATATTTTGCAGCTCTGATTGCAGAAGTTAAATCAGAAACTGTTTCAGCCCCGAAATGTTAAATTTTTAAGTAAAAATGTGATGGACCAGTTTCCATGTTCACTTATGGAACAGATTCTTCATCATTCAGCTGTTCTATTTGTTCATCATAATCTGAGATGAAAAACACTGAAAAAACTTAGAGTAAAATACTTTACTTGCATGACAAATGTCTGCCAAGATTTTCAAGATTCAAATGTGAGATCTGTTCACAGCTTAGTTATGTGATGATGTTTTAAGAAACTAGGCGATTAAAGTACATAGCTAGTCAAGGAATAACTGACTTTGTAGCTGATGGTTTTATGTAGTCATGAAAATGTTAGAGGCTGTGGGGTTTTTTGTCTGCCACTTAATTTTTTATTCAGGAAAAATGTAAGGAGATTTTGCAATTTTAAATCTTGAGTGTTTTCTCTATATAAAATATAATATATCTCTATATAAAAATTGTGGGGTAAATTCTAAGCTTCAGAGCTGTATGCTGTTTATATGGAAATTCAATACATTATGGTATAGCACCTTTTAAAGTAGAAAATTCCCATGAAAAATCAAAGTAAAGGAATGACTAATAGGATATTTAAAAGGTGGCTAAAAGTTTTAGTGCTTTCAGATGTTCTAGATGCTTCAAGAACATTCCTCTGAATAGACTTCTAGGAGTGCATACTAGAGAGAGATGCTTACAGTGAGATATTGCCTACCTCTAATTTAGGCATCACTCTAGTTGTTCTAATTATAGTAATATCAATACTAGTATGTAAATCATACGGACATAAGTTCATAGCCAGGTAAAAAGATTTGATAGTTTCATCTTTAATACATTACTAATTGAATTCTCTTTGAGCTTAATATTGCTTCTCTGTTCCGTTCTGTCAGTAATGAGCTCATCAGGTACCCCTAAGTCCTTTGTTTCAGCTTTCATATTGAGAAACATTTGTGGATCTAATTTCTAGGTTTGAAACAGTTTGCACTTAGGCACACTGTTAGGTCCAGATTAGTCTGAGTGCAATACAGCATGTCATTTAAAATTTTGATCCTGTGGTTTGTTGCATTGCAGGTTGGATCACAAGGAAAGGGGCTTTTTTTTTTTTTTTAAAAACCAAACAAACTGTGGGCTTGCCTTGTAGATATTTTACATAGCCATAATTCCACGTTTTGTTTACTTTATGAGCTAGGAAAATTGTAAAGGGATATAAACTCTTACATTTCTTACTGCATCCTTAGTGTCTAGTGTTGTTTGGGAAGGAGCTTCCCTCTAGCACAATTATTCTCCAAATCTCCAGTGAAAGGCTTTTTGTTGTTGTCCTGCATTCCGAGTGAGAACCTCAGGAACCAGTAGTTGCCTAAGGTAATATATTAAAAAGAGCTTCTGAGAAAGTATTTTGTACAACCATAAACATGCGGTGTTGGGTAAGACTAATGCTTGCTGAGTGCAAGAGAAACATCCTGAGGAAGAAGGTACATAAGCTTTCAGAAGTGTGCAAAGTAACTTCAGCTTAGCTAGTGTAATATTCCTTTAAATAATGTTCAATAAAATATTTTCTTCTCACAGAAGTCCCCATGAAAAGAAGAAGAAGAGGCGGTCTAGATCACGTACTAAATCCAGAGCTAGGTCTCCCTCACCATCCATGTCACCAGGCAAACCATCCACACACAAAAATTCTGTACATTCAACTAGTGTCTCTCCTGTGGAGAGCAGGGAATCCAGCCAGGAACGCTCCAGGTACCGTGCTTTGTTACTGTCTTACTGCAGTGCTGCTGCCTCTTGACTGTCAGGGTGTCTGTGACCAGAGTCGTGGGGTGAGGAGCTCTGTGTCTGTGCAATTTGTGCTTATCAAAAGTAAAAGTCACTGGGAGCACAGCACTATCTGCATCAGTCTGATAAACATGTTGGATCTCTTTTGCTTTCTGGAGTAAATATCTCAACCTTACAGTAAAACTGGTGCAGAGAATTCTGCAACCTGTTTCTAAGTTGGAAACTGAAAGCTTTCGTGAAATGAGAACTCTTCGAAGCAGACCTTTAATAGAGTGGTTTGAATTGTAACATGTGTCAAGATTCATGATTAAATTATTTCTAGAATATAGAACAGCCCTGTTAAAAATTCTCAAGCTGCTGTTCAGATTTGTCTGAGCAGTTGTACAAGTGATTTTTCTGACCCTGACTTTGATGCTCCGGTTGACTGAGAGAGCTGTTGACTAACACAGGAGAGACATGTACAGTAAAGCACAAGTCAAGATGGTGAGTGAAATGCATTTTCAAAACTTTTACTATAAATTTCTAATTTTATTTTTAGGGGAGTCTCTCAGGAAAAAGATGGCCAAATATCTTCAGCAATTGTGTCGTCAGTGCAGAGTAAAATCACTCAGGTACAAATAGGCAAATTCAGAGTATATTGCCTAATCAAATATGTCCAACATATTATTTTCTTCTCTTACCACTTTGGACAATTCTGAACTTCATGTATGATGTAGAGACATGTTCGCTGTCGTTCCTAATCTGTTTGCTTACAGGAGCAGCAGTTTTGTTGCTTCTCTAGGTGCTGTCCTTTCAATTTTAATCAAGCCTCTAAAGACCAAGCTAAATTCATTAGGCTGCAATTGTATCCACTGTAAAAATGCTAAAGTCCACGTTATGCTACAATACTCCCTTTATCAAAACCCCATCTTACCATGTAGAGCTCTTAACAAGTTTTGTGGAAGAAAGAAATATTTAACTTTTTTCAATTGGATAAGACAACTTTAAAGGAAAAATTGTCTTAATTATGGTTTGAAAAATTTACATTAGAAAATCAGAGCTGCTTTTTATATGCTGATGTTTTTTCAGTGGATAAGTTATTCTTTCAAGAAATAAATATTGTTCAAAAATCTAGTTCTGCTGTGGAAATAGTGGTAGTTGGAAATTAATACTAGTGGTCTAGTACCTTACATACCAAATTTGATCAATTTCTTATGACAAACCCTAAAAAAGATTATTCAGGGAAAATAGCAAGTATAGGCAGCAGAGAAAGAAAAAGGAGTGTTAATGTTACAGCACTTCTTATGCTACCACACAAATGCATGGGAATTCCTGGTATGAGAAATGAGATACAAACTGCAGCATGGTCTTTAAAGGAGCGTAAACATCCCACCCTTCAAATACATATACCCTTCAAAGGTCATTGGTTTCTGCATTTTTGGGTTAAATGTTGCTTATAGCATAACATTTCCTAGTTTAATATTAGACTGCTTGTTTGAAATACAGCTGTAAGAGACGGAATGATTACTGAATCAAAATACAGTTCTTGGTTGCTATTTGCAAAAAGTAAAAAGTAGGAATGAAACTTAGGTGAATCTGCAAGATACTTTTCAATACAGATGAGTTTATCATCTCTTTATCATTAAGGGCTCCAAAAAACGGAATTTAACTCATTATTAGATTGTTGTGCTGCCATTGTCCTGGCTGACCCTAACCAAGTCAGTACTTTTTCTCATTCAGATCCTTCCATCTGTAAAGCAGAAGGAATAATGTTGCTAAATTCCCCTTTGGTGTGTTCTGAGAATTTCAGATGCAAAATGCTTTAAAAGCACTAAGGAATTTATTTATGTTGCATTTGTGAACAAATGTTTAAGTAACTCTGATTTGTTAGTGATACACACTTTTTATTTTGTCATCGTTTTTTGCAACCCAGTTATTCAATGCTGTTTACATGAAATTTCATTTCTTTTTGTAATGCTGTTCCAACTGGATGCGCAGACGTGACTGAGTCTGTTTGACTTCACAGTCACTGACATATGAGAAAATGCCTCTGCTGTGTAAATTTTTGGTTCAGATTTACAAAGCAAGGAAAAAACCTTTCTGTTTTAGAGTCTTACTAGTTTTCTCTCTTTTTCTCTTTCTCTTTTCTTTTTTTCTCATTGTAAACCTCTAGTGGTTAGTAATTGTGTGTTCATTACAGGGTTTCTTTGAAGATATGGTCATAGTTTTTCCATCTCAATTGATGTGATTTCTGTGCATTGTTGTATAGAAACTGCTTGAAATATTTATGCAGAGCACTTTGTAGCATTTTGGTAAAACCAGAATTCAGTTGCTGTCATAGGAACTTTCTCCAAATTATTTGACTCATGTAGCCTATGAGCTAAACATTTGATAGTCATGACTCCAAGTATCCCACGTGACTGGAATACACGCTAACCCTTCCATGTAGATTTTTGCAGTCATGTGTTTTAGCTCTGCTCAAAGCTCAGACATGTCAGATCACTTTCCTTTTATTTTTACAGGATCTTATGGCCAAAGTGAGAGCAATGCTTGCAGCTTCCAAAAACATCCAAACCAGTGCCTCCTGAGACCTGTTGGAACTGACCATCAGAAAAAGAAAAGAACAATTGGAAAAGAACTGCCTCATCTCAAATGTACAGCTGAGCTTGGCTCACTTGGTTCACAACTCGCCTAATTTACCAGAACTCAAGAACTAAAACCTATCTTTCTGTACAGAAGCATCTCCTTGAAATTTCATTAAATTTTTTCAGGCAGAATATCTTTGAAAAGTTTTTGGGTTTTGTAAATTGTTTTTTTTGACTAATTCTTCAATAACATTTTATGATCAGCAGTCTGTATGTGTATATTTGTAAATACTATGTTTCTGTGAAAAGTATTACACAATAATAAAGAAGGAAACATCTTTCATTAGCTAGAGTTTTTCTGGAGTCCTTAATTGTTTGCAGTTGGGTTTTGTTACAATTTTTTTGTTGTTTATTATTTTCTGCTTTTAAATTTGACAACTGTCTTGCCTGCTGACCACCTTAAGCTGAGAAATGCTTCATGCACAGGATGATCTCAGAAAAATGCTTGTATACTTGGATGTCAGTAGTAGACAGTAGTTTTTGAATAAGGGATGTGATTTTATGTCCATGAGTTAGAAAGATCTTGGAGCCTCCATGTGAGGGGTTGGCCCTTTAAAGTCAGTAACTAATGGTCAGTAGCCCCATTGTCTTAGTGTACCTTATTCTCTCTACTTAGGTACAGAAAAGAGGGTATTTCTGGACATTCATCAGGCATCCTGTATAGAAATCCAGCGTTTTTCTGATTGAACATACCATTGAAAAAGATATTTATTAACTTGTATTTTAGTGACATTGACCTACTAACTTTTTTCAGAAAGTTTGTGTCCTCAGTAAAATTGCACATTTGTGTATTATGCATTCTTTTTTCCACATGAGACTATTTTCATGTTTTAATTTAAGTGCTCTTAAAATTAATACCAAAAAATGTGTAGATTTTTACCAAAGCCTACTTTGTAATAGTTGGTTATATTCAAAAGGTGCCGTTATTAGCAATTGTCTAATTCCATAAAGAATGGGATCATGGCTTTTACTGATCCCTGAAAAAGTCTGTGATCTAGAGTCATAAAGATTCTGAGTTTAGTGACTAACTGTCCTGATTTTCTCAGATTTTATGAAGAGTGGGTGGAGGTTGGAAATTGGTTATAGAAATTAGAGTTCACACTTCCTCATAGGCCAGTTGGTAAATTATTTTAAGAGAATGACACAGATAAAGAACCCCAATGCAAAAATCTTTCTGTTCAAAGCAAGGGAAGGAGAAACTGTTGATATAACTCAAACTTTCACTAACATGATGGTCAAAATGATCCCTGGCATAACACTTGCTCCCTTGGAATGCAAGCACAGTATTTAAGCCATTGGAAATGATAATTGATCAGGTTTCTTTTCAATTTTTGGTTAATAATTAGCAGAATTCACACTCATACAAACAATATAAAATGCTGCATCTGATGCAAAGAAATATTATGCATATAATCTGTGATGAAACAGAGCCATCTAAATGGTCACGTAGAATGATGTTATCCACCACTTGCCTAATTATTTCCAAGTTATTTGCAGTGTTTGACTAGGACGAAAATAACTTTCAACCAGTACCAGAGAGGCACCATTTCCTCTGCACCAGTTGGTGAAACACTACTAGTAGAGAGAGATAAAAAAGGACGTAAAGTAGATTTCAAGACAGCAGTTGTAGGTTGTTGTGCAGCGTTGGGATTTACAGCAGGTGTATTTTTCTCCCCTAAATGGAGTTAAAAGTTACTTAACTACCATGGTTAAACAGTTGGCAGCTTGGATGCAAATTGTTTGCTAAGTAATAGGAAAAAATCCCAGCTCTTTGATAAAATAGACTGGGCAGCTTGTTTGGCTGCTGCTTTGCAGATTCATTCTCTTTGGGAAGGTTGTTGCTTTTATGATTTCTTAGAATATTTTCTCTTTCTATGAGCAAGTCTTCTAGTCTTCTGTTTTTTCTTTTCCTTAATCCCTTTTGTGATATGTCAGGAGATGGAGTGTTTAGCTCCAGAAAAATTTAGTATAAACTGCATTTTTATACCGTTTATTTTTTTACTGAGGTTTGTTTGCACTTAGCAGTCTCATGGGGAGCTGTATTCTCTAAAAACTAGTAGTGTTTTCATTATGTTATTTTTTTTCCTAAAAAATAAAGGGCTTTTAAAAGGGCTTGAACTGCTTTACCAGAATAATTTCACATTTGGAAATCAATGCAGCTCTTTTTTTTGATCTCTTCACTGGCACTGGCTGTATTGTAGCTACTTGTAATACAGCATGGAACTTGTGATACAGTGAGTGCAATTTCAGGTGTCTGGTGTATCAGAAGAATGTGTGACCAGTATCAGGAAAGTGTCTTAAAAACTTTAAATTGGGAAATTTTCAAATGTCTGTTTTCCAGGTATGAATTTGCAGTACAATCCCGAAGTGTCTGGGACCTCGGGTCTGATTCTGGATCAGATGACACCTCCCAGTCCATCTCCCATCCACAAAACTGTATGTACTCAATTCCTTGCCATGTTTCCATGCACCAACAGGCCTAAAAAGGCCCTGGATCATCTGGCTATATTGCCAGAATCTTTTTTCTGGTGAGAAATACACAAGAGTGCTGAAACAGGGAGTTAAAAAGTCAGGAACACTTTGGTTGGAGGAAAGCAGGCTCTGAGTAGCCATGAAGAAAGCACTATAGCAGCTCTTGAGTTGTCAGTAACTAGTTTTGGTTTTCCACGTTTCTCAGTTGTGTGGAAACTGCATATTGTGAAATTGCTTTGCTTTAAATTCAGTGAAATACAGTAAGTCAGGCAAGTCTTGAGCTGTAGGCACTTTATTTCCTCTGTATAAGTGTAATGAACTAGGACTTTGAATGTTAATATTGGATTTCCAAACAATTTTGGAAGGGCCTTTTTGTCTGTAATGTGCTAGCCTATCTTTTCTCTTTCTCTTAGAAGGATCGTAGTTTTGAAGATTAAAAAAAAACAAACCCAAAAACTTTTAAAAATTATCAGGTTATCTAACAGAGCTTTATTCTCTGTATTGATGCAGAGTAGCCTCTTAAAACAAAGAAATGCCACTGACAGACAGTAGGAGCTGTCCAAGAGGTATCAGGGTTTTTTTTCCTCTGGAGATTCACATTCAACTAAGGTACCAAAACTACTTGAAATTTATTTGAATCGCTTAAGTTATTTGCAGGCATATTTGTAGATGTTACAGACATTATCAGGGAAGGGTGATAGGTTTATCACAAAACTAATGGCACAAAGGCATCACTGCAGCAAAGGTTGTGTGTAGCCTTAGGTTCTTCACCTTTCTTTATTAAATGGCAGTGAAATAGGTGAGGGTTAGGTGCTTGTATACATCTGTCCACCAATCCCTGCTACCAGTTTCCTTCTGAGCAGATTTCTCAGTACAGGCTGCCACTTCCACAGCTTTGCTTAATCTGCCCACCCAGGTCCAATCTTGATAGTTCAAACGGTGAATTCAGAACAATTTTTATTAAAGTTGCTCTAATTTGAATTAATTAGATGTGTTCAACAGCCTCCTTCCTGGCTCTTCAGTCTGGTAGGTAACCTGTGAGTAGTAAAACAGTAAAATCATTTGGCCATCTCAGGATATACTTTTTGTTTTTCCGTAGGTGAGGAGGCCTGGCTTCCACTTGTTGATGGTTCGGCTTTCAGCAGTTTGGCTCTGTCAAGCAGCTGACAGCCACTGAGATGTATCTATGGTCTCTTGGTATTATTCATGATTTCATACCTATTGCCACTTTTAAGTCTTTGTATCACAACATTTTGTTTGACACCAGTTATTTTGGAGCACACATGTTCTCACTTGTAAGCTTAATGCATTAGAAACATCAAAATTATTCTTCATTTTTCAGTGGGGCAACAAATGATGACATTTAGAATAAATGTTTTCTGGTATTTAAGGCAATGACTATTATCTTTTGTGAAGACATTTTATTAGGAAATCCTATTTAATTAAATTTCTACTTAATTAAGTTGCATTTATTACCTATTCTTCTTCCACCCCTAGCCGGCAACTGATTATATTAAAGAAAGAAATAAAAGACCTGTAGATTGAGGTTAGTAAACTGCTAAGGCATCTTCTTTGCTTGTTTTCCTTTTGCCATTATGATCTGAAAGCATAAAATACAGTATTGCAGTAATTTAACATTGTTAATTTAAAAGATGAAAATAACTTGGCTATGATATGAAAATTTGTTTGAAATTCTATAAATGCAGATCTTAAAAGTTTCTTTGTTTTTCCATTTGTGATTTAAATGCAAATATGTTCTGAATATCTTATTTTGCTTTTAGACAGATCCTTTCAGCACAGAAGTGTAGTTCAGTGAAGTATTACTTGTAAAAGGAAAGGCTTTATTGGAGCATTTGGTTGGAAACTAAAATCTGCCTGCACACTGATGAGCTTTTGGTCTTTCTGGTAGCAGCTGGAGTGGTATTGCTGTTGTTTACATGTCTTTGCGTTTTGCCTTAATTTTCCCTGCTCTGGATTACAGAGGAGGTATATTCACCCTACTGCATTTTGTGAAATCTTAAAGCAAGTTGTGAGCATTTATAACAAATCCATTTTTACCTTTCAGGGCATTTGAAACTTCCCTGGTATTAACTTAATATCTTTAATTTGGATGAAGATGATAATCTCTTGGCAACAATTAATCCTGAACATGCAGCATGACAACAAACATTATAAAAAGCTCTGCCAGACCATTTTAAAAGTGATGGTGATAATCTGCTGTCTCTGGCTCGCTGCCACGCTTTCCTCGGTAGACGTGCTAGGACTCTTCTCTGATAAGGACAAAATGGCTTCACATGCAATGGTTGCGTGCTGACAAACTCATTTTTCTCTTTACACTGAGTGTTAAACTGATGATCTCTGCATAGGAAGTAAGATGAGTTCTTGTTGATACTTGACAGTGTTACAGGTACAGCTGCCTGCTTGGGTAAAAGCAATCCCAGTATGCAAGGCTGGAGGAGGGCGGGTGCTGATCTCCCCAGACAGCACACGTGCTGAGTGGCAGAAATGATGCCTCACTACGGGGAAACTGGTGTTATCTGGGGATCTCAGATTTTTCTTTTCCTGTTTCCTGTAAAATAATCCTAGGAATGTCTTTCTCCAGAGAGAAGTTCCATATATGCTTATTTTTCCTCTATTAAAATGTAGGAGGATTTGGGGTTTCTCATGAAAATGCAATCCAGAGATGAGTATCTGCAGCATTATTTATTAGGATATGGCACCTGGGGTGATTGTGGCACTTTCAGTTTAATTATTGCTCTGGCTTGTTGTAACAGTTTTACTCCTCCAAAAATGCTGAAGCTTGAAAAAAACCTACCCTTAACTGATCAAGAAATGGGTCAGAGGGTTTGCTATAATAAGAAAGGGAAAAAAAAAATCTGTAACCTTAGCTCCTCCTTTCTGAAATTCTAATTCGTTTTCTAAGATAAAATGGAAAGGAAATTGTCTGGTCAAAACCAGTAAACTTAAGTAGCTTTTATTGAACTCATTCCCCTTCATAAAAGTTACATTTAAAAATAATATCCAGTGTAATCTGGGAAATATCTTAGCTGAACACTAGCAGCTTCATGATCCAATTAAAACATTCCCTGAATTCACACATCCCATTGCAAAAAAAAAAATTTCTTACGCTTTAAACCTTTGTACCTCATGTAAAAAATTTGTCTTCAGTTGCATCTTCTATTTGTACTTCTGAAATAGGTGTAAGCTTGTCTGATTTTTTTAACCAGGAAATGGGGTAAATTGACAGCCTTAAGCTGTTAATGCCCACAGAAACACTGAGACGCGTATCTATTAATTCTACAGAAGGAGCACGTTAAATTCCCACTGTTCATAATCTCCTGTTGGAACCAATATTGGCTAATGACTTTAATGGTATCGCACTTGGCAGAAATTAAACACATCTTTCATCCTTTCCTAAAGCTATTTCTGTTTTAAAGCATTGTAGACAAGGAGACAAATTGGACAAAGAGTGATACTATGTGTTGATTTAAGACAATACAGTAAAAATGAGTGAGCTACACTGGCAGATCTGATGGAGGTTGTCCAGTTTGCCAGGAGGTTTCCTCACTGGCAAAAAGTTGTTCACTCAAGTCTGACAACCTAATGGTTTTGATGATACCGTGATAGCTTTTTGAGCTTGGGCACAGTAAGGGGTGCTGAAAAGCTGTTGTTCTCATACTGTGACAGTGAAAATTTGCTGGATTTTAAGGCCAGTGCAACTTTGCCAACAAATGAAGTCTTGTATCTTCAGAGGCAGAAGCAATTCTGTGTTTTCTTCCCAGAATAATGACTACTTTACATGGAGCTGTGGATAACAGGCAGTATGCAATCAGACTTTCTTTACAGAAATTATGGAACTACTGGCCTTCAGAGTCATTGCACTTTCTTCCTCTTTCTGACAGTCCTCCCAGCTTAAGGCACAGGTTCTGATTTAGGAAAGCTAGGAATATGCTTTCTGTAACATCTGAGTTAGGTAGATCCTTTTTTGGCAAGGGCAAATAATTTGAATGCCATTTAGTAGGCAGGAGGTTGGTTTAATTGTCTGTGCCTCCATTTGAAGCAAGAAACAGCTTAGCCTTGCTATGGGTAAGTGGTGCCATCTCACAGAGAGACAGACATAGAAACAGCTATTGAGGATGTGCATGAGTGAGAGACCCATGCTCTCTGGACTGGCTGCTTACCAGGAGACAGGGCAATACTTAGATTCCCCAGCTGCACAATTTCAACTTGCTCTCTTAACTCTGTCCAGTGTGCTGAAATGTCCCTGAAATTTAGGCTTTCTATCTTGCTAACCTCAGTATTCCCCTATGACAGTGCAAAAGAGCACTAATGTGGTGGTCTTATTCAAGCCACAAGCAAACACTAGATATTAACTATTTTATAAAGAAAGAATATTCTTTGCCTTTATGCTGTAAGAATATGCATACAGTAAATACTACTATTTATCCGTAAATAAGATTTACGTTGCAGAAAATTTCCTTCTGTAAGTGGCCTGCCTGCACAGATCCTGTTTGCCAGTGTTCTGTAGCTGTGCCTCAAGATAATGCACTTGGCTGCTGTTTTTCATGCTTTGAAGTTGTCCCTTCCCATTTCACCTTGCTGAAGATTCTCAAAAACATCTTGCCAAGTCTGGAAAAAGCAACAAGTTTGGGCAGCCACCAATTGATTTGATGCCCAGGAAAATACTTTCTTGGTCCTTTAACACGCTGATCTCCATAGTCTCTGATTTGTTGTTCTGTTTGTGAGTGGAGCTCTGATGGATGAAAGCAGCAAGTCCCCAGAAGCCTTTAAGTACTTTTTTACTTGTGGTGTGTGCATTCTGCTTGGCTGCTGACTCACTCATGACTGGTCCAGCTTGTTCCATTTAAAGTAGTACCCTATCCTGGATTTCTGTGTTTCTAATGAGTACCTCAAAGCTCAGTCCTAACTCTGAACCTGACAGCTCTTTCAAAATACAGTTTTCAAGGTCTTTCATCATCTGAACACTAGAACTTTCAGGACCAAAGTTTTACAGCTTTTAGCCCTTTGCTAGTAATGAGTTTTACACCTTAATAAATACTTCACAAAGTAGGTTCTATCTGCAGTTTCTGTAAAGTCACTGAAGAGTCTCTGATTTCATTTGGGCATTGTCAGCAGCACAAAAGCATCTTCTCAACAGTCTTCTATAAATGACCTGTTACCTTAAGAAACGGCTTCCATTACTTATTCTTACATAGTTACTTTTCTTTTCATATCACATAGTTTGAGTTCAGCCAAAATCTTGTTCAGTCTGTTGTACAAATCTCTCCATACACTGTCTAGTGCCTCGACAGAAATTAATAGTGGGGAAGTTGTGCAGAACCTCCTTGAAAGTGCCTGATCTTTGCAGAAGAGGGTCTTTCAAAAAAGCCTTCCAAATCCTGCTGCCTATATCACAGTGCCTAGGACTGTGAGTGATCTGCCAATAAATAATAATGACATGTGAATCACACTTCCTTTTCTCCACCTTCTTCGAGGGGTATTTCAGTGTTCAGTACATAGCTGAACTCTCTGGAAAGCATTCTGGATGATCACTTGACTTATCAAATGATGTTGTGTAGAGGTGGCTGCTTGCTGGAAGGCAGCTGTAATTTGAGTTCCATATGTGGGTTTGTTAGGCATGGCTTCAGACGGTGGCAGGAAAACAGGGAAGTATTCCTCATTTACCAGTCAAAGCAGTATGAAAATAAAGGTTAAGTAGTGCCTGTTGGGGATGAGGCTATCCACTGCCTGCCCAGGGCTGGGGAGGAGAGGATGTGGTGCCGTCTCACTGTAAAGATAAATTGTACAAGATCTTGCCTCGGTTTGCTGCACTGCTCTGGCACATCTGCTCTTCATACTGGCATTGAGCTCTTACTGATTTATGGGACAAATAACTTCAGGAGTGCTTTCAGAAAGCAGTGCTGACAACTGAAATATTCAGGAGACTTTGATTCTTTTAAGAGAGGAGGGACAGCTGTGGGTTAAATCTTAAAGTGCGTAGGCCTGGTTCAAGTGTGACTCTAACCACAGCTACCTGGAACGCTGGTTTTATGAAGAAAATTAAACATATTGTGATACAAAAATTTTACTCTCAAAAAAGTCAGCAGCCTGCAAATGGAGAGAAAGTGACCCCCATGACCAGCAAATCAAATTGATTGGGTTTTATTCTATCAACCATTGATGTCCTGAAATAACAATGAAAAATGCTCTAAACAGTGCTGTATTGAAACACTGATTCACTGAATCTTTCTTTTTGATTGGGCTGTCTGAAGGATAAGCCTCTGCAGTGTCTAGAAGTGCCCATCAAAACTCAAAAGGGAGGAAATTAATATATTAAGCAGCTAATTTGTAGCATGGTGCCAGTCTGCCCTTTTGATTCTCCCTATCAACAGAAACCATAACAGGCTAATTCCTTGCTGTAAAATGTTATTTTTTATTTTTACATGTGAAGTTCATGACATGATGCATGGAGTGGGAAACAGGGAGAGGAGCTGGTGCTGTCAGTGAAAATAATAATCTCATTCCCTTGGAGTAGCACTGAAAGATGTTCTGCAGAAATGCTTAGCCTCACCAAAGGGAAGGCAAAAGCTCTCTGCTGCTGCAGAAAAAGTGGAGGGATTTACCTTTTCTGTGTAATATTTTAAATTACATTGCTTGGAGTTTTTGTAACAAAACTTGGTGAGAAAGAGGAGCTTCAAATTTCAGAATTTACTCTTATCTTTATTGACCCATGTTCATAACAAAAGCTTGACTGGAGGGGGACACAGTTTCCCACTTGCAGGCTCAAGGGAGTTGCTGCTGTCGCGGACTGGATAATCCTGTGAGTGCTTCCCCCCTCTTCCTGCAGGCTGTCACTGCCTTGTTGGCTTGCAGGGAGAGGAGTTCAGTTCTGTGTCCTTCAGCCTGCATCCTCTGTGGATGAAAGAGGACATTAAGTTAGTGTGTCCTTGTGGCTGTGCTGCTGCTGGCTGGAAGGATTCTTATGAGGCTGCAGGCAAAAACAGGAGTGCACAAGTAAAGGCACGAAGAAGGGTTCTTTATTGGTGTGCTGCTTCTCCTGTGTTGGCCGCTACAAAATTTAGAAGTATTTCACCTTTTTGAGTTGAAGCAAAAAGAAAAATAACAAGGCAATCCTCCCAGAACAAAAATATAACCTGAACTCTGTCAGCGCACAGCTCTGCTGTCCTCAAATGCTGCTGGTCAGAGAGTTTTGCAAGTGCCTTTAGAAATCTGTGTTATGGCTTAAGTTTTAATTTATATTCATTACAATTTTTATCTGGGCACAGTTTAGCCTAGCATTGTAAATGTTATTAGCTGCTGGTTTTAATTGTCAGGATCTGTACAAAATGTTGCTGTGTCACTAATTAAACTCTGTCCAAGTGCACAGCATCAAGCCTTGGACACTTCTGCTAGTTGCACTGAGCTTTCTACCTGTTAGTTTATTTGGATAAGTATTATCAAAAGGCTTTGATAGTTAGCAACTGTTTGCAAAATGTGCTTGTCATCTGTCACTATACTCTGCACGTTTCCTGACCAGGAGGTTGAAGTGTTGTTCCTTATAACAGCATATTAACATGACAAGCAGGGCAACTGAAAGAGGGAAAAATGAAGCTGAAGATTTTGGAACTCTAGAAGTAAAGCAGAACCATGGCATAGCCAGAACACTGGGCTGGCTCTGGGAGGGAGTGTGTTCAGATCTCAGTTCTCCAGCTGTGTCCTTATGTGATGTATGGATCACTTTGGTTCTGTGTAAGAAAAATCAAGGTAGTTTCACTTCTTTGCTTTGTTCAGTGGTGCAGAACCAAAGGCTTAAGGGCAGTGTGTTTTTTCTGAAACCTTTGAGCATAGCTCAGAGGTGGCAAGAAAGAAAAGCTTAAACTGAGACCACGAGAGATGGTAGTGTGATGCTGGGGTGTAATGTATGGTTGCAGATTGCTACTCTCAGCTTCTGAGGTAATATATTTGTTTTACTGTGCAATGAGGTTAAAAACTGTAGACTGCAGTGGAATGCAGGTACAATCCTACACGGAGGTGTCTGCACCCCTGTTGTGTGATCACAACATTCTGTATACACAGCGTTTGACAAGAAGTGCACTTCCGGTAGTACAGATGTGGACTGAGGTTTCCCAGTGCCAGAGACTCTGTGTAAGACTTCTCTAACCTTTTCTAGAGCTTCGCTTACCCAATTTTC
The DNA here is from genome assembly GCF_017590135.1 of Pyrgilauda ruficollis. NCBI lineage: Eukaryota > Metazoa > Chordata > Aves > Passeriformes > Passeridae > Pyrgilauda > Pyrgilauda ruficollis. Next base: position 13,755,106 of record NW_024531043.1, read on the forward strand.
AGCTGTCTCCTACCACTGAAATTGCCTTTGGACTTACTTTTAAATAGATTAAATGCTTGGCTTTTGGAATCTGAGCAGTAAATGCACATAATATGGCACAGCAGTTTTCTTTGGCTCTGCATCTTAAATGCCTTCACATAGATAAGGAGATAAGTTTATACTTTGATTAACAAAACAAGCTTTTCAGATGATGGATGAAGAAACTTTTCCCACCTGATTCCTTCTGATCTGTCTGTGCCTTTTCTTCTTCCCAACATCACGAGTGCTGAAGGCTTCCTTGACTGATGGGTTCATTCAGGACATCTCGGTGATAGGTAGGGAAGATAACTATTGGCTTAACAGATGATGGTGGTTGATGTGAACCAAGAAGATGAATGCATAGCTAAAAATAACATCTCAGATCTTGAACATGGAGTTTTCATGGCTGTAAGTAGTGCCTATTTAATAATAAAAAAAAAAAAAAAAAAAAAGTGAAACCTGAGCCTTAGTAATCTTCAGCAACAATCGGTCCATGCTGGGATATTTTTATAAGCCTACCTCTTGATCTTCTGAAGACCTGTTGTGTTTGAAATAATTATTTCAAAGAAAGATGGAAGAAAAAGCAAGATCGTCTTTGCACAAGAATTTTTTTGTCGCCTAAATATATTCATTTTAGAAACATCTCCTTCAAAAGAAGTAGAGATCATTCCCAGCATCCCGGGCTGCTATTTTTCTACTCCATCTGCCAGAAGTTTTGCAGCTGGCACAATTCATTAATTCTGTTCAACTTGTGTTCTCTCAAACCAGCAATGAATTTGAAACCAGCAATGAATTTGATAATCAGCAGGCTGGGCTTTAAACATATGCTTTTCTTTTTATTCTGAGCTACTCACTGAGGAACAAAACAGCTTTTTCCAAGGCTTTCTCTGGAGAGACACAGCTGCACATGGATGGTGTGATGGAATCTCCATCTCCTTGGTAGTAAACTAGTTAGTGCTTGGAGCTTGTTGGAATATGGCTCAGCATTTAGCCATTATTGTGAACATCAGCACAATATCTCTGCTTGTACCCCAAGCTGCAGGGCCACCGGGAAAGTCAGCATGAGCAACAGTGCTCTGTTTTTGCAGACTCTTGAGTCATAAGAAGCCTGTTAATATCCAGAAAGCTGATACTGGGAGGTAGTGGCCCTAAGTGGTGGTAGGAGGAGGTGGTGCTGTGCTTGAGACACCTTTTGAGCAATGAATTTGAGTGTCCCAGCTCTGTTCTTGGCTACTCAGTTTGAATTCTGTTGATCAAGTAGCACTAAGAATATATAACCTTCTTGAAGTGAAAACACTACACTTACCAAGATAGCCCAGGGTAGACAGGGAAAGAGATCAAAAGGAGGGAAGAATTTGTAACAGGGAACACAGACAGGGGTGCAGCGATGAGGAAAAGTTACAGGGACAATGGGATCAGGAACAAGGAAACTTGAAAGGTCCAAGCAGAAAAAAACATTGCTAGGGAAAAGCCTGCATAAATTTTCATGGATGCAAAAGTGGATATGTATAAACAGGAAAACAAAGGCAGTCATGACTATCCCCATAGCACTTTATACCATTGTTAGAACCTTCAAAAGCTTACTGCCTTCCTGTTCTTACTCTTATGAAAGTTAACTGTTTTCTCACAAAGCTCTTTATATATATATATATATATATATATATATATATATATATATATCATGTAAGTCCAGGAGTCTGTGCTTATTTTACTCTTGCAGAACTTACTGAAACACTCCAGGGACATCTATTTATCACGTCCAAAGCAGAGCTTTGTTTTTCCCTCTCCTTCTTGACAAAAACCTGTCAGTAGGTGCCAGTGTTCAGAATCTGATGTTCTCAGGACCCCGTTGTTCTGTCAGATTCCTGACAGCTTTCAGTGAGTGGCAAATGGCTGCCACTTTCATCTCCACACATGTGTGATATTAACAGCAGATCTGGTGACCCTCATATCTTCTTTCAATGTGTCTCTCTATAATTGAAACAATATACACAATTTTTCCAGGAGAGATAACAGATGAGTTACTCAATGGAGAAATTCACTCACTCCCCCGTACAAATACTTCTATAGGTGCTGGCAAATTCACATAAGCTGATGAACTGAGAGCAGTGTGCCAGGAGAGGAGCCTGATTCAGTGGTTTAAGCATTCTCCAAATGCTTCTATCTGAGCAAAGACAAAGACAAAACCAGTGCCCCTCTTGGTGCCTGCTGTGACCTGGCACACCTGGCACATTCCTGGCTGCTGAAGGCCACCTGAGCAGTACAAGTGCCTTTTTGTGACACTTTCTTTTCTTGTAAAGGAGATGACATCTGTCTCTTTCTCAGTAATAAAATCACCTCCAGAGCTCCAGGAATTCACTGAAATTGCTGGCGGGTTTTCATGAGACCGAAATGTTTGGAGAGTGGTAGCTGGTGGTGGTGTGACTGCAGTCCCTGCTGGGCTACCCACTAACCTCCATCACAACATTTGTGTTGAGACCCAGAGAGAGACACTGATGGAGGGCAGGGTGGGAGCAAAGTTCCCAGCTCTTTTTCTGCATGTATTTTGCAGCAGTAACAGTTGGGTTTCTTTCTGTATTATGAGATTTTGGGTGTATAGGAGAGAAATCAAAGGGTGGTGATGCTCATAGGCAACTCTGCTGCTCGTGCCAGCAGTCAGACCTGAGCTAAGGGACTTGGCGTGGCAAGGGGGGCAAGGAGACTGAGTGGATGTGCAGTCTAGCCCAGTGTGGAAAGGCAGGGAGGGGAACTGTGGTGGTGCCTAATGGATTGTCATTCAGAAATGTAGCATTTGCCTTTGGGAATGACACTTGCATGGCTGAGCAAGGGGTGCTTGAAGTGAATTAGGCTGTATAATTTCAGGTTGCCTGTGAGTCAAAGAAAGTTTTTGGAAATTCATTCTTTATTGATGTGTTTTCTCTTGCTTCAGAGACGGAAAAGGAAATTTCCTGAAAGATGGAAAAAAAACCCAACTACTTTCCATCTTGCTTGTAAAAAGTGCCTCAAGATTTTTATGAATTCTTTGTTACAGATTGCCAACAAAGTTAATTGAAAGACTGGACAAAAACCCAGATTTTTTCTCTTTATCTGAATTCTTGCCTGTGCTTTGCCTAAGAGCACTCAGTGCCTGCGCTATTGAATGTGTCCATGTGCAAAATGAAAATGGATTGCTGCTGGAAAGTTAAAGAAAAAAGCAACAAAAACTAACCTTGAATTGCTCAAAACAATTCTTGCATGATATCTTGTTGGCTTAAGGCTGACAGTACCTCAGATGTACAAAACCAACAATGCACCCCTTCTTTCTTGGATAAATTGGATACGTAAGTGAAGAGAAGCTTTTGTTGTGCCCTCAGCCCGGGCTGGCACTGAACATGCCCAATGTTCTGTGCTTTCCTGTTGCTAATTGGGATGGCCTCTTCCTGCTGGGGATCATTCCACACCAGCAACAGGAAGTCCTGAAGCCTTTGAGAACCTTTGATGCCAGTTTGTGCCTGCATCTCCTCACAGCAGAGTGGTAAATTTAGGAAACACATCTGCTGGGAAACCACTGGCTTTTCTTTTGGTCTGGCTCTCACAGTGCTGGAAGGAGCAATGATCCATGTTGAGAACAAACAGGAGGGAACAGCTTCCAACATGCTTTACTGCATGGGAATGACAATGGCACAGCAGCTATTATCATTCACTGAGGGCACAGAGGCTGGCTCTGTGGGGGGATACTGCTGAGGTGAAATCTGCTCCATTATTCTCAATAAGAGATGTGCAGAGCATAAACAGGTCGGTATCTTTGACATGATCAGCAGAACAGCGCTGGATTAACTCCTGTGTAATGCTCTGCTTTATTTACAGCAGCTCTGGATGTGTGCTTATGTAACAGATGTCCCTACATTTAACAGGTGTCCCCGTCAGTGGCCCTGACCTGCTCACACTATGGCAGGAGAGTCGCAGGTTCGGCAGTAAATCGGCATCATTCCTCAGGCTCCTCTCTTGGCGCAGCTCAAGGTTTGTGCAATTATTGAAACTGTATTGCCTTCCCCTGGCCTTGAATTTTCCTTAAAGTCTAACTTAAAAATATGGTAAGAGTCCCCGAGTGACTGTTGTCTTGACTCAAAGAGGCTAGAAAGAGTTTTCCCAGTGGCCTGACAGTACTGTGCGAGCCTCATTCGCTGGGTTTTTACTCTGAATCTCCCAGTTTTACCTATGTGAACATGTTGCCATGTTTCTCAGGTTGCTGTTAACTCCACCAGACCAGTGGCTGTCCATGTGTTCTCAGTCAAGAGTCTATGTGCCACAGTTGTGTTCTGGGATATGGAGGCAGGTACCACATGCCTAAGACAGGTACTCACTTCACTTCCATTTTGAACATCTAATTCTACCTTCAGCGAGGTTGGTCTTCACCCCTTCCCCTTTGCTCCCATCAAGTTAGTGTTAAAACACCTTCCACGTCTTGTCCCTTTTGGTTTTAACATGCTCAGATTAACAATGACCATGTTCAGTGGGTAGGAAAGAAGATATATATTCCACTTGACTTTGCTGGTGCTCTTCGGGTCATAGGAAGAAATTTTTCTGGTGATAAAGGGAAAGGCCATTTAAAAATAAAGCTGTGACAGCCTGTGCTGCTTACACATGAACTGAAAGGATGAGTTCATTTGGGGAATGTTACCTCCCCTCCTGAAATACTTCACTATCTGTTTCTAATCACAGCAGGTACATTTGGCCCCAGCAAGCCTCAGAGAGCAGGGTGATGTTGATGGCCAAGATGAAGAGCAATGGAGGGGCTCAAAAGAACAGGAGAACTCAGTTTCCAGCTCTGCTACACAAGCCTGGGTTGATACCTCAGTTTTGAGGAGTCTTGTGTTCTGCAGGCAATGGCTGCAGGAAGGGAACATCTGGCTCAGAGGAACACAGAGGCTCCCAGAGCTGACCCTGCTGTGTGGGCAGCCAAGACAAGTCTGGGGCTGCAAAGGCTGCAGGGCACCTGTGCTGGGGCAAAGAGCTGAGCTGCTTTATCCTGGTAAAGATACAGCTGCTGCTTCTAAGTCTGCTATATCTTCTTCTAAATCTGCCATAAAGACAGGTGACAGATGATCTCCTCACGGAGTTTGGGATCCCTCCTTGTAGACATTTCTCTTTCTTCTTCCCCTCCCCACACTTATATTATACAGTTAAGCTCCATTTTTGCCCCACTGCCAGTGCTCAAGTTTAGCACAGTAATTTCCCACAGTTCCACACCCCTTGCTCACATTGGGAGCAGAGATATTGCAGTACCTGGAAGATGTTCAGGATAACTGAAGATAGAGGAAGGTACTTTAGTATGGGGCCAGCTAAGAGTCCTGGAGTCATCACACAATTAAATGAGACTTGGACCTTAAGCACCTGCAAGTCTCATCAAACAGAACTGCTCATGAAGGATTTGCAATTTATGTTGAAGACTCTGAATGTAGCCCTTAAACTTTTGGGGGTCAGCCTGATGTGCCCACTCTAAGGATATCTAAACCTGTCACATACCAGTTTTACTCACTGCATTACAACAGCATTCAACAGGATTTAAATTAGCTTCAGCACTCTAATCGTGTTGCTACTATAACAGCAGCAAGATAACTCCCAGGCGTTGGTTATGTAGCCTCTGAGGGAAAGAGATTTCAGATGTGTTCAGCAGAAATGCACCGTGTGAGCCGTGGTTGTAATTTCATTAACAGGATGCTACTCGGCTCCTACTGGGACTTGGAGGAGATTAGCATTATAATGGGGATCAGGCGCCTTTCCTTGTGTTCACCCTGCAGGAGAATGAGCTGTCAGAAGACGTGATCCTCAGACCTCTAGCCCTGTATTTGACACAAACTTGAAGCTTAGGACATGCTGAGCTCTGCACAGCCCCTGCTTGGAGAGGCAGTGCTGCTGGGGGTTGGGACATTTGCTGTGCTACCCTACAGGCTCTGGCATCCCATGCTCCATGGACCTCTGACAGCGAGGCCAGACTTACAGTGATGGTCAGGGCAGCTGGGGACTGGTTTCAATGGGATGCTGGGTGGGAGCCAAGTACCAGCATGATGTGCCTGCCATCCCTCACTTCCTTGGAACTGCCTGTCCCATGGCAGGGATATGCTTCTCAAAGCCCAGGGCACATCCCTTGCAGGACAAACCTTGACTAAACACTCAGGCACATCTAGCTAGATTTGAGCTGCTTATAGAGCCAAGAAGCCTAGAGTGACTGCCCAGGTGCCTCCAGCATCCTGGAAACCTTCAGGTCGCCTCCTCCTTCCTAAGCATGGGGACTGCAGTGTCCAGCTTTAGGGAAGAACAGGTGCGTATCCATGCGCTGAAAGGTCTGGATGCTTGCCAAGGAAGACTTACAAGTACTGACCTTTAACTCCCTACCTGCTCTGCAGATAGGAAAATGCAGCCCCAGCATGCCTGAGCTGTACAAGGCTGACATTTCCAAGAGCCCTGAACACCTCCTGCTCAGATTATTGTGCCATGCCTGGCTGTGAACATCATGTCAAGCACTCAGTGTGCATCCTGTGGGAAATCCAACAGCAGCTGGATGCATTGGCATCACTGACTATGCACGTGGGAAAGACATGCATAGCTCATGCTCAGCAGGCAGGAGAACTGGGACAGCCCAGCCAGGGTGGCCCCTTCCCATGGCCACCAGACTGACAGCTTTGCACAGCCAAGGTCCCAGCCTTGCCACCAGCATAGGGATACTGCAGACAGCAGTGGGAAGAATAGGCCTAGATGTCTCCTCCAACAGAACTGCACCAAAACTCACACACACCCAGCACAGGTTTCCACAGGTGCATTTAGCCTTTGTAACACAGCAGTGACAGGCACCCACCACACAACTCCAGGCAGAATGGAGGCAGGAGCTTTCCAGGAGCTTTCAAGCAGTTCCTGAGCATTTTAGCATTTTTAGATATCACAGCATCCCAGTCCCAGCACAGGCCGTGCACATGTTTACACACACACACAACCCCTATGGGAGCAGCAGGACCCTGGGAGGGGACAGGGACCTGTAAGAATGGCAGAAGGCCCAGGGCACCAAGCTCTCTGTACTACTTTTCCTATTGCTGTTTAAAGTAGACCAAGTTTTAACAAGGTTTCTCTGGGATTTCTCCTGGAACTCCACTGTTTCTCCATTGCTATGGCACCATCTCAAGTCCTTTCATGTGAAGGAGACCCCTGAGGCAGTTGGTTTTGCTGAGCATGTTTCTCACCTTATCACTTACTCCCACAGTTCATTTTCCTCAGCTCCTTTTATACATTCCAGCTCAAAACACAAGACTTAATTCATTCTGTCAGGATCAGACCCAGCAGGTTCACCCCAGCCTGGGACTCTCACTGGGAGTCATTACCCCAGGAGAAAGCTGCCACAACCAACTGGAACACCAGGGCTGAGATGTCCTTGGAGGCATTTCCTATCTTTCAGCAGTGCTGGACAAAATGTGGTTCTTGAATTAGTCTTTACATTTGAGATATGCAGCTTTTTTTCCCAGCTGCCTTTGCCACTGGCTGCTCTGCACCTGATGGATGGGATCCCATCACAGCTGATGCCCCAGGTACTGATGTCTCCAGCCTTCCCCTGCTCAGGAGGTGCTTCTTTCCTCTCCCAAATGAAATCATTTAGAAAGCCAAACTTTAAAAGAAAAATGATAAAGCTCGATTCAACTCTCTTATTTATTTTGAAAAAAAAAAGAAAATTAAAAATATTTTTAAAATATGTAAAAAAAAAAATTTAAAAAAAAAAAAAAAGTGCTCAGCATCTCAGAGTTTGTGTGCTCTTGCCATACCTGTGCAGCTGGGGCTGGAAGTTCAGGGATCATGATGGAGCTCAGCTGCTCTGGGGCAGAGGGAAAACACCCTGAGAATTCCCAGTAAACTGCTGAGAGCACATTATGTGCCTGATGGCTCTCTCCCTTCTCTGCCTTGACTGGTTGGACCCTGCACAACAGGAGAGGGGAGGCATGATGCAGTTTACCTCATTTGAAAAAATGCACAGGGTTTCACGGTTGTGTTTCCCATTGTTTTGTCACTTGGTCCTTTCTGGGGCTGGTCACTGGCTGCTATGGTGGTGACACACCTGACAGCTCCTTCCCTGGAGCACTCCATAGCAGTGGAGCCTCTTCCCTCTGTTGGGGATTTTTGGTGCTTGAAGCACGATGTATCTTGTTTGGGAACCGGGCAGAACTGGGCTGGAGTGATAGGGCCACAGCTCTACCCAAGCAAAGGGACACACACCTGAGTGCTAAGGAGTTGCAGAAACCTCATTATTTCACCACTGCCTCCTCATTCAGTTCTGGTAAACTAGAAAAATCCTATGAGGGCAGCTTTTCTTGTAAGCCATCAGGTGCTGCAGGATGTTTCTAGGTGTGTAACACAGGGTATCCCCATGTGTGTGACACGCTGCCTCCCTGACACCACTCTAGAGCAGCCAGCGCTGTGTCCCATTACCAGTCTGGATAATTGCCATTTCTTTGGCTTCCTTAGGATGTCAGATCTCTTGCAGGCAGCTGGGAGGTGCTGAGAGGGAAAGCCTGGTGCTAGCTGCATGCTGAGGGTTGCAGGAGAGCCCAGCTGGGAGCTGTAGAACAGCAGGAAGGCTCTCCAGGCTATTCCCTGTGCAGAGCCGAACAAGGGCTGAGTGAGGCTTCTGCTGTGTTTCTGCACAATTTATGTACATAAATGTTCTATAAAGCAGCGGGACTGTTTCCCTCCTTTTGGTTACCGGTGCCAATAAAAGGAGACCTCTCTGCTACCTTTGAAAGAATTCCCAGCTCTTATAAAATGACAAAATTTTTCTGTCCCCTTAATTGTAGCTGTAAAGGTCCTGAGGCCTGTGAGGAAAAGCAAAAATCTTATGGTGGGGTGAAGAGAAAAACGAAAAACATCCAACAAGTGAAGCAGCACTGCAGTTATAGGTGCGGAGCAGGATCTTGGCAGGGCCAAGTTGCCCTAGGATGAAAGATGTTCCTGTGTCCCCGGCTGGGTGGCTCTGGCCATGGAGATGTGGATGTTGGGGGGGTACAGTGGTGTGGCATGTCCTGAAGTGGCTTTCTGGGTGAGTCATGAAAGGTGCTGTAAATCTGTGGTGGTGTTAATCTGCAAGCACGGGGCTGCTGTTTGGCTCCTGACCCTCATAAATGCACACAGCTGCCTTGGGGCCCCACTTGTGCAGTTTAATCACAGCTGGTCTCACGACAGGCAGTGCAATGAGCTAGTTCAGAGAGTGCCTCCTCTTTATGGCTTCCATAAATGTTGGAGCTGCATTTCCCTCTCCATCTGGTCACTGCTTGGGGAAAGGCTCTGGTCTTCCTTTGGCTCCATCTCCCCACCAAGAACAGCCTTGGGCATGTCCACAGCCATGAGCCAAAGCCTTTGTGTGCTCAACCTCCCTGCTGTTTCTTCTGCTTCTCTGGCAGCATGTGGGACTGCTGCTACTTGCTCCTCTGGGACACTGCCACCTCCAAATCCTGCCTCCATCCTTTCCTCCCTCCTACGTGGATTTCTTGGAGTTCAAGTATGGGAATAAGATGGATTTGAGAGAGTTCTGGGGGCAGATTTGAGCATCCAATACAGATTGGCACAACCGAAATCTACTTTTCACCTGGGCTAAGCTTGGGGAGAATGGGTGTGTTAACCATGTCAAATGTGCGGTCACCTGCCTGATTCCAAAATGTTTTATTAATGCTGAAAATGTCCTTGGCTTGTCTTCTTATCTAAATTTCCTCCTTGTGGCAGAATTACCTGAAGCCCCAGAGTTGCTCTCACCACCTTGTGCTTGGGTCACGTGGTGGTGTCTTCCCACCTGGCATTGACTGGGACGGGCAGCAGCCCCTTTCCAGCCGGGCGGGGGGGCACCCATGGGGCCATGATTTTTGACTTGTGCTGCCCAAGGAGCCCACTCAGCTGTGTCTGTTGTGTGCACCTCTCTTCCCTTGGTGCAGTGTTTGAGAACAGAAAATTTATTGTGCTCAGTGAGGGTTTGGTACCAAATAACCACACTGCCCCTGAGTAGATAGGAAGTGCCTCTGTCCCCAAGCCATGGGAGCTGTGGGGTGGTTTTGGGGGCATCACCTGATGAACACCAGCCCTGTGGCATTTGGTAAGGCACAAAATCTTTGCCCAAAGTGCCTGGCTGTAACCCAGCCACACTCCCATTGCTGGGACAGGCTGTCCCTTCCCTTTCCTCAGTGACACTGTTCATCCTGTCTCCTGGTCACGTGCTGGCTAAAGGCACAATATTGATATTTTGGGGTGTGATAATGCCTCTGCTCCTAGTTGGCTGGTGTAAGTTTTTCCAAGTGTTTCACTTGCTGTCCAGCTGAAACAGGCTGATAAGACTCAGCCAGGTCCCTGGGAGCTCCTGGGCTCAGGTGGGCAAAAAAAACCAACCCCTGCAAATCAGCTGGTCTGGCGTATCCAGACACCACATGTTTTCCAGGGAGTGATTTAAGAGGGAGAAGGGGGAAATTAGCATGAAAGGCTAATATTTAGGCAAACTGTATGGGTTTTGGTGCTGGAGATCTAAATTTACTCACCCAGCACTGCCTAAGGAGGCCAAAGCTTGTGCTGGTGTCAGCTTCCAGTATGGGGCTAGTCAGTATGACTGAGGTGTGTGGTAACTGTGCTGCTTCTCTGTAAAACAGCACTTCAAGTTATCTGTTCCTCTAAAGCGTCCTTAGGGCTCCAGTGAGCCTCCTACTTCCTATTTTGCTACACAAGGAAAAGACTTGCTTTTTAGTTGGCTGCAGTCAGTCACTTCAGTTTATGGTCCATTTGGGAAGGTGAACGTTGTCTTCTAGCTCTCCCCTTTAACCTCTCCTCAGTCTCTCAGCTGATGGCACATTCAGCAGCTCTTCCCACTGCCCACTGGCAATTACTGATGAAATTACAGATATAACAATATAGATTGTTACTGCAACCTTTTGAAAGAAATGGGTCTATTGTAACTTTTAAATCTGCATGGCTGTCCTTTCAGTATCAGAATGAAAGCAAAGTGTTTTGTTTTGGTAAGATAATTTAAATGGAGGGGAAATGTAATTTATTATTTTAATTTCTCTAATTATTGTGGATGGTGGGTAGTTTGGGGTTATTTTTGCTAGTTTCTACAAATAAAACACTGTCTTATTCACTGTAGATGCTGTGCCTTTCTCCCTTCAAGGGACCACTTGCAACTAGGCACCAAAGGGGTCTTTTTTACCTTTAAAGTCTGCAGATTCCCCTGTGGTCCTTGGCTCTTGAAGCAAATATCAGAGTAAAAGAGGCAGGGCATGACTAAGTTTGAGAATATTTTTATATGTTCTGAAGTATGTGTCTTTATGCATATCTCTGGATCAGGAGGTGAGATGGTGTGTTGAATTTTAAATCAGCCCTCCACATGTCTCCTGTTTTGCTAATAGTTTGGGGTGGGGTGTTGAGGTGAACTCTGTGTTTGGAGACATAAGGCTTGACTCCATTTTTGTCAGAAGGCTGATTTATTATATTATATATTATACTAAAATACTACATTAAAACTATACTAAAAGAACAGAGAGAACAGAGAGATCAGAAGGCTACAAAGAACAAGAATAGAATAGAATGCATAACAAAATCCTGTGACTGCTCCCAGCCTCGGCACAGGTCGCTGTGGTTGGTCATCAATTGAAAACAATCCACATGGAGCAATGGAAGATGCACCTGTTGCATTCCACAGCAGCACACAGCTATTGTTTACATTTCTTTCCTGAGGCTCCCAGCTCCTCAGGAGAGGAAAAATCCTAGGAAAGGATTTTTAATAAAATATCATAGCTACATTGGGGTTTTTTGAAGCCTAAGGAAATAGTGTAATTTTTTTCCATATGAAAAGCTTGTGAGAGGGATATAATATTATCTGTGTGCAGAGGAAAGGATGCAAAAGATGTCAGGAGATCTTATTTAGTCAAGAACTGGTACCTAAGATGTTCCTGATCCCACAAGACATAAAAAGAGTCACCTGAGTCTTGTAGGCTAGCAAACCTCCTGGGTGGGGGCCCCTGGGCTGGTTGCCACAGCGTTGTCTGTGTCAGGTTTCTTTTGTCAGCTTTTCCCAGTTTTTTATTATTCCTTTGACTTTTCCTTCAGTCTCTCTTGCCACCCACCTCTAACTGACTGAGGATTTGCAGGAGCTAGACCCTAGTCTCCTTGTTCAAGCTTTAATAACACAGGGAATTAGTAGGTAAAGTATTGGATTACTTAAAAATAATAAAACATTTCTCTAGTGAAGCTTTAAGTTTTAAAAAGGCATTTGGTTGTGCTTTGATTAAGAGAGAGGCTGTATATAAACCATCCCTTTGAATACCTCGTGTTCAAATAATAATAAAATTTTGGTTTATGTAACAGCTTTCTATGTATATGATGCACTTTAGTCTGTGGTATAGACACAGAGCTGAGCTGTGCTGTGAGTGACAGGAGCTGTGGTAATCTGTTTTTCTTAGCACACGGGGCAAATAAGAGCTTTTCTGTAAAACAGGGAAACTTTTCAGTAAGACCTTTAATAGGGCAGTGAGATTTGGTGCTGTATATAACTGGCCACCATTGCAAACAGGGATATTTACTGGTAGCTTCAAGCCAGAAGGTTCATGAGCAATTTACTTCCAAAGCAAAGCACTGTGCTACCACATGTTTGTTCTTGGGAAAACCATTCAGAAGTTTATTTTTCTCGCTTGTCATGCTGCCATTCTGCCTGCTGCAACTTCAGCTTCTAATGCAGCACGACAGCAGTAGCTGCCTAAGATCCATGGAGTAGAGAGGAGTCATTAAAATTGTATCCTGAGAAATAATTAAATTCTCATGGTTGCTCCACAAATTACGTTGCTTATTTTACATGACTTTGACATACAGAAGCATAATCCTTCCAGTCCAAATGGAAGGATTCATTCCTCACATTCTTTAGTCCAGGGGAGAGCAAAGTAAGATAACGTCGTTCCTCCTGGGACTTGGTCTCAAATTTTCACTAGTGAATCCTTCCTCTTCCAAGAGAATCCACTTAACTTTCAAGTTAAGTGGAAACTACTAGGGGTGAGAATAGCTGCAAAGGCAAAATGACTTTTGCCACCAAGAACAGTTTTCATAGTAAGGGTTTAAGTGATGTTCTTCCTTCAGGCTTCAAGCAGGAAGGACTGATCAAGGGTGTGAAACGTTCCTTTGGTTGTAGCTTTGCTAAGAAGACAGGTAATGATTTGTCTGGATTTGATGCATTGAAATATCTTTGTCTCAGAAATGCAGGGTTTTCCCATTAGGGAAACTGGGCAGCAGTGGCAGCTGTCCTTAGGCTGTGCTTAGCTCTGCTAAGGGCCACATTAACTTCATGGACACTGTATTTCCAATACATTAATTGTTTATAGCAAGAAAAAGCCCTGAATTTGCCACACTAGCTCCAAAATATCCCTGGGTTTTTGCTGATGTTTCAAAACAGGTTCCATGGTTGCCAACTGGGCTTTGTAAGCAACTGGTCTGGGAAAAACACCTGGACAAGTAATTTGGTAAGTGTTTAGCTCTGAATGCAGACCTGTGGCTCAGACATATCTTAAAGGTTGTTTGCTTACTGAAGAAAAAGTTGAATTTATAAACTCAGGCTCCAAAATCCCATTATATGGGGGAAGAAGCTTGGACTGTATCTGTGTGAGTGCAGTAATGGCTTTAGCCTAATGGCTGATTTTCCTCACCTTTTGAACTTCTTAATGAAAATCTTAAATGCAAGAAGATACAGGTCAGATGAGGAACAGAATAAATTAAATGTAAAACAAGATTAGGAAGGCCATCAGGAGACTGTTCTCTGTTCCTACATCAGATTTGCCTGAGCTGGTCCTGAGAGCCTCTTGGTCTGCTCGTGGGGATTGCACAGCCCTTCCAGGCAATTTGGTTAAATACTTTACTATTTTTAGCTTTGTTAGCTTTCCAAAGGTTAGCTTTCCATAACATTTATCTCACATCTTCTGTTTTAACCTCCTCTCTGCCTCCCATCTTCATGCATGATTTCTGCCCCTTTTCTGATAACGTTTTCCCTGAGAATGGTGGGAATGGTCAGTCTGAAGTTCGTTCCCATAAAATGTCTGAATGCTTTTTGTCGCTCTCTGTCAACACCAAGTAATCCTTGCCTCAGAGAGATTCACAGAACTGGAAGGGGAAGGACACCAGAATTTATCCAGAGTTCAAACCCAGGGCTCTCAGCACCCTAAAGTGTTATTGCCCTCCAAAAAACTAAACTCAGTGGGGAGCAGAGTATGGTCAAAAAACCGTTTAAGAGGGACTTCACAGAAGTGGCAGGATATATATAAGAAGGGCTGGGCAGAGGAAGATTTTGGAAGTAAAGCAGAAAGAACAGAGCAAGAAGCCAATGCCGGGGATGTGCTGTTTGCAGGAGGGTCCCACAGCACAGAGTGCAGGTGAGATCTGTCCCCTGGGGCTCCATGATGAAAATTGCATTGCAGAAGAAGCTTTCCTGACTTGCTGGCAAAATCCCCCAGTTGTCTGGGCCAGGCCTCCAGATAGGTTGTCAATCAACACGTCACAAGCTGAAAGAAGAATATAGGGCCAGATTTAATTGACAAGCTGTTCTGACATTGCTAAAGTGGGTATCTGCCTCTGTAGGGTACAGAGTATGTGTGCTTATAACAGATTGCTGGCTTTTGACATAGGCCACGTAATTTGGTGTCTTCCTGACTGACAGAAAGCACAAACATGTATTAAAGCATTATAAAATACAGGTCAGAGGACTTGTGGTTCTCCCTGGCCAAAGGGCAGTCTGTAGTGTCTAAGTAGTGTTAAAATTAGTACTATTTTCCACTGGAAAAGGCAATTTAATGATACCTTATAGCTTTAAAAATTTTTGTTTGTTTTTTTTTCTTGGACTTTTTCTCAGTAAAGTGACTGTGCTCTACTTCTCGTTAATTAACCTCTGAACTTCTCATCATTGCTTAAACAAGACATCAACATCCTTTCATGGAGTGTTACTGAAAAGTGATGGGAACGAGGATAGGAATGCTGCTAGTAAAGAGAAAATTACACTTTGGTTTGCATTAACATGGCAGTTCTGACCCATCCTTCTGCCTGGCTCATTATTACAAGACCTTGATGGAGGCTTTTCTGTACTGGGGACACTGCAGCAAAGCTAAGCCTGCAGAACATGAGCTTCTTTTGTATTGTTTTATAATTCATGGGTGTTAATGCCTTAAACACTGTTCTGTGAGAAGAACATGATACAGCAGGGAGGCAGAAGTGGCCAGTGTTGCTCCAGATGGTCTGTGCTGATGTCTGCTCAGTAGCAACATGGCCTTGAGCTGAGTCTGTGGGTGTTGTTGGGTTGCCACCAACATTTCTGTAGTGCCAAGGAATTCCAGCAGCAGACTGAGATGACCTTGTGCTAGGTGCATCACAAACCTGGAATAAAGAGAAGAAGATGGAAAATGAGACATGTCTGCAAGCAAGAGAGATAGAGGAAATTACAGAAAAATATAGTTCAAATTCTTGGAAAACAGTTGTACTAGAAAAAATATACTGGGATTGAGTGGTGGTGTCCTGGCGTACAGTGTATTTATAAGAGGCAAAGGGAGGATAGCATGGCTGCCTTGAGCTTGCTGAGAAGGAAAGATTTCCATGCAGAAGAGGCAGCATGGAAGAATGTGAGTGTGGGTGTTTTTCATCTCTGTCCATTCTTCATTACCTCCACTTATTATTTATCTTAAAACAGAAACTCCAATTTTATTTTAAAAGCTCCCAAATTTAAAAATCATTTGCAAAGCTGTTGAATGTATTAACATGCCAGTAGGAACCGGGGAAGGCAGATGCGGAGTAGGAAGTACATGTTCATCCTGAACTAGCAGGAGCTCGAGCTGTCAGGGTGTCCCCTGCCATATGGCCTGTCAGAGCATGTGGCAGATTCACAGCTCTCGAGGGAGGACACGCTGTAGAGGCCATAGGATCCCATTATGCTGTTTATGGGGACAAGCCAGACATTCGTCTCGCTGAGACAGGATCAGGATGTCAATGGGGGATGCTACAACCAAGCGGTCTTTCCCACAGCCCCTTAAAAACTCGGAGATGAAGGGCGTACTTACAGAAATGTTAATGTTAATGTTTAGAAAAAAATCGAGTCGGAACCCTGAGGGATTTCAGCCAGACACAGATACTAAAACGGGAAGAGACCGAGCCCGCTCCTGCCCGCGCGGGCATTGATCGCTACCGCTCGGCGCTGCGCCGCGAGCAGACCGCGCTTGCGAGCGCCCCCCAACACCAGCTGAGCCCTGACACCGCCTCCCTCATTAGCATCCCCTCCTCCTCCGCCTGCTCCGCCGGCCGGCCGCAGAGGGGTGCGCGACAGCGGCGCCGGAGCCGCGGCGACTGCCGGCAGCGGCAGCTGCAGCTGCAGCTACCGAGCCGCGCTCTGCTCCGTGCCAGCGCCCGCAGCAACTTTGCTGCTCCGAAGGCTGCGGAACTGGGGCGATGTAACGGCGCACCCGGCAGCGCGAAACAGCGCGGAGCAGAGTCCCCCCAGCCTCCCTTCGCGGTGGGGCGGAGCGGAGCCCACCCGCTCGCCCCCCCTCCACCCTCGGCGGAGCAGCACGGAACGGAGTGGAGCTCCCCGCCTCTTTTCCTCCTTCCCTCCCCGGCGGCCGCCGCAGCCCGGGGCGGGAGCGCGGATGCGGCGCGGAGCCCGGCGGAGCCCATCGCGGGGCCGGGGCCGGGGTCGGGCGCCGCGAAGAGCGGGGGCATGCTGAGCCCCGCCGCCCGGCACCGCGCCCGCCTCCGGGAGATGCTCCTCGTGCTCGCTCTGTGGCTGGCGTGGCAAGAAGCGCCCGCGGCGCCGACCCCCGCGGCGGAGGACATCACTCGGGGAGTTGTGAGTTACCCGCGCCCCCCCGCTCCTTTCCGCTCCCCCCTTCCCCGCCACCCGACTCGCCGGGTACTCCCCACCTTCGGGCATCGCGGGCTCACGCGGCGCTGGGCGAGCTTCGGCGGCTGGAAACGCTCCCTGGCGCGTCCCGCTGCCCAGTACCCCCTTTGCGCCAGTGCCCTCCGTCCTGCTCCCGCTGATCGAGCCCTCTTACACCTGGTGTCCCTCCAGCATTATCTACGTGGTGCCGCTCGCTGTAGCTGGTGCCCCCCCCCCGCGCAGACGGAAGGGTCTGTTTTTTCCCCCCGCACCCAGTGCCCCCCACCCCATACCCTCTGTACCGAGCCCTCTGGAAGCCAGAGTCTCCCTCCCTAGCACCCAGTGCATGGTGCCTCTTCTGCACCCCAGCCTGGTGACCTAACTTTCCCCCAGCCGAGCATCGTGGGGCGATGGCCTCCCCAGCTTTCACACATGGATGGTGATTTCTCAGGCGCTGGGAAAGGGCTGGCCTGTCTCGAGGGCTCCCTGCCTGCCGTGGAGCCGCACAAACTCCAGCAGCAAGCAGGGTAAAACGGCACGTTTGGAGTCAGAGCGATCCCCTAGGACTGAGACATGCCTCGGGAATGTGTTAAGGGCTGCTCTGTACCGGCAGCGGGTGGAGAGTTGGCTTCATTGCGGGGGTCTGCACAGCGCGGGCATCTTTGTGGTCCTGCTTCTCCCCTCACAGGTGCCTGCTTAATCTGCAGGGATATAACAGGTTTCAGCAGGCATGGAGAGCGTGGGTCACGTCTCTGCCAGGTCACGGTGCCAGCAGGTCTATACAGCTTCACCCCTCTGAGAGCAAAGAAATTAAGGTTTTTCTCCTGAAGGAGGAGAAGTTTCTTGTAGCTTATACCAGGTGTAGCTCATACCAGGTGTAGCTCATAGACGCCCTGCGACTATATCAAACCTGCGTGTCGGAAAGACATCTGTGGCTGGGTGTGGGCGAGCAGTCCTGGGGCTGGACCCGCCAGTTTGTAGAAATTCCCTGAAATTTAGTGCATTTCGAAATGCTGCCGGTGCATTGCTGCGAAGGCGGGAGGGAGGAAGCGTTTGCCGCACGGTAGGGTTATCTAACGAGCAGGGCTCGCTTAGAGCAGTGCGCCAGGACGCTGCCTCCGCCGCCCAGGCTCCGGCTCCAAGCCTGTGCT
This sequence comes from Pyrgilauda ruficollis, assembly GCF_017590135.1. Lineage (NCBI taxonomy): Eukaryota > Metazoa > Chordata > Aves > Passeriformes > Passeridae > Pyrgilauda > Pyrgilauda ruficollis. Next base: position 13,773,160 of record NW_024531043.1, read on the forward strand.
TCGGCTCACAGGCTCCGGCTCAGACACCTGCCGGGGAAGACAAAGCCTATCGTTCCCCATCTGTTCCTAGGAGAATAGAAAATGTGGTGAATATTAAGTATACCTGCATCATTATGGTGCGTTCATTTTCCTCTGTAATCAGATGTTAAAGCTGGAATTAATATTTCATGCAAACAGCACACAGATTGATGTATTCTGCCCCAGTCAATTTAACTCAAACTTTGTCTTTGACCTGCTTTTACCCTCGCTACCGAATAAGCTGCACTCAGCTTTTACAGGGTAAATGTTAATACTCGAGGGGCTTTTTAGTTACTGATGACAACTTTCAGGCATTAAGGTACTTTTTTAGTCCTGGAGTAGATTTGAGCACTCTCTCCAAACCCTGCTGAAGACCTGGGGCTGCCTGGCAAAGCAGAAGGTGCTGGGGATGGTGGTAATAGAGCAGAAGTGAACTGTGGGAGACAGGAGTTACATTAAACCAATACTTATTTAGGCTGGGAATCTGACATTTAGGATGTATGATTGATGTCAGGGTGCTGTCTTCCTCCTGTTGATGGTCTTGCTGGGGCAAAGAATCTCTCCAGCTTGAGACAGCATTGGTGGCTTTCCAAAGGGGTTGAATGTAAATCAGGTTTATGCTTATGCCCTCTACTGAGCAGCAGGGAGCACAGAAGCCAGATATTTTCAGAGGTCTTGTTAGAAAACTACCACTTTCAGGGAAGTGAGAGCCTAAAGAATGATTTGACATCCACTTTATGAAGCAACTACGAAATTAAAGATCTGTGAGGCATTTCAATCAAATATTTGAAATCTAGGAAACATGACACCGTGCCAATAGAAAGCTCTGCTAACCTTGGAAAATTATATCCAGCAATTCTCTGCAGTAAACAGAGCACAATGTCAACAAAGCTTTTATATCCCAAATGCTTACCCCTTGAGGTTTTTCTAGAGGTTTTCAGTGCTGAACTGGACTCTGCCTCTGAGCTCTGTCTTCTGCTCCACTCCTGCTTGGAGTCTGTTTTAAATGAAACAGTGATGGTGGGCCAGATTAAAGTTCAGCAAAATGAAAAAGGGCTAAAATTCTAAGGCAGTTCTTGTTAGCACGCTGCCCAAAGCATGCTCATGGAATGGAATGATTCTCCAGATTTCATTACTAGTGGAATATCCTGCCCAGTTTATAAGTCTTAACTTATTAAAGTTTTTATTGTTCTCCATTAGCTGCCCTGACAAAGAGAACATAAAATAGCATGGAACAGAGCTTGACTTGAGTGATTTAATTGAATTTTAGTACACTGCTTTTGAGATTTATGACTTTGCATTTTGCACTGCTGCCTCTACAGTAAACCCCCAACCCCTCCTCACCACAGCATTCGCAAATTGCATCTTTTTATGGCTGTTGAGCTCGGACGTCTCAGGGGTGCAGGCAGCAAAAACTTCCTATACACTAGTAGTAACTTAGTAATGAGAGCTCTCATTTCACTGGGCTTTGTACCAGGTCTGGGGAGAGGTCTACCTTCAAGCTGTGCTTTTCAGAATAGCTGGCGTGTGGAGCCTGAACACTGAAGGTGCTGACGTGGAGATTGGCTGGTTTGTAAGCTAGCCGGCTGTTTCTGCCGGCAGCTCCTGCTCACTGGGCTGCATTGCTGCTGTTGTGGGGACATGGCTATGCAGGGCAAAACCAGTGGGCTTGGCGATGGACTGATGCCTGAGGCTGGGCTAGCTTGGCCCCAAGGGAGATGTTTTGCCTTAGGGAGTTGCTTTGCCTGGCACAGAGGTTGCCAGAGAGGGGTTGACAGTGGGGTGGTGATGATGGCATCACTGAGATCATCCTGTGTGAACATGGGCTCTGGCATCAGTGGCTGAGGGATGCAGGAGTGCCAGGAAAGTTTTAGTTTGGTTACAAGAGCATGGGTGAAAAAAAGAAGACTGTGAGCTGCTTTCTCTTGACTTTGTGGCCGGGGGTGAGAGGGAAGATCTGTGCATGCCCCCAAGGCGCTTCTCCAGCTGGGGATTGCTGGGCATTCCTGGGGGCTTTCGTATGCACAGCCTCCTGCTCACAAAGCCCTGTCTGTATTCCCAGAAAAGTTGCTTCCAGGGTTTGGAGGCATTTGCATTCATCGGTGGAGACCGGGACCCGCTGTCCCTCTCTGCCGTTATCCCAAGTGGCTCTTTGTTTAGGGCAGGGCCCTCGCCTTTGTGGCCGCTTCTCATTTGAATGACAAGGATGCATTTGTGGGCATAGTGTGGTGGCACAGAGCCCTTCGAGGCTGTGCCCCCCTCTCCCCCGCCCCCTTCCTCCGCTGGCTGTGGTGGGCCAGGGGAGAGACAGAAGTTCCTCTGTGTCCCCATGTCAGGGAGCTGCGGGACAGGAGGACCAGCAGTTTCCTATGAGCGTGTGCCCTGCCTCTCCTAAGTGCCAAATTTCAGAGTAGAAGCCAGCCCAAGACACATCCTTGCTGTTTCTGGGGTGCTTTCCCAGCCCTGAGTAGGGTAGGACCATCCACGTGGCCGCATCCTGGTCCAGCTGCCCTCTTGCTCCCATCTGCCCAGAGTTAGCCAAGAACTCCCCTAAACTCCTGCATTTAAGTACCCAGTGGGGCATTGTCCCTGAGACATTGCTTAGCTCCTGGTTCAAGGCTTGGGGTAATCAGCCTCTCAAAGTAAAATCCTTGTACAAATGTAGGCTGTTCCCTGTATCAGGAGAAAGTACTGTACTTCTTCTGTTTCTGCTAATGGCAAAATTAAAAATTGATAATTTCAGTTGGAGCTTCATTCAGCCTTCTAAAGTGGCGATTCTTCAAGGACAGAATACTTAATAGAGTCCCGAAACAGCCTTGGAGAGAGGAGCTTTGCTTGGCCCCTCTACCATTAAAGTACTTCATGCCTTCCCATATGGAGCAGTGCCCATCCCAGGTCCATGAATTCCCTTCAAGAAAGCTAAGCTACCATATTAAAAAAATAATAAAATAAAGTTGGTTACATTTTAAAGTACCTCTTGAAGCCCAAGTACAATGCAAACCAAATTGACAAAAGACTGTCTGGAAGCTTTCAAACAGCCAGGCTGCTGTGAAAGCATTTAATCTGGTATTAAAGCCCTAGTTGGTGTGAGCTGCTCCTTCCCTTTCAGATTTGAGACCTCCATGTACAGTAATGCAATTTCCTCCTGGGCTTGGCTGCTATTGTGGTCCCAGCCGTGGGAACTAGCCAGGGTAGTCAGGCTAAATTACCCACTTTAATGAAATCGGGAAGTGTTCAGAGCCAGTGGATGAAACCCTGCTGTCACCAGGGACTTCCCTAGAGTTGGTGCTGGGGATGGAGCAGTGAGCTCCTGCACTGGCCTCACTCTTCATCCTTGATGCTGTGTTGGGGGTAGAAGTTCCTGGCTAGCAGGCCCCCCCTTCTCTGGGGGCAGCATGTAGTGGGGCTGTACCTCCGTCTTCTCCTTTTGCCCCTAAAATCTCCCCGGGGCGAAGGGAGATTGCTGCCTGTGTGACTCAGCTTGGGTATTTAGTTATTCTTCGTCATTAAATTAAACATGCAAAGAGGCAGCCCCAAATGCAATGTGTTTCCATCCCTGCCCGGCACTGGCCAGGACTCTCCTGTTTTGGTGTTGGGTGTGACTCACCAGTGCGACCAGTGTGTGTTGGCTCCGTGGAGGGCAAGGGGTGACATGGGTGATGTATCCATGAGACTGGAGGACAGGGCTGTCTCTGACACCCTGTTTGTCCTGACAGGTTCATAACTGCCAGTGGCGGCTCACTGTGACTCATCAGGGCCATGCACTAATTTCTCATTATTTACTCATTGTCAAAAGTGCTGCAGGAATGGGGCTCTGTGGCTCTGGGAAAGGTCATGCTGTGGTTGAGGGAACCTTTATTTCTGGAATTTCTGGACGTTGTGGGAGTAGCTGTGTACCCTGTGTGGGTCTTGTGTCCTGGCTGGCCCTGTGGAGGTGACAACATGGAAGGGAAAAGCTGTCACATCTCGGCTGATGATGAACACGGGCCACCACATTGTCACTTTTTAAAGGGTCTCGCTCAGACTAGAGCAGCACTTGAAAGCTTAGGATTTGCTTTCAAAATAACCCGTGATCTGACAGCAACAGTTCTCAAAATTCTTTCTTTTATCAAAATCACTTTAAATGGGTAGATTTGGGAGTTTCGGAATCTTTTGCTGCTGCACACGTGCCAGCTGCATCTTCTTTGTCCCAGATTTTTATGAGGATTGTCTCTGTTTTCTGGGTCAGAGAATTAAGAGATTTGATGTTATATTAAAAAAACCTGCACCAAACCACATATGCAAAGTTAAATCCAATGCAAAACAAAGCACACACGCCAGGGGCGAGGGGAAGGAGCTACTGGAGGACCAGAGAATTTTAGATCAGAAAGAGAAACTGCATTTCACAACAGGTTTGTTCTGAGGGAAGACCCGACATGGATAATTGCCAACGTTCACCGAAGAGTGTGGTCTTCAGATGGGATTCCGGCTTTTTAATTAGCCATGATGATTTAATAGAAAAGAACCCAATTAAATCTGAGGAATTTCCTGCATCAGAATACACCATGTGCACCAAAAATTGTTGTTCCAAGAAATCTAGAGATGACCTACAGCTCCTGGTGACAGCAGTCCAAAGACAGTGACTTGGGAAGTGGCAGTATATTCTGGACTTTTTTTTCATATTATTTTTACAAGAGGGAGTTTCTGCCTGTTTCTGACAGTCATTGGTCAGGCAGAGTTCTTCACACCAACTCACATTCTATTTCATCCTGACAATATTGATCTTTTGAGTGAACAAAAGCAATTTTACCTGTGTCATGGGGCCCTTGCTCTAAGGTGATGTACATGTTTAGATTATATTGTCATGTAACAAACCCCAGCTGGCATCTCTGTGGTTCAGCTCCCAGCTGCCGAAGATCATCCAACAGTGCCGGTGCTGCTGTTACATCCTGAGTTTGCTCTGAAATCCAAGTGTGTTCTACACAGCCTGCTATACACATCCTTCTTTAAGGGTACAGGACAAAAGTCTTCCTCATCCAAAACAGAAGTGGGAGATAAGTGGACTGCTTTACTCACAGGTTTGTCTTCATTTGTAGAGGTTGCCTGTCATGCACTGTGGTAGGGGCACTTAACCTCCATGCAGCTTCCCTGGGGCTTGCATCCAAAACCACCTGGCTCTGGACTTTTTCACTTTAGACCAAACGCCTCTGGCTGGAGATGGCAGACTATCAAGAGATCAAAAGGAAACTTCAGGGGCTGCTTGCAGACTTGGGGGAGATTTCACTGTCCAAGGGCTGAGGAAGAAGATCTGAGAATGGTGTTGGGACCAAGGGAGCGGCTGAACCCAGGAGGGGTCCAAAGCGGGATAAAAAGGTGAAAAAGACCAGTGTGTGAGGAAAGGGTTCCCACGGGTTCTCTTTTGAGAGGAAAACCTGGAAACGCTCTTCTGAGGAAACATCCACTCGATTGGCAGCTGTAGACTTTACGAAATACTGCAAGTTCTGGGCTATAGGTCTTGTTCTTGACTGTCCACGTATCAGTTAACCCTTCATGAAGATTTGCTTTTCTCAGTGAGATACTATCATGCAAAAGTGCTACTGCTGATAGTGTGGTTGAAGTGCATCTCAGGAGACAGATTCTCCTGCTTTCCTCAAAATAGAAGCTGTGACTTCACTGAGCTGCTGGGTGACTGCTGGGCTCCTCCACAGGTATAATTACCAAAAACTTGGATGACTGCTGGGATTAAAGGTGTAACACAAGAAAATGCTCCTTTAGTCTTTCTGTAGCTACTGGCAGGTTTAGTGACTGGATCCCAACAGAAGTACAAGGAACAAAATGATACCATGACTGCTAGAGACAATCTCACTCCAGACCTAATTGCCTGCAGCACTGGAGTTGATGTATTTGGTCGTTGGGAAAGGGTGTTAGGTCTCATTTATCACCGAGCAAGAAAAAGCCAGCAGTCTCTCATGTTTTTCCTGAGTCCACCACATGCTATCTCCTCTGGAGATAGTACATCCATTCCACGTTAGTCATGTCCTGGCTGGTGCTTGGTCAAGGTTGTGTCTTTGAGAAGGCTTGTGGTGGGAAGCATGGGAGCTCCCACCCACGCTTAGGCTTGTTCCCACCTTGTTACTTGTGTTTACTTTGTCATTTCTGTCCCGCTGTCATGCTCACAGTGTCCCTCTGGTGCATCTACCACAGCAGGACAATCAGTGATGATGCTCAAGAACTATTTTTCTCCTTTGATAAACACTCTGCATTAAGCTGGCTGTTATTTTTCTTGTTTGTTCTCTGTCTTGACGCTTTTTTGAGCAAAAGGAGTTTATTTCTGCAATAGCAAACGTCGTGGTGAGTCACGGCACCAGAGTAGAGATCTCCTGGGAGATGGGCATCAGCGGCTTTCCTGCTGCGGCCAAACCCTGGGCGAGACCCCGGCCCCGGCTCCCGCCGCCACGGGGACCGGACCGGGCGGCGCCGCTCGGGGGACATCGGAGCGTCTCGTCGGTGTCGTGCCGATGCCCTCTTGTGGAAACTGGGAAAATAGCCGAGAAAATGTGCTGGTGCTGGGCTGGGAGCGGTGGTTAGAAGCCCACGCGTGGGAGCAGGGAGAAGTGCTGGGTGGTCCCCTGGGGCTGCACCGTGCCCCCTTCAGCTGCAGCCCAAGAGCCTTTGTCACTGCTGTTAATGGTATTGACACTGTAGGAGATGCTATTAACTGAGTCTGGGGGCGGGGGCTCCCAGGTCTCAAATCCTGCATCTTATGCTCACCTTTGGTGGCTGAATCCCTGTATGGTGACAGCTGTCTGTGCTTTAAATGGGTGAAGTTCCCCAGGTGCCTCTGCACTGCCTTGCTGTTGTTCTGCAGTAATTCCCATCTCCCTCATAGCAAACACCTTTATTAACGGCAGTACAAACTTTCTTCTTGAACAAGCACTGAGCCTGCCAACTGCAGCAGCTCCGCAGTTTTCTTGAGAAAACATCACTCTGTTTTGGTCATCTTCCGAAAACGTCAGTGGGTGAATGTACCCAGGAGACCACAAGGCCGACGTGTTGGCTCTTGCCTTCACAAACCCCAGCCCTGAGTCATACGCAGCAGCTCTGGCTGCAAAGGGTGGTGATGAATAGCGGCTCTGGAGCAAACCTGCAGGTGCCAAGTGGCTTCTGACTCTGCCACCCACCTCGCTCCCAAGGAGCCTCTTTGTAAGAGCTGGCGGAAATGGTGCTGTGCTGGGTAGGAAACGCCAGCCCAGCACCGTCAGTGTTTTCCATCCTCTGTTCTGGTTTTCCAGCCCTGTGGGGCACTGGTGAGCCATGTGCTGGTGTCCCATTGCTGCTGCAGAACAGCCCTGCAACCCTGGCAATAGATCTGGCTCTGCTGCCCAGGAGCCCCATTCCCACAGCTCCCCTGAGTTCAAGCTCTCTTTATCTTCTCCATGTTTCTCTTCTATTTAATTTATTAATACCCTTAAAAAGCTGCCTCTTTTAAATGTCTAAAGAATTTTAACTGTTAAAACCAACTTGTCTCCTGTATTTTCCAGACTTGGCAGCTCCTCTCCCTTCCATGTTTTCCTGGAAAGCAGAGTCTATAAAAGCCCATCTGTGTTGGGTAGGTCACCAGTACCAGCCCAGGAAGGGGCTGTGCATCATCAGAGGTGAAAGGAAGCCAGAGTTCTGGGAACTTTGTGTGGAATTCATACAGAGTCCTTGCGGAGACTTGCTGTCCCTCCTGCATCGTGCCTGTCTGTGTGATCAAAGATACTAGTTTTGCTTGTGTGTTTAGAGGAATCAGTTCTTTGGGCAAGGACATCTGCTATTTTTTTGTAGCTCTGCAATCATCTCTCAGCCTGTAGGTTATCTAGGCCAATACTGTGTCTGAGCCCTGACAGTCCTGAATTCATTTCCTTTTGTGGAGGAACAATGATATGTTTCTGATGTTGTGTTGAGGGAATTCAGCGTTGGGAGCCAGACTTGTTCAGAGCCAGGTCTGAACGGGGACAAGGAGCTGAGCTCACCTTCTCAGAGAGGCTATGATCTTATTCAGAGCCAAGAGACATAACTGCAAAAATTTAATTAACATTGCAAACCCCTTCAAAACAGAGTTTCTGGCAAAATTGCCAGCTCTGCTCTGCAGCAGGTAGGATGCTTGAATGGCTTCCATAGGGATCTGTTACAGAATAGCAAATTTTTCTTTACCTGGATGGTTGCAAGAACAGCGACCAGAGAAAATCAATATGGCATGCTCCTCTTCTCCAGGTAGCCTTGAACCTTAAGGAGCAAACTAATTGGCAGCCAGGTCCACAGCACATCACCTTGGGATGTTCCAAAGAGCTGGAAGTTGCTGGACAGCAGCAGGAGTGAGGTGACTTGTTGGCTTGGACAACCTGGGGAAGGCTGCAGGGTCTCACTGCCATCTGTGGATGATGAAGCTGGGCTGGTGGGGAGCCCTGAGTATGGGATGGTGCAGAGGAGGACATCTCAGTTTGTAAAGTGGCCATAGATTGTTTATAGCAAAAAAAAAAAAGAAAAAAAAAAAAAAGGGACTGCTGCAGCTGTGACTGAGCCTTGAGAAACTGTAGAATTGTAGTAATAAAGGCAGTGGCAGCTGGAGTAAAATATGACCCAGCTGGTTCCCTTATGAGGATGAGGGCAGGGGGAATTGCTCTTTTGAGAAAATCGCAATACCTCAATTTTTCAAGGGCTTCAGGTCTCCATCCACATTGTTCTGGAGAAGGAACTCATTCCTGGGCCACTCCATTGTGGGAGCAACAGCACTTTCTGCTGTCATTGTATTATCACAGTCCAGACAGGACATGCTCAAGCCATCCTAAAAGGAGGTGACCAGGACTGGCCCATCTTTGGCGACTGTGCAGAAACAGAGCTGCTCAGCTGAGGAACCACTGCTGGTTCTCAGCTTATCTTTTTTTCATGGGGCATAAAGGCCTATTGGCCAGTGAAAAGGGTGATTCTGCTCCTAATTAAGAAGCATAAGGGAAATTAGTTGTTTCCATAATGTCAAAACAGCAGAGGGAAGCTGGTGGACTCCAGTCTCCCCAAGCCTGACTTGCTGATAATGCAGCAGGGCAGGAAGTAACCTCAGCCCGAGCAGCAACTGAGTCAACAGCAAACAAATCCTTTAAAGACTCTCCTGACATAAATAAACATGGAAAATAAATTATGTCCCCGGCACTCTGCCCTTAACTGATGGGAAACAAGGTGCATTAACAAAGTAGTTCAATAACCTGGAAGAGCTTGAGGACAAACCAGCTTGCCAGCCCCAGGAGAAGGGAGAGTGCTGCCTGGAAGCATGTAAAGGAGGTTAGGACATGTGGTAGAGCATGAAGCTGTACAGTGCGAAAGTATTTATAAATTGAATTATGAGTGATGATGGTTTTCCTGTGAGAAAGAGCAGAAAGGAGAGTTGGTGTCTGTTGATGGTGGATGTGAAAGGGGGAGGGCAGGGGTGCCAGGTTTGCATCCTGAACTCTGGAGCTGTGAGCTGGGGAAGTCACCTGTGCTTTTATTTTGTCATATGAGCATTGATTGTTTTGTGTAGGGGAATATGCCGTGAATTACAATATGAAGTCTCCTGGGAGATTTGGTGATGTAAATGCCATTCCTATAGGTACAGCAGTAGTTCTGTGGGCAGAGGGGCTGCAGGGGGCTGCTGCTGTCATTCACGGGCAGCTGTCCTGGCTCTTTGTGGCACAGAAAACCTTGAACTTCAGCCCCAGCCCACCCTGCTCTTTCCTGCTTCCCACTACTCCAGCTATCTCCTGCTTCATCTTTTAATTAGACAGGATTGGGCATTACCCAGTATTCAGAGCTCCCTGAAAGCTTCTCTTTTACTGCAATCTCTGAATGCATCAGAGCAGTTAGCGTTTCTTTTATTCACTTTTGCATTTCTCTGGCTTCTCTAGAAAATTCCTTTTGGTCATTAAGAGACCTGGCTACTAGGGCCCAGGTGGCTGCTTTTCTCTCAGCTTTAGAAATTGCCTGCTTGATTTCCCTGGTAGTGTGCCAGCCCTGTGCTGGGGTGGGAGAAGGAGGGTGCCCAGCATGGCATGCACAGACATGCTGTGGCTGAGAGGCTCTCGCAGGGCTTCCCCACCACTGTCCCCTTGTCTACAGGGACAGCTCTGAGCAGAGGGGAGGACCAAAAACGGCCACAGTTTGTGGAGTGAGGGCTGGAGGACGCTTTCCACTCATGGTCTCCTGGTGATCCCACTGAAGGAGGCAGTTCAGCAGTGGCCTGATGCTGCTGCACACCTCTAGTTCACCTCCACCATGGCTGCCCTTCCTGGGTGTACCACCTCGTCTTCACGATTAAGAAATAATGCAGAAGATTATCTTATCTTGAATGCATCTTGATTCAGTCATGCTAAATTTAAAGCTCACCTTGTTGGGGTGGCCCAATGCATGAGTTCATTTTTTATCTCAGCATCCCTTGGTGACACCCAGGTTTGGATTAGCCTCCTTCATTTCTCACTCTACCCTTTTTGACTGATTCAGATATCTGTACCATTTTTCCTAAGAGAGGAGGTGTGTCTGACTGTCTCAGAAAGACCCTTGATGATAACATTTCTTTGCCAGGTGACGAGTACACGTATTTGAATTCCTTTACTCTAAGGCAATTGCAGGGCAAAAGCCTCTCAAGAAAGCGCTTGGCTGCAGCACGGGTGGGCTCTAATACCCTGCTGAGCCATGCTCCCTATGCTGGAGCTGCTAATTTGGGACCTTGGGGCGCTGCTGGCAGCACTGGAAAATAATTGGTGCCCTGGTTGAGATGTGATGGAATGTTATTTGCAATGTATTAGATTGCACTGAGTGAATGCATATTTAAGTATTTGTGTAAACCCATGCACATGCATTGACTGTTTGTGGAGTTTAAGAAAGTCCTTTACCTGCTCAGGTCTTTGGCTTCCCACCCATTGTGACAGGCTTGCAGTAGCCTTCCACCTTTAGCAAAATCTTACGATTTTATAGAGGAATGAGCACTGGGAGTTACTTCAGGAGCCAGTTGGTTTTTTTCTGTCATGGCTCAATTTGCTGTGCTCATCAGCAAGGCAGAGGCAGAGTCAGTCAGTGATGCCTGGACCAGTGGCTAAGCCTGTGTCAGGAAAAGATGGTTGCCACCCAGAGCAGGGAGCTGACCTCGATCCCAGTAGAAGCAACCCTGTCAGGTCTGCATGAAGCAGCGGGTGACGTTCCTGATAGGTGAGCAGAGAAACAGCTAATGCCTTCTTCCATTTGAGAAATGTTTCCTGACACTGCTGGGAAGGTCATCATACTTCCCCCAGAGCCATTTGTCTTCTTATCCCAACCTGTCTGCATTCCTGCCACATCCAGCCTTCCCTGGATTTGCACAGCTACTGGCAGATGCTGCCTGTCCCAGGAGCAAGGAAATGCTCAGTCCAACTCCGTGTGTTCCGTATTTGTCACTGTTGAAAATCCCCTCTGAGTGCAGATACCTGAGAGAAGGTGTCCATAGGAGAGAGCTTACTGTCTGCACCCTCAAAAACAATGCATCCAGATCCAGTGAGCAGCTCCCTCAGTAGCAGCAGCGCAACATGGCCTTGCTCTGCTGATGTCCCTCCAATCCAGTGATCTACACCGGACGGCGCATTCAGTGTGTGATGCCCTATCTTTAGCAAAGATGGAAGCTGCAGCCAGCCCCAGGCAGTTTTGCCTGGAAACAGATAATTTTTCCTCATTCTTTGTTAAAACAGATTTCAACCATTAAACAAAAAAGGCGAAAATGAGGCAATATACAGTCTCCCAATGACTGACTACAAGACCTCACAAACAAGATCAAGTAAGTCAGAGGAATCCGTAATTTTGATGTTGAAGGAAATGCCTTTTCCTGGGTTTCTTTCTCCTGTAAAGAGTGAAGTTGTTTCCAGACAGAACAGGGCCAGCTTTCCTGGAGAGCAGAACCTGTGGTGCCAGTATCTGTGTGGAAGGCAACAGGGAAAGGCAGAAGGTAGCCCAAGCGTCTGGGAAGAAAGGGTTGGATCCAGCCCCACAGCAAAAGAGGCAGAAGTGAGTGGGTCCAGAGCCCAAAGACATCACTCTCATTTCCTTGGGCTTCATTACTGGAAGAGCAGAGCCTGGCAATGACAGAAAGCTAAGTTGAAGTGTAACTCATGGGACAGAGAAGTTCTGATAGGGAGAGCATCAGTGCTTGAGAAACCATTGTGTGTTGAAAACTGTTTGCTTTTTTATTATTATTATTATTATTATTTATTATTTATTATTTATTATTTATTATTATCTCTTCTTGCTATTCCTTGATATGGTTGGGCATTTTCCAAATCATTCCCATGTGGGTGGAGACCTCAGGGGCCTGTATTTCACATTACATAATCTGTGTGACTTGATTAATTTGGCTGTATGTTCAAACCTCATGAAATTGGCTGATTTTTCTGAGGTTTATAATAGATTATATCCATCTCCTACCATCAGTTTTGCAAATAACCACTTGTTGGCTTCTTAAAGTGTTACAGATAGAGAACAGGCTGTGCACTGCCAAGGAGAAGTCATATTTGAAAGAGATAATATGTCTTCTGTGTGAGCTCAAATGAGGAAATGGGTGTTTGTGAAGCTCTTTAAAGCATGCTTAGGCCAAGAGCAAGATCACTTTTGTTTTTCATTTGTATGCAAGGTGAAGAAAGGACGAGACTTTTTTATTTGCCTCCTCTGAACTCTTACAGTCTTCCACCATAGAAATTGGTGATAATTGTTGCAAAATGACCCACCTGGGTCAAGGTGTAATTTTGAATCTTGAGTATCTTTCACTCTGTGAGCAATGTGAATTATTTGACTTTAACACCTTGGCAACCCATCACTGGAACAAATAGAAATCTGGCAAGCAGATGCTAGTGCAGAGCAGCATCGATCCAGGCTGTGGGAAAAGCCAGCTGCTGCCTTCCCTCACACCCAAGGGCCTTTTCCATTGATTCACCTCTGTTTTGGGTAATTGGCTTTTGCACATCAGACTGAGAAGTGCTCTACAAGCTGCTCCTTTTCTTCCCCCACTTCTTCTTTCTGGGAGATTTTCTTAGGTTTGAAGAAAGAAGGGGTGAGTTTTGAGTTGCAGGGTGAAGATGAACTTTGAACAGCAGGGTGAGGGTCCTCAGACTGCACTGGTACGGAGGAGTGGGACAGGCTCAGCAGCCTGGTGACCCTGCTCTGGCACCAGCTAGAGCCCTGGGGCTGAGACGGTGCACTGTGTTGAGATTTCCTGTTGTATGTATGCAGTCCCTGGAGTCCCTGCTCACAACTACTGCTCTGCCAACCACCTCCCCGGGACAGAAGAAACGCCTGTTTAATTACTGCGGCTTTGATTTTGACAGCACAGATTTCCCTTGCTGCCTTCTAACCTTCAAGGTTTCCTGCCAGCAAAGATAAAGTCCCTTTGTAGAGGCTGTTTGCTCCCACACCAGATAAAAGCAGGGAGAGGAACAGAGAGCAATGCCTGCCACAGCCATGGGACCTTTGCCTGAAAGTCCTGAGGATTCCAAAACCGGGAATTAACCCTGCAGCAACACCTCCTAGTTGTGTATAAATGGGGTTGGAAAGATGGGGGCTGTGATTTGGGATATCTTTGGCAAAACCAGCCAGCCCTTTTTTTTTTGGGGACAGGAAGTTTTCAGCAGGTAAGGGTGGAGCCTGCCCACAGCACCTAGAGCAGGCTCCTGCCTGCAGGTTGTAGAATTGGGTCATCATGGAGCAAGCTGGCACAGGCAGTGCCAGGATGATCCACAGCATTCTCCCTTACTGATATTAGCAAATGCTCTGGGTTTGTCTGTGGGAGGGATTTAGAGGAAACTTATCATCCAGGTGGTCATTCAAGTGAAGTTTTCCCTGCAGCTCATTTGACACCACTAGCAGCAAATGTTTTGTCACTATGTTGCAGTACCAGTTTAGACTGTTTTCTGCACTCTGCTTAATGCCAACTGTGTTTTCATTAGCATTAATGGCAAAACCCAGTGGTACTTTGGAATATGTCCTAATTTCCCATCTTACTGTAGAGCAAAAGGCTTGCCCGTGCTCCTTGCACCACACACATAGAAAAGCAGCAAATGCAGAGTGAGCCCACAGCAAGTGGATGCACTTACCTCCCATTTGCAGTACTACAGAGCTGTCTCAGCAGCTCCTTTTACATCTGCCTCTTACCTGAGCCCAAGACAGAGCACTGTGGTCTAGGGGAAGGGTTGGTGGAAGCAGGGGCTCAGGGAAGCTCTCCACATCTCTCCCCTTCCACTGAGTAATGTAAAAATTATCAGTTTAAGGATGTCTTGCCTCAGTGATGAAGAAGCAAAAAGGTTCTTTGTGACAGCAATTGGGCTGATCCTATTTGGTAGCTTGATTCAGCAATCAGTAAAATATGCACTCTCTTTGATAACAGCTAATTTAGTCACATGCATAAAACTTAAGGACCTGCTTATTCCCATTGACCTCACTGGGCTTCAGACACAAATGCTCACTGTAGCAGGACCAAGAGAGAGGAAAATAACCCAGGACAACACAGCACAGACTTCCATCTCCAGGTATGTGTTGTTTTAATGGATACATTTTTAATACAGCTTCACTGGGAGGAATAAATGCAATGAAAAAGTACTACATAAAAGCCCAGCTGTGTGGATAGCTGTGGTGAAAGTCTGACTTCCACTGGGGTGGAGGCTGTGTGGATGAATTTGTTTTTAATTTCATTTTATTGGAAGGAAAAACAAGGAGGGAGATACAAGAAAAATTAAGGTGTTATGCTTCATATCTTGTGTAATTAGCAAAGCTGACAAACAATTAAAAAAGTTGTCTGTAAAGCAAATACTGATTGTGGGTGAGGATGACTAGCAGTGTTTCCTCCAAGAACAGCTGGAGGTGAGGGTCTCGCTTCAGCTCGCCTGGGTTTATTTTGCAGGGATGCTGGTACTAAGCAGCTGCTCTCAGTGCTTAAGAACTTCTTTTGTTGATGTCGTTTGATGTGCTGTAACAATTTCTCCATCCTAAATACGGTATTGTGGCCCCAAAGGGCTTTGATAGGGGAATGTTCCTGCCCAGCCCAATCTTTGAGCTGTTTATGGGTCTCCAGGGCAGAGAGGACTCTGCAAATGGAGGTTTCTTTCCTTTCTCTCTGTGCAGCTCACAAGCTGGTATTACAAACTCAGTGGCAGGCTCTCCTTGCCTTGGTGCATGCCAAAGACTTCTCTTTTATTTTGATGATCACTGAGAGATGTTTTTCTTGCACAAGCTCCTCAGCTGCAGCTTCTAAATGAGCCTGTATAGCTTGGAGGAGCTGTGTATTGCTACCCTCTGGGTGCAATACTGGTGGTATGACATTAAAGTATCAGATGCTGAGAGTTTTCAGTGGCCTCATTCCAGAACTGCTGCTTTTAGAAGATTTGGTGTCTTGTTTTTGCATTAAATTATTTGTAATTTTTTTCTGTTGGTGACTGGATTTGAGAATAAAAATGTATATGTGAGAAAAGGTTTTCAGTAATGAAATAAGGTAACAAAAAGATAAAGCCATTATATGCATGATTAAAATTATACATAAGTGTATCTTCTTTATGTAGCTGCTTCAGTATCTCAACTAACTCATTAGGCTGAGTAATCAGCCCCTGAATCTTCCCCCTGTCTGAGTTTGGCTCCTGCTGTTGCTAAGGATGCTGCAGAGCTGCCCTGAGTAGGGCCCTAGATGGTCCCTTGGGGACAGTGGTCCCGTCTTACCCTTTTTCCCCAGTTTCTGGGCTTGGAGAGTGAGACATCATACAACAAGGCAGAAGAAGTCTTCAATTTGCTCAAGAAGCTATTTTTATCATATCACTTCACTAGTGTGTTTTCAGGCGTCAAGATGCTCAGAGCCTTCTGAGTGTGCACTAAGCGATTCAGACATCCCCTTATGAGAAGCAGTAAATCTTTTCTCCTTGTCTATTTCTTGGCATGATGTAGAGCTCAGACACTGAACTGCAGGAGGCTAGACTGGGAGTAATTTTCTTAGGATAGGGTGCTCTCCCTGCAGGCATGTAGTTGATGGGCAGTGGCTGTTGGAAGAAACTGGACCAAAAACCTCCTTAAACACTACTCTGGAGCATCCTGTAGTGGAAGATGCAATTTCCTCCTCCTGTGGGGCAGGTTTTCTGTGAGTGGTGAGGGAGAGATCATGGCCCCACAGGTACCTTCCTTGGGTAAAGAGCCCCGGGGAGCATTTGGCCACACTGGACCTGCTCAGTCCCTCCTAACAAACCAAGGGGACAGGGAAGGGCAGTGCCTGAGAATGCTGCTTTGATTTGCCCTGACGTGCCTTGGAGACTCATGGCCACAAAATGAGCTTGAATAACAGCATAGTCAGCCAGCTCTTTAATTAAAAAAGTGTGGTTTAACCACTTCTCTAGCTGGTCCCAGCTGGAGCCAGCACTGTGGTAAGTGTGTAAATACAAAGAAATATAATTTCCTCCAAACTTTCTATTTTCCCCTGAAGCCCAAAGTCCTACCAGTGCCAGACCCCATGCAGGGCTGCACGTCCGGCTTCCAGTACTTCAAGACACGTAAAAGACTTGTGAACCTTTGCATTCACAAAGAATAATTTAAGCTTTAACCTTCCCTTACAAGATGTGTGTCTGAGGGAGCCTTGCTGTAAAGTTCACCTCTACGTAACATTAAAATGAACTTAATCACTGGGGCTCTCAGCAGGGCTCCTGTCCCTGGATGCTCTTTGTTTATGTACTGCCTCATTCCCTGCAGCTTCAGCTGCCCAAGTAGTGAGGAATTTTGGCTTTACCTCTGCTGTCCTCACGTCCCTGCTGTTGTGATAGCTGATGCATGCCCAGATCCTGCCTGCACTGGCCAGGAGGGTGCTCAGTCCTGTTTTCTGGGGCTGTGGGCAGGGAGCGAGTGGAGGCTCCAGCAGCAAAAGGAGGCTGAGGCTACACACTTGAGTTATTCTTCTTGCTGTTCAGATCAAATACGTCTTGAATTTACTCTCCCTGAAGTTTGAACTTTTCTTGTCCAAAGACTTTGCTTGCTTTCCCCTAATAGTTTCAGTTTGCTATAGTGAATGATTTATTGTTGGAAATGCTTTGCTCAGGATGCTCAAGTTGGCAGGGATCATCTCTAGTGTTCTGGGCACAGGTGAGAGGATGGGTGTGGTGGGTGCAAAGGCAAGGGAGCAAGAAGCCACATGCCTATGTGACAGTATCTATAGACTCTGCAGTGTCAGGGTGATGCTGATTGCATTTCTGAACAAGGTTTAGTAGGAGATGAGATTGTTCTTGTGGTATTTAGGGAAGGAGACAGCATGTCTGGGCAGTTGGCTCCCATATAGTTAATAAATGGTACTTGATAGATATAGCCAAAGAGAGCAGTGGCCCACTCAACATGCCAGGGCATGTCTCTGCTCCTGATGAAGAGCTGTCCTGGTGTTGCAAGGGGAAGGTGTCTGCTTGTGTTGTGATACAGATGGCCACTTTGACATTTTCAATCAAATGTGTTGACAGGCCTTGTGGCATGAAGCTGTAAAAATATATGGTCCTTTAAAAAAAAAAAAAAAAAGAAAAAGGGCAAAACAAACCTGATGTGATTAAGTGTATCCAATTTACCAGATGGATTTCTGCTTTGCTGCACAGGATGCTTTCTTCCAGGAGTTTCTCTGCATTTCATATTCTGCTTATGTAGGAATGTGAGTTCTCTCCACTCAATGAGTTTGATTGGTATCAAAACATAGTCTAGAATTGTTCTTGCTGGAATGGATGGGACCAGAAGTTGAATTTTTGCATAAATCTTCCAAGCACAGAGTAGTGGCTGGCCATAACTAGAGCCATCTGCTCATCCTGCCGTCACCACCGACACACACAGCCCTTACAGAGGGGAAATGTACTTTTAGCAAGGATTCAGCAAGATAAAAACATTCATCTTCCTTTACTATTTATGCTATAGGGGTTATGAAGCAAAAGTCAAACCAAGCCAGGGAAAGGTTTGGGAGACCAGCAGTGCTGGGGCAGTCAGATGGGATCCTTTTACCTGGCTGCCAAAACAGAGACTTACACGACTGGAGGGATTCCCAGGTCCTTGGTGAGGAGAGGGGCTGGGACCTGTGTCCTTGGCTCTAAATCTCTTGCGGAAGTTGCTGTTGCTGTTTGCCAAGCTCTGATGGTCTGGTACATACATGACTGATGCTGCGTAGTTCAGCATGACTTTTAATATCTAATGAAATAACACTGTTTACAGATGAGCAGATTTATTATTCCTTAAATTAGCATTTGGGGTGAGATAAGTACCAGTAAAAGCAAGTTCTGTATTGAATGTTTCAGCTCATATGCCAAAGTCAGGCACTGTATAATTTGAATCCTTCTGAGGAGAAGTGTAATATGAGGATTTGTTTGGTCTCTGCTCTGTTCTGGTTGTTTTCTGCAAACAACCTGAGTTTTGGTCCTGGGTTATGGATCAACACCAGTTCTCACTGAAAGCAGAATCATCTGGTAGTCACAGGAAAATGCTCTGGACTGGTCATAATGGGTTAAATTATTAATTTCAGTTAGTTTGTTTTAATAATGAAATAATTTTTTTTTTTCTTTTTGTCACATTTTGAAAATTGTCCAACACATTGTGGTGATGCAGGGCTCCTTTTTCTATCTGTGTGTAATTTCTTCCAGCTCATGCAGTCTGCGGGGTGTTTCTGAAGTACTTCTGCAGAGTTCCTGGTACTTTCACCTGAGGGCTGGTCACCTGAGAATTGTGATATTATTGCTTCCTCTGGTTTAATAGACTTGCCAGAGGGATCCTTTTTGTTCTGTTCACCAGCTGCCCACAGCATCAATAATTGTTTGAGACACTTGTACAGCTAATAGAAAGAACCTGTCAACAAGAAAAGCTCATTGTAATACCACTGCTTTAAAGAGACTGGGGAAAGCAACAAAGCCGACCAGAAAGTAAATGTGTTGTTCCTGTAGTCACATAGATCTGGGGACAGGAGACATAAGTAGAGCTTAATTCACTCCCAGATGGATGTTCTATTTCACACCCCAGCATAGCTTCTAATTTACGTATTTCTTAACATCACAATATTTTCATTGCTAAAAACTAAATGGGAAGATGCAGCTAAGTCCTATCTAAAAGCCTGATATAAATACAGGGACAGTACCTGCTGTTACCAGTCCTTGGACCAGTCCTAGCACCAAGTTTGGTGATAACAGCTTTTGAATTCCCAGTTTGTAGAGGACTGGAGAATTTCTACAACCTCTTGAGAGGGATATTGAGCCATGCTGCAAGCAAATTTAAACAGGCAGCCTGTGTCCTGAGGTTATCTTGTGCTAGGCTACCAAGCTTAGCTGGCTGAAGAGAAGTGTGATGCTATGAGGGCAAGAAAGGAAGGCAGGAAGGCACTAATATGCGAACTAATGAGGGGAAGAAAAATGTGCTGCTGAGCTGATTCAGTGAAGTAAAATGTTGTTGGCTGTTGTAAATGGGGAGTAAGCTAAGCCATGCTGGAGGTGCAACTCTAAAGGCTGCGATGGAGACTGAGAGCTCTGAACAAGGACATGAACAGGCCAAGGCAAACTCTGGTTTTCCTGGTCATACTGCAGGGAGACAGATCTGGAGTCTCCTGGAGAAGACACTGTCCTAACAAAGGATCTGGTAAGTGGAGTTAGCAAGGATTTGTTTTGATGTATAGCAGTCTGTTCAGTTTGCTGCCAGATATGCTTTGTTTAGTAACTGAAACCAAAGGAGTAGGAGCTCATCTCTGTGAGACTGGGAAAGAGTATAGATTAACTGCATTGTGCTCTCTGTGTGGCACTCAGTTTTCCTACATACTGTGAGCCATGTGCTGTTCAGGTCTGGTGAGATGGCCAGGCTCATTAAACTTATTAAGCAAAATCAGAACCTCTCATGTCGCCCCTTAACCGTGGAGAACCTCCATGTGTATTCTCTTTTTGGTAAAGCTCAATTAGTACTTATTTTAAAAGAATGCATCATTCTCTTGCTCATCTTGGTCTCAATCCAGCAGGAAGATAGGAGTGTTCAGAACTTCTCTGCACAGTCTTTTTGGGTGATGTCAATAGCCCTATGTCAGATGCTGGGGAGACTTGGAGATTTTAAGTAAAAATCCAAACATCTGTGTGCTGACAGAGCCTCCCAACTGTGTGCAGGGTAGGTGTCCTCACTCTAGTGATTGAGAGGGTTCAGGGAGCCTCCTGATGCTGGAATTCCCTTGGACTTGGGCCACAGCAGCTGCCCTCCCTGGTGTATGGAGGGACAGGGTGGAGGAGCATGGTGAGAGGAAGGTCAAGGCACGTTCTGTTCTCTCAGTCCATCTTCAGCAGATGTTTTTTGAGGAGCACTGTCCAGCTGGCTCTGCTCACAGCAGCTCCCAGGCAGCTTTGGACTCTGATGACCCTTGCACAAAATTCTCCAGGAAACTGTGGGTAGTTCTGTCCTGTGCCCAGAAAACCCCAAATTTACAAAGTCTTGGCTTTCACTTTTTGTCATACAGAGAGTATGTGATTTCATAGATGAGGCAGTCACTCACTGTGATTTATTGTGTCGTGTCAGGCAGGGAAACCTCTTCCCTGGCTGCATGTGGATTGCAGCTGGGCACGTGCAGAGAGGAGTTCTGGGCATACAAAATGCTGTCAGAACTGGATCTGGTAACATTTAATATAGCCCTGTCACAGTGGATGTGAGGTTAGATTTGATCCTGTCATACCTGCTCAGAGCACAACAGTGGGTGATGCTGGTGGAGAAGGGAGATGCCAGGGAAAAGGATTTCCCAGATCTGGGCACGTGCTGGCTTCTGGTCTCCAGCACAGAAGGAGCCAGCATCCAGAACTGCCTGTCCTGGGGTTTTGTGTGAGCTGTGAACATCACAGATCATCATCTGCAGCTGCTTCGAGAGTGGTGACTAACAGGTCTTGTGGATTCCTGTTGCTCCATCTCTTAACACAGGAGTTGAGTTTTCCTCTACTCCGCTTAGCCACTGGATTTATCAAGACTTTTATATTTATATTCATGGTTCATCCTGTGTAAATGGAGGTGGAGCAAGCCTTTGAATTAACCCAACAGCTACCACACTGAAGAATGCAAAGCTGGGCACAGCCTGGGTACCAGCAGCACACATGCTCTAAAGTGAGTTTGAAAGCACATTCAAACTGATGCCAGTATTTATGAGGCATATGTTGCAATGGTAGTTACTTATTGTGCTTCTCAATAGAATAGAGCACAGGGGTTGTTTAGCTCCCCTCCAGTGACGTTACCGGCCTCTGTGCCCACCAGAGGACTAGAACTCATTGTGGTTTTATTTTCCACTACATTTTCCTTTGTAGTGAGTGGTGCTGAGGTTACTTGGGGTGAGCCAAGGTCCCAAGGTTGCTGTTCAGCACAGGATCTGACCATGAGAGCCTCCTGTGCTTGCCACAGCCAGCCTCCAACTGCACTTGCTCAATGCACTTGCTCAATAGCAGGGCTGTTTTCATAAACCAGCCATGAGTTATGTGATTTAGAGCTATTTCTGTAGCAAGACAAAAGCATGCTAATTTGGTCACTTACCCAACTTCCCATCACAGTTCAAGAGACCATTATACACCAGGCATTTCTTCTTTTCTTTCCTAGATAACTCAATGTTGACATGTTGACCATGACAGGCAGCATAGTGCAAAACTAGGACTGATGTAGAAACAGAAAACTGTTACTGTTGAAACCGCTTTTTGATGTTCATGTGGGATTTCAGTTAGACGCAGATTTTTTTTTGGCATTGTTCACTGACTTCAAGTGGAAATTTTTAGGATGTGCTGGAAAACATCCAGTGATTGAAGGACTCCCTAAAGCCCTAGTGTATTAAATCTCCACCAAGAAAAAGACATATTTATGTTGAAAATGCAGAATAAACTGTATCTTGTTTCTATGTTTTGTCACTCTTTGGTACTCTGAAAAGAAATCTAAGCCATCCGTAGTAAATACTGTGTTGTGCTGCACTGCTCTGCCCCCCTTCTATGGGTGGGAATTGGTTCTTTGATCTTCAGTTCAAAGGGGTTGATAAAGCTGTTTCTGTGGTCTGCAGAGAATTTTCTTCTGCTTCTGCAACATCTCCTGATTAAGTCTGTGTTTCTGGGAAGGCTCTGGGTATCCATCCAACCAAAGAGATGCTTACACCTTGTGTAACAGCTCTTGCATGGTGGATGAAGCTTGTCTCCAAGTCACCACAGCCCTCTTCTGTGTCCACCTTGCCAGGCAAAGGACATCCTTCCCCCAACACCCAGGAGAGTGGTAACATGAGCAGAACGGTTCTAATGAGCATTAAATTACATTCTAGACCTGACCACATCTGACAGGACCCACAGGCGGCCACGTTAGCATCCAGTTGCTGGCTGTTCCACTAATGGAACATTTGAAGCAAGGGTTAGGGAGAGGAAGTCATTAGCAGCTGCATTAACTTCCACCCTGGATTCCATGCGCAACGGTTGCTCAAATTAAAGAGAGCTGTTTGGATTCAAGCAACTCCTCTGATGGCAGCTAATGAAACTGGTCCTGCAGTTCAGCACTGGCATCAGCCAAAATCCTGGTTGTAATCAAACTGCAGTTTTTTTCTCCTAATGAATTAATCAGCTGATTGCGTGCGTGCGGTAGTTCATTAGGGAGGTGTGTGGCAACCTTTTGGAAGGGAAGTGTTGGCTCTCTGGGGCCCAGAGGCCGTTCCATTGCAGGAACATGATCCTTTGAGTACTGCAGCACCATATGTGTTGCTCTAATTAACGGGTGTTGTTCCTGAGGTCTTTTGATCTCAGGAAAATGACTGTAAAAATTGTAATACTGTAAACCTTGGATAACTTGGAATAAAACCTCAAACAGCTCAAAGCAATTTCCTTTAATCTAGCTTGTGGTGTTGGGGATGTTTTTTTTATTATTATTATTATTATTTTAAAAGCTTCCACCCTATTTAATGGTAGCTGCAGAGATAAAGCAAAGTATAATTTGGAAATCAGTTCCAAATGTTTGAGTTGTAGCTTTGTTTTACTAATCTGGTCATTAATTTCGTTGACTAGTATGTTTGGATTTTCTTCCCTTGCGTGTGTGAAGCATGGTTGCAGGGTACAACGGGACTTCCAGCAGGAAAGGCAGCTTTCAAAATACTCTTGTCCCTGGGCAGCTCCACTGAAACAAAACCTGTTTCTCTGTGGTTATTCAGAATGGAAGGCAGGAGATGAGCCATGGAGGAGCGTGGTGGGGTGGTTTGTTCTCCTGCTGCAGCATGGGGCATGGGGCAAGGTGGGTAGGGAGCGGGGTGCACCTGCCAGAAAGGTTCAGGTGAGGGTAAGGGTTTAACCTCCTAGCCATAAAAACACCCTTTTTAAATGAATAAAACCAACTTGTCATTTGATTAATGAGAAAAGGTGCAGTTCTGTAAAACTTTTCAAAGACTATTAATAAAAGGGATCTTTTCAATGGAAAACAACTTGCTTCTGCTCAAGCCTTGGACTGCCCCAAAGATTTGGAAATTGTAACGTACTAGGATCTTCTCAGTGCATGTAGCACATCCAGATTTTCTTTGGAGCTGTGTTAGTCACTGGCTGCAAAGAGAAATGTTGGTGGCCATGGACCAGGGAGAAGAGCCCACGGGTATCACCCAACACCCTCAGGCAGAGCACTGAGGGCACTGCTTGTACCCCTGCCAGCAGTGTCCTCAATTTAACCCCAGTTACCCCAGTTTCTTCATCTAGCTTTGATGGGATGGGTATGGAGACGGTCTGGGATAGTGGCGCAAAGGTCAGGGTCCAGTTCATGAATCTGCCAAGGACTGTGGTAAAGCTCTGCTCTTCTCTCGGCTTGGCAACAGACTGGGGGCACTGAGGATAATGATGTCCGTCCCTGAGCAAAGGGAATGTTATGACCTCTACAGGATTAAGGCTGTTTTTCTCCAAGAGAAAAAAAATCCTGATTGTTTGGGGCTAAGCTTTAGATGGATGGTCATTTTTATACTACAGGAGCAGGCAGAATTAATTAGTGGAGCCGGCTTGAGTATAATTTTCCTGCTTATCCTGATTTCTGTGTGGCTGTTTATTCTGTTTATCCTCTCCTTGTTATCCTGAACTGGTTTGTCTTCTTGTAAATGCCAACTTACCACCCTTAAAAAGAAATTGTCAGGAAGAAAACTTGCTGACTGAGTCTTTCCTTTGCCTGTGGCAGTTGAATAAGCCCATCATCTTATATAGCATTAATATTTGTAAAAGCAGACCTACAGAGCTCATAAATCTTCCATAAAAGAGGGGCAATATCTACGTCTATTTTAAAATGAAGCAGGTAAGTAGGTTCTAGAACAAAAGGATATTGATACAAAGGAAGTGGAGAGATGAAAGAAATGAAATTACCATTTTAATCTGAAAATTGTCTCTGCTTAAGTAATACCAGAGGCCTCACTACTGCAGGAGCCAAGGCTTTGCTCTGGGTGATCGCTTGACCCTGGAAAGCTCCAGTCCCAGGCTGCTACCTGGTATTCCATTCAGGTGGCCTTAGGAGCAAAAAAAAAAAAGTCCAAAATTGAAGCAGAGCTTGTTTGCAGAGGGGAGGACTGTATTACTATTTTTCTCAACTTTGTGCTTCTCCAAATGGGAAAAAATAAAAGTGAAAAATATCTGTAGTTTTGAATTCTGTTAACCATTTTTTATGGCAAGAAGCAGGCTTTCCCCCATTACAGATGGGAACCCAGATGAGAAAAAAAATACGATTTGTTTTTAGCCAGCTGTGTGAGTAATCTGTCTCCAAACACACATGTGGAACTGCTCCATGAAGGAACGACACTGTGGCCTTGCTAACAGAGTCCCTTTGCAAAGGCATACTCTGGTTTGGAGCAGTTGGTTTAAGAGTTTGTAAATCTTTTATTGCATGCTGCCCACGGTAGGATGGGGAAATGGAAATTTTTTTTTTCATCTTTTTTCGCTTTTCCTAGTACCGCTGTCCTGAGACAGTTGCAGTGGCTTTTTCCCCACTGCTGAGGACATGGTGCAAGTCCCAAGACCTGAAATGGGGCAAGGGGGCCCTCCAGCCCCCAGAAGGGATGTTGTTTTGTCCATAAACATCCCAGCTGTGGTTTGTAGGAAATGTGTTGCTGCTGCTCTGCACTGGGCAGCACCAGGGCTCTTGCTGACAGCTGTGTTTAGCTGATGGAGAGGAGGGGCAGATGGGTGGGTGGTTTTGGACCTTTCTGCTAGGCATGCAGTTCTTCCTTTTTGCCTTTTTTTTTTTTTTTTTCTCCTTTTCCTGGACCTGAGCCAGTGTGTAGCCTTTAATTCTGTATTGCTCAGGGGTGGAGCTGGATCAGAAGATTCATTCTGGACTTGGCTCCCAGACCCATCTTTGCTGGTGGTGATTCCCACAAAAATTGAGCCGGGATCGTGTAAGCCTCATACCAAGGTACCTACCCTGGGGCATGGCATGAGCCATGAAGTGCAGCCTCACTTGTTCCCAGCTCCTCTCAGAGCCAGAAGATGGTTAGACATTGGGTTAATCTGATTTTTCTGATGAAGCAATTTTTTAACTTTTGAAATAGTTGTTGAAGCTGAATCTTCTCATGGGAGTAGGTCAATTCATTTAGCACAGCACACTTAAGGGAAAGTTTTCATAGTGCCAGCTCAGGCAAGAAATATGTTCAATAAATTTTAGCTTTCAGCTGAAATCACCATTTCATTTAAACATTTTAAGCTAATGAGAGTTGGCGAAAAAGTGCTTTTTATTAAGATGGAAATAAGAAGGGCATGTGTTGAAGTTATCCCAATGGAAAATGTTTTCATATTCTTATTTATGGAAGCATGTAAATTT
The DNA here is from genome assembly GCF_017590135.1 of Pyrgilauda ruficollis. NCBI lineage: Eukaryota > Metazoa > Chordata > Aves > Passeriformes > Passeridae > Pyrgilauda > Pyrgilauda ruficollis. The sequence goes on from NW_024531043.1 coordinate 13,798,963, forward strand.
AGCCTTTGTCATTATTAAGGACAAGAAAATATCTGAGAAGCTTTCATGGGGCACACAGATAATTAGCCAGACAATTGCTGATGGTCTTTCTCATCTCCAAGCGAGCTTCGGTCTCCCTCATGAAATTTTCTGCCACAGCAAAAGTAGAATGTTAAATATTAAAGTTCAATGTTATGAATCAGTTTTGCTTACAAGAAGAGAGGAAACCAGTCAAAACCCCTACATGGAAAAGAGCTGAATGAGAGCAAGATCACAGAGGTCTATAAAACTAAAGGAGGATCTGAGTAAAGCAGGATAAACTTGACGGTCTAGATAAAAAATCACATGAAGGGAAATAGGTGCTTGAAAGGTAGATCAGATGAAGGATTTGTGATCTTTGACCACTCATTCCATCTTTTATGTAGAGAGCCCCCGATTTGCTTTGCGTCCATTCGTGTTTGTGCTTTCTCTGTCCTTTGGGGTTAGGAAGGGAGGAAAACCCGCACAACTTTTGTTGGATATCCCTGTGCTGTTGCTTTTTGCAGCCTTTTGCTGCCACCTCCATCCCCAGGAGCCCCTAAGGACAGCCGAGTTGTGCCTGTCTCCGGTGTGGCAGTGTCTCCACTATCATGAGAGGATAAATGACACTCTCTCCGTGGCCAGGGAAGAAACCAAATTAAACTCCACCATCCTCAGCAATTGATGGGCCAGCTGCTGACCTCCATGTCACAGCCAATTTCTCACAAAGAATCAAAGATGAAATGTATCTCTAATTTCTGTCACAAATGGCTTGGCTATGCAAAAGGACAAATAGTAGCAGGGGAGTAGAGGGGATGGCACTGCGCCTGGCCATCAGCCCGATGGCAGGAAAGGGCTGTGATGATGCTCACACATTCCCAGCAAGGTGGTGGCTAATGGAGTTGCGTTAATCAACAAGAAACGGCCAGATAAGCTGTTTCCTGAGCACACCATCCCACTGAAATAAGGCAGCTGTGAAGGAGGGTTGGGAAGGAAGTGAAATGCCAGTGAGAAACCCAGCACAGTAGGCCATGTTCCCCAATAGAGAGTCACACCAAGCCTGGGGAGATCTGTCATAAAGCTCTGGAAGCGTGAATCTGTTTAACTGAACTTTGCAGAGAGAGGCTGGGGCTTCTGTGGCATTCAGGGCGGCAGCTGCAGGTTACACCAAACTATGAGACATTCAGAATGTAGCGATAAGTAGCTACTGGCTTCTGGCACTAATCTGGCTACTATCAATTTGTGGTGTATTGGCTGCAGTGGAAGTCTGGATCAATATCAGTCTTCAAGAGGCTCAACAGATCAATGTTTGATACAGATAAAGAAAATAGAGAGCAGGTGTTTATGGCATCCCCTGCGTGCAGTATTACTATTCCTTGCTCATCCTTCTGCCAAGGGAAGGGAAGGAGAGAGAAGAAAGGTAAGAAAGGATTTAGAAAGGTAATTCGCTTTAAAAAGCAGTTGTAAGAAGGAGATTTATAGCATTTTTCCCCATCAATTTTAGCCTGAAGAGAGAAAGAGAAAAATCTTCATAAACATATATTGTCCTTTGAAAGGCAAATGCCGATTGAACAGTGGGTTTGCGTTTCATGAGATGCCTGTGGCACATGGCTGTGCTTGCCTAAGCTTTGGGAAAGAGGGATGCCCAGAGGTTCCACAGGTCTCTGCTGCTTTCTGGTGGTAGAGAGACCCACACCTGGCTGTAAGTACTTTAGGTCAAATGGCAGGAAGATGATTAAACCAGGGAGTGTGGAAATGCTGGAGACAAGGGCTGTTTTGTGTCAGTGCTGAGGTCATCTGCCTCAGGGCTTGGATGACTGTGTGGCACAAAGTGGGCTCCCAGACTTCATGGCTGAGTTTATTTCCAAACAAAATCCTAGTGTTGTGAAGGTCAAGTGTCTTGGGTTGCAAATGCAAGATGTGGCTGGGGGTGCGTATTCTGTTGCTATCTGTTAGAGGTAGGGCAGTTGTCTTCTGTTAATCAGGCCGCCTGTTAAAACCGCGTGAGGCAGTTTTCTTTATCTCTTCCACTAAAGGGCCATTGAGACTCACTGCATGACTGCTAAAATTACATCATCCCATTGAGAGATGCTCCGCCCAGGGGGATGAACCAAGCGAGGTAAAACAAGCCACCCCCACAGAATCATTTAAGTTGGAAAAGACCCTTGAGATTATCAAATCCAACCATTAAGCTAATGCTCTCAAACCATCACGGTGCAGTGAAGGGAGAGAACCTTCAGAGCGTCATTCCCTGTGTCTATATTTCCTTCCTTTCCTTTTCTCATTTCCCCTTCGCCTTGTTTCACAGGACTGGCTGACAAAATTTGGGTATCTGCCTCCTCCGGACCCTGTCACGGGGCAGCTGCAGACGCAGGAAGAGCTCACCAAGGCCATCACTGCCATGCAGAGGTTCGGGGGGCTTGAGGCCACAGGAGTCCTAGGTCAGTGGCTCATGACCCCTCCTCTCCTTGGTGCAGAGCAAGGCAGGGATGGCTTCTTGCAGATCCGTGAGGGAGAAGGGACTTGGTGTTGTGTTCTGGAGCAGCAGCAGGAAAAGCTCCACCGTGGGTGGAACATACGGCCCAGTTTGCAGCTGTAAGAGTAATTACATGGCTCAGGTGTTCTGTTGCCTTGTGTTTTCAAGAACCTGAGGCAAGCAATTATTTCAACAGACCCACAGACCCTTGGGGTTCTCAGTGTGATTAAAATTAGCTCTTGGTGTGTTCAAAAAAAAAAGTAAACCAACAAAAAATTTTAAAAAGACAAGGGGAAAAAAGGGGAAAAAGTTGTCCTGTTCAAAGCCTTACTTGGAGCATCAAATTGAATTGAACAAAAATCCTGATTAAACCTCCCAATTTGTATGCGTAGATATTTTGGGTTCCTTGCTGCTGGGGCACAGGCAAGGAAGGGAGAAGGATGATGTTGCATTACCCCAGCTCTGTTTGCTCCTGCCCACAGTGCATAGAGCCAGGAGGCTCTTTGGGGCTCTCCTGGGATCTCACTGAGCCACAGCAGCTCCGGGTACTCCCCAGTCATGCCCAGCCAGCTGGGAGCCCATCACCAGCTTCAGCAGCTCCATTGGCCAGCAGAGGCAGGCAGTGGCATCTGTGTGGCAGGCGCATCTGCCTGGGAGGGAGAAGTCCAAGGGCAGGCTGAAGCAGCACAAGTTCACCAGCGTGGTTGGGGTAATTCCTCTCAAAGCTGTCAATGAGGGAAGGAGAAAGCCAGCATTATCCCGGCCTGCAGAAGGGTGCCTCTGCTCTCCTTCCCTCCGTGACCCTCCTGCCATTGGCCCAGCATACTTCTGCTGCTCGGGACACAATTAAGTAGCTTATTAGCAGGCGAGTCTCTATCCATCCCAACACCCCAGCATCCCTCTGCTGGTCCCCTGAAGGCACAGCTACATCCCAACACAGGGACTTCCTTTGTGTGGTCTTAATTGAGCATGCGCAATAATTTCTCTTCCACTGCACCACAAGCTGCGGGAGACCCCAGAACAGGAGTGGCCATGCAAATTGTATTTTCAGAGGGGGTGTGCAAAACAGTCTGGGGGTGGGAGGGATGGCTGCCCTGCGCAGGACTTAGTTGTGAGTTTGTTCATGGAAACAGAGTTTGAGAGGTAAAGTCAGCAGGGAAATGAGTGAATGAAACAACTTTTCTGCATTTCAGCTGGTAAGAATAGGCACTTCAAGCTTTCATTCATTAAAAAAAATTATTAAGAAGGACCATGGACATTCTTCAAATAAGCTCCTAGCTGAACAGATAGGGAGTTTATTTATATGTGAATGTTTCTCCTTGATAGAGGAATACTTGGAAATCCATCAAGAGAGACCAAAACAGAATATTTGAAAAAATATGTTTAAAAACATGATCAAAGCTGGCCAAAGGTGGGCTTCCAGCAGGAATTGCTGTCCAGTGGTGGAAGCAGCTGTGGGACATAGGGGGTCAGTGTTTTGTGGGTGTCACCACAACATGCTGGGGCTGGTGACATGCCCCAGTGGGCTCCTGAGTATCCACTTTTGCTCTTCTGGTTCAGTCTTAGCACTTCACTTCCCATCTCTTTGTCCCCCTGGGATTTCTTAACCCACCATTCCCATGATTTCTTGTTTTTTTCTCTAACCCTAGATGAAGCCACCCTGGAGCTTATGAAGACCCCTCGCTGTTCTCTGCCTGACCTCACCATTGAAGAGACCAGGAGGAAGCGATTTGCCCAGGCTGTCACCAAGTGGAGCAAAAGGAACTTGTCCTGGAGGTAGGAATTCATCTACCCCTGCTGAAATCTTGCAGCAAAAGACCAATTCCACAGTCACCTTTGTTAAATATGGCTTTGAGATGAGTTTTAGGGTGATGGTTAAAACATGTCCCTATGGCCTCTCAAGACCCCACAGACTATTTATTTTAACTCTTCTCCTGACAGTCCTAGCAGTGACTTCTTAGACCCACTTGGCAGTGCCTGAGAATGATACAGATTTGGCTGGTTAATTAGCTGGGAGCTTTTTGATGGGTTGCAATGATTGTTAGAGCATCTTTTTTCTTGAGTTCATTAGTTCTGTGATTTCTCAGACAGCTGCCAAGCCTGAAGCTTCTTCTCTTGTCCCATCTGAGTCCAAGGGTAGGAGCATTTTCTGGGTAATAAAGTAATTTTTTTTCCTCCTAATTCTTGCCACAGGTGAGTACTTTTCCCTCAGTGTCAGGTTCCCTCTGCAGTTTTGACACACAGAAGTTCAGGTCCAGCTTTCAGAAATGTGCTGCAGGTCAGGGTTGGCAAGCAAACTGATCCCTGTCCCACCAAGATTTGTGCTTTTTGGGACTCATTTTTCCTCCCTCAAATATACTGTGTGCTGCAGTGATTTTTCCTTTAAGAACAGTGTGCAGCACAAGGTTCTTGTACCATCCTGAAAACACATGTGGATCTTGCGAAAAGTTCTCCTTATTAATAATAAGTTTTTCTTTTGATCGTGGCATAGCCCCTGGAGAGAGTCCTCTTCCTACTGCAGTAGCAAATCTCAGCCTGGTTGTTGCTGTCAACACATGTTGAAACTTAGCAGAGATTCGGTCTTATGTTCCAGATTCCTTTGAGACTTAATTTTGAGAAAAGATAAACATAATTCAGTTTCAGTAAGAAGCAGCTTTGGTTCATAAATGGTTTCATGTCGTGAAGTGACCTGTGTTATTAAAACTCAGTCTGTCTCCCTGTTGCCCAGGCCTGATTTTATGGGGAAAGAGGAAGAACTTCACATTTCAGAAAGGAGAAAAATCCTTTGGGGATAAAAAGAAAACCTGCCCTGGTGTTCTGGGAGCTGCCAGAGCCAGTGCAGGGGCACAGCTTGTGCACAGCAGCTGACCCCAGCAGCTCCTGACAAATCTGAATGACATCCCCGTGGTTGGGCAGCATGGTCAGGGAACTGGCACTGCAGGTGCCATCAGGACTTCAGATGTGCTGATACAGTATCCCCAAATTCTGGCTGGAGGGAAATGTGGAGGTGAAATGGGGTCCAGCTGTTCTGGTGGATGCAGCCCTGGCATATCCCCCACCTCCCACCCCCTTGGAAACTGATGCTGCAGCAAGGATTGCCATAAAAAGGGGTTGAGGTCTGAGACGATATTATATGTAAGGCATAAAAAAATCCATCTCCTGACAACGTAATTTCTGCTTTCTATTCTTCGATCCTGTCAAGAATCTTGTCTTTTGTCCAAGAAAGGGCTGTATTTTACAATGGTAGGTTGTAGCCAGCAGAACACTATAGCATTACAGAAACTCCAATGTAGTATTTATATCCAACACTTGAGATTAAACTGGCTTTTTGGAAACTGCCCTGAAAGTCGGCCAGTAGAGGCACAAAAGTTTTACTCGCTTACCTTTTACACATTGTTTGAAGATTTTAAAAGGGGAAAACAAAACTAAATGCTACTCTTACATGGATTTAAATGTTGATGAAAAACCTGAACAGCTGCAAGGCTGAAATAAACAGGTAAGCAGAGCTGTAGGAAAGGAGGGCCTCAAAACAGGCACATGCACTGATTGAGAAGGCAGTTTTGGGCAAACAAAATTGTATAGGTATACAGGTCATTCAGGGTTCTTTTTACCTTTGAGTACAATCAACCCGTGGGACTGGAGGGCCCAAGGAGCAAAACGATACAGGCTGCATCCTACACAGCTCACAGTACAGCCTTGTAGTATCCCATTACTTCATCAGAAATAGATGGTTTTCTGTGCCTCATCTCCATGTAGAGTTTCTGGGATATTACAGCGTATAAATTTTCTTTTCACAGGATTGTTTTTGTTATTATTTTATTTTCCCTGTGCTCTCCCCAGGTGCCTAGGCAGCTGCTGAGAGAGTGGCGTGCTGCGGATGCCCTCTCCCGGCAGCAGCGCCGGAGCTGCCCCCAGCCACTTCCCCCTCATGTTAGCAGCCTTGTTTTTCAGTTGCTGATTTTGCTTTATTGCTTCTGGTTACGCCCCACAGAAGGGGAGTTCATAGCTGGCACATCTCCATTTCTTCCCAGTGCTTGCTGTTTCTCCACAGTCCTGGGAAGTGCAGCAGCAGGGCCATGCCCCATCTCTGCACGCTTCGAGCTCCCTGGGGAAGGGGGAGCCATGGAAGCTCAGCTTTTAAAATTGCCCAGTTTTTTCCTTTCAGTGCTGAACTGAGCTGGCTTTCATCTGTGTGTAGTTAAGGACTACTCCCTTGTGCCATCTGATCAGAGCTGCAGTCTTTGACACTGATGCTCAGGCCGTGGGCTGCTGGATTGGGAGCAGAGCCCACTGGCAGAGGAGCAGTGACACCAGTCAGTCAGTGCCCACCATTGCTGTGAGTGTCCTTAGCCATCCCCCAAGGGGAGGTGCCACTGCCTGAGCCCAGGTGGATTTACTCAGGCGTGGAGGGTGGCAGTCAAGAGAAAGGTGGTGCAACCCCCAGTTCTGCTCTCCCATCCCCACAACGGTTCTGATCCTCCTGCTTTCCTCCTTTAATCAGTGGCATCCTGCCATGGGGGCCTCCCATCCAAAGCCCAAACTGCTTTGTCCCCCATGTCTGGGGCTGACAGGTGCCCAAGGTGGGCAGACTGTCACCTGTCAGTGTCAGGCTTCCTTAGGTTATTGTAATGCCCCTGACACAGGCAACTCAGACCCTCATAGGAAAATCCCCGAGCAGTTGAGGCAGAGAGCAGGCAGGTGTGTGGAGGCACAGTGGCTTGGGGGTGACTGGTGTTCTGTCTGTGATAAAGGGCAGGAGAATGAAAAACTGAACATTTTTGGTTGATAGTCTAAGTGCTGGGAGAGGGTTGATGGAGGGTTCCAACACGTGCTGCCTTCTTCCTGCAGACAATGGCAGTGTTGCAGCACTGCCAGGGTAGCACTGGATCAGGGCTGCTGTGCCATGGATGGCTCTAGGCAGCTGGAAAAGCACCTTTGCCAAGGCAGCAAGTATCTACCTTTCAACTTTCCCCTCTTCCTTCCCCTTCCAAGAAAAATCAGTGTGGGTTTATCAAGCACTCCTTAGCTTGCCATATTTGGTAGTTCTGTGCATTTATTTTATTTGTCTGTGGTTTCAGGGCTGGGAAAGTAAAGGAGTGCCTTCATTAATGAGCTATTGATTTCTCATCCATCACTGATACTTTCCCACTTTTGTCTTTTGGAGGACAAAAACCAATAAGGAGCCCAGAAATCAAAATAGGTGGGAGTGCCCCTCAATGGCAAAGAGAGGCAGATCAGTCCTCTCTGGTCTCTACTTATTAACCATTCTAGATGGTCTCTGCTTATAGTACTTATAGTCTCTTCTTATAGTCTCTACTTATTAACCATTCTACTTATTAACCATTCAGTCTGTTTGGAATGGATCAAGCAAAGGAGGTGACTCAGGGGACACACGAAGGGCTGGCAGCACTGTGTGAGAGTCAGCATTCATTTGTCTGCATGGCAGTGCTGCTGCCTTGCTGAGCGCTAAACACAGAGGGGAGATTTTCTCCTTGGTATCCAGTCATGTCCCTGAGCACCACATCCTGCTCGGCAGCTGCCAGTTCCAGTGTTGTGGCTGATGCTCCCTCCTGCAGCCCCATCCGCCACAGGGATGGACACTCCTCAGGAGGCCCCAGAGTGTGATTTGCAGAGGGATGTGACTGACCCTACAGTTTAGGGCAGTGTTGGTGGGATAGCTGGAGGGACTGAGCAGTCCAGTCCTTATCATCCTCCCTCTGGCTGGCAGAGGCTGTCTGGAGCAGAGAGCTTTCTCTCCAATTACTCACATCAGGCTTTTGCCCAAGATCTGAGTTCTGTAAGAGGAATCTCAGAAGCGATTGACATCCAAGAAGAAGGAGTATTTCTCTTCAATGGAAACCTAAGCACCATTTACTACTACTAGAAATAGTAATAATTTAAGGTAGGAGGAAGCTTTTTTTATCTGCATGGTGTTAGAAATGCGCCTCCTTTTCAGTGAAATTGGGTGACGCAAGGCCAACAAACTATTATCAGCATAATAGTGTTTTCCTAATCTCATTGAAAACAATTAGCAGAGCTCCAGCAATCAAATTAGATGGTGAATTAAAAAACCCTGATGGGATTATCTTAAAAAATGACAGTGATAATGAATAAAGGATGAGGGACTTTTCACTTACACCTGCAGCATATGAATAAAATGTGGATCAGCTCAGAGGTGTAGGACTTTTTAGAAGAAGTAAAGTAGGTATTGATTCTCTTTCTGCCTTAATGTAATGCTTCTGGAGTCAGACCTTGGGATGAATATTAATAATATTTGTTTCTTTAGACAGGGTTTTTTATCCACCAACCTTGTACAAGGGAGATCTGATTTATCATCTTCATTCTACAGCTGGAAAGAAAAGGAAAGGAAAATAGCTCACATGGTGAACAGGGCTTAGGGAGGAAAGAGCAGATAATGTCCCTAAATGTGACTCTGGCACTCTGCCTTAGGCACCATGATCCTGGAGAAAGGTCATAATTCCTGGGCTAAACATGGTGTGTGTTACATGTATAATAACTTAGTATAAATTGAAGCAGCAAAGGTTTTACCTAAGTCCCAAGGAGTGTTATGAAAGATGAAGACAGCTATTTAATGAATATCTGGAATCCAGGTGGCCTTTTTCTCTGTACTATAGAGGATTACATCCGGGCACAATGTCTTCTATAAATTAAAAATTGCCTGAAAATTGTCTTTTCTAATCCCACGCTAATACTGTTCATACCTCTGTGCTGTCTCCTTTACAAATGTGTTTTCTTTGAAGCCCTACAATCATCTGGTGTTACATGCATGTAACTCCTTTAGATTAGTCAATAAGGTTTTTCTTTGCCCTAAGAGTCAAGGGGGAGCAAAGGCAAAGATAAGAATGATTTTTTTCTCATTTGGCTATGATGTGTTTTTCCTGATTCACCCACTCATTCCCACTGTCTCTAGGATGAGCTTCCCAAGTGCTTCAGAGGAACTGTTAGTGAGATTTCTGCTTATTTTCATGAGTCCTTTTTTGCTCTATCAGAGAGTCAACCCTGACTAGTTTTGCGCTAGCCCGAAGGTGGTGCCTACTTTGGGCTGCCTGTCTCTTGAGGGTGTGGGATGTGTTCCCAACCTCAGCAAGCAAGTTGCTCCTACTCCCTTTTTCACATCCATGCTGTCTCCCAGCACTCAAATCACTGTTCAGGAAGAGCTCGAGTGGTGTGACATCCCCTTCTGATGCTTGTAATTACCTCGTGAAGTGCAGTCAGGTCATCACTGCCCGTTGGTGACGGGAAGTGGTGTGGTACTGAGTGATGCTGTCACAGCCATATTACGCAGCAGGGTAAGTGATGTGGTCATAATTGTTGCTTCAGCCTTTAAAAATCTGTCAAACCATGAAAACACTTTGGCTGGTATGCTGGTGCACAAAATAGAAAGTATCTGTTATTACTGGGGTAGAGCTGGCCAGCAGTTATCCATCCAAACAGGCTTTTGTCAATCATTACTCAGTCAACAGTACATTTGCTTGGAAAGTGTGTATATTTTTGTCAAAATTGCCAATGAAAGATTATCTAAATATACTCCTTTAGAAGCCAAGGTGCCTTGTTGCATCTTTGTCTTTTCATCTCCTCTAGTAAATCAACAATATTAGGAATTCTTTTTCAAAGTTGGGTTATACAGGAAACATTGACTTTTCTTCAATTCCAGCTCAGCCCAAAACCGCAAAAAACTCTGAAGGCCTCACTGTTGCTCTGAGGCACCAGGCACCTGCAGTTCTGGTTGTTCTTGGAGATCTTTTGTGCTACTGACTCATCCTCTTTTTTGCCCTCTTTGTTTCAGAGTTCGCACCTTCCCGAAAGAGTCCCACCTGGGCCATGACACTGTCCGAGCCCTGATGTACTATGCCCTGAAGGTCTGGAGTGACATCACTCCGCTGAATTTCCATGAAGTGGCCGGAAACAATGCTGACATCCAGATAGACTTCTCCAAGGCAGATCACAATGATGGCTATCCCTTTGATGGGCCTGGTGGGACGGTGGCACATGCTTTCTTCCCCGGAGACCATCACACAGCAGGGGACACTCATTTTGATGATGACGAATATTGGACCTTCCGATCATCAGGTAGGTCAGGGTGGGAGAGCTGCAGCCAAGCTCAAGGGCTCATCGTTTCCCTCTTCTGCTCTGCTCTGGTGGCTCAGAGCGGTTTAGCCTCTGCCCCACCTTCACCCTAGGCTTCAGGATCCCTGAAGTCATCTGATTCCTCTTGCAAGCAAAATCAACCCAGGCAGTGTTGAGGACACTCTTATGTTCCTGGAAGCCTCAATGGCATCTCCATATTTCTCCTTATCCTGTCAGCAATTGCAGAGCTCCCCATCGCCCAACCACAGTCCCCATCTCTTCTGAGACCTGGAAGGTTGTAGGTTAGGTATGCGGTTGCTGGAACTCTTGGATGGGGACTGCATTCTCTGCCTTTGACACCTTATGGGTGCCTTCACTGCCACATGTCCCACTTTCCTCTTTTTAAAGTATACTGTTAGCTGACCTACGTATAAAGGGCTCTGTGTTGTGCTGGGAAAAAGGCCTAGTTTTTTCCTGCCATCTCCTGTCTATTACCTAGCATCAGGATGGTTACAAGCTACATTTCTTTTCTTTTTTATCTTCATCTCATCTGGCCAAAGCAGAATTTTAATTAGCAGAGAGAGTATCAGAGGCAAGTGCTCCTCAGTTGCAAAACCATCTGTGGGGATCAGGTCCCCAGCCTTTGTGTCAGGCGTGTTTTGACAGAAAGTCTTCTCTGCAGCCACCAGCTGCTAATTTACTTGTCATGCCACCTCCTCCACCAGCCTCCTAGTGGGATCCTGCTGCTTCAGCTTAATGGCTTTGTTTAAACCTAACAGTCGTCTCTGAAACAAGCTAATACCTTCTTCCTGCCCACCGGTTGACCTGCATCCGTCCCCCTGAGTGTTCATGGGCAGGAGTGTTCACCAGGGGTGCCGTAAGAGGTCTTGAGATGAAGGTTAAAGGTCTGGACAGGCTGATTCTTGAGAATTACACCTGCTCCTTGTTTCATGCTCCTTGTTTCATCTTTCTAGCCCCAACTGGTGGCTCTTATCAGGAAGGAAAAAAAAACCCAGCAATTTTGATCTGCAGACATACAGGGCAGAGGCAAGCACTGCGGTCAGTAGTTTGCCACAGGGAATGTCTTAGTGATGGAGTCAGTTTTGCAGTTAGTGGTTGGGAGTGCTCACTGTGAAACAAACTCCAGTGAAGGAGCGAGCTCAGAGCCAGCGCTCCCGTAGGGAGTGCCCCTCCAAGCTCCACCAAGGGATGAGGGGATGAGCCTGCCAGCAAAAAGATGCCCTCTATTTTGAAGATCTTGGAGCTATCCAAGCTTCATCTTTTATTTATTTTGTTCTCTCCACTGATTCAAAAACAACAACTTGGTAGGTGATATAAAAATATCCCCAAGGTTGTCAGTCTGGCATTAAAATGTCAGACAGCATATGTCTTGTTCTCTCTTACTGCCAGGAAAAACAGCACAAGTTATAAAAATCTCGTCTGGTTACAGACACTGTAAATAATAGTCATGAAGGAAAAGGCAAAATTCAGCAAAGGCTATCTCCTCCCTGCTCCAGCACCCTGAGCTGGGTGAGGAGCACTAAGGACTGGCCAGGATCAGCCATGGCTACTTTTGTGCAAAAAAGCAGCCATCTCATATCTTTCGTCTCCAGTCATTCTCAGGGAATGTGACACTCCCCCGAGCTCCACAGGGATCTTTACAACTCACTGCTTCTTTATTACAATACTTGACATCATGATCTTTATAAGAACCACACTTAAAATCATTGCTGCCTTCTGGTATCGCCCTGCAGGACATTGCTGTGCAGAGAGGGGCAGAAATTGCATGGACATGTGGCCCAGCCTGTCTGGGTGGTGGGAATGCACCAAGCAGGCTCAGTCCTATACAGTTCCCGGGAGCAGCTCCTCCTTTGCTTTGGTAGCAGTGGCGTGTGTTTGGAAATGAGCATTAATCCCTTACATGAGTGTCTCACTCTGGAGAGGTCTGGATTGGTCTGTATGTGGGGTGTGGTGTGAGGCACTGGGGGTTGGACTGCAAATAAGGAAATGTGGGGAAAGAGAATATAGTAGAGATAGCCCAGACTGAAAGAAAAAAGCCACCAAAGTCTCGAGATATTGATGTTGAACAGTGTCTCCCTAACACCCATTGTGGTGTGTGAGGATCAAAGTGTTCGCCAAAGGCAGCAGACACAAGAGCTGCAGCCCCATCAGCACAAGATGTGTAACAGGAGAAGATGGTAAATCCTCTAAAAACAAGCTGGACACAGTCACCTACTTGTGTCAGGGCAGCAGTGAGATGAGCAGGTTGGTGGTCGATAAGCAGATGAACATTCCTGCGTTTGTGTGCATACAGGAAGGCTGAGGGATGGATTTGGCCGGGGCAGCATCATGCGAGGCCAGGCAGGGAAAGCCCCGCAGAGCGCCGTGGGCTCCTTGGCTCATGGCTTGGCTCATTGTCACAGGATGTGACGAGCTCCTGGCTGGTGGCTGCAGAAATCTGGTATTCTGGGCAATGCAAAGGCTGTGTCAGCAGCTGCAGCAGGCATGAGACGCAGGGAGTGACTGCTCTGGCCCAGCTTCTGCAGTGCCGCTCAGCAGATGGTGGCGATGCGGTTGCTGTCTCAGCCCTTTGTCCAGCTTTTTCTCAGGTGCCGACAGTGATCTGGAAATAAGAGGGGTGATACCCAGGCTGGTGTAGGCTGAAGTCTGGCTTGCTTTCCATTTTCATATGTTCTCCAACTGTAAAAAAATTTTTTCAAACTTTACCTATTCCAAAGCTCTTCTTTGCAGTTTATGTGAGATAAACCTACACTTTCTCTTACTGCCCCTGCAGCCCACCCAAATTACTCTCCGCACTTAGTGACTTTTACTTCAATTTTATCCTTATCTCCAGACACTCATGGGATGGACCTATTTGCTGTAGCTGTCCATGAGTTTGGCCATGCCATCGGCTTGACCCACATCTCTGCCATAGAGTCTATCATGAGACCCTACTACCAAGGTCCAGTGGGGGATCCTCTGAAGTATGACCTGCCTTACGAGGACAAAGTCCGGATCTGGCAACTCTATGGTAAGTTTGTGTCCCTCAACTGGCTACAGCCTGTTCCTGGTAGGACGCACTGGAATAGCTGTTCTCTGGGGTGAGTAGAGCTGGTAGGGAGGATGGTGTTCCCCATTAATGCTTCTTTTCTGCACAGGAGTCAGGGAATCTGTGTCCCCCACAGCCAAGCCTGAAGTAAGCAAAATAGATGACCATCCAATCCTGCCAGAGCTGCCAGAGAACCGCTCCACTGTCCCGTAAGTCAAATTTCTTCCTTTCCTGCAAAGGATGTATAGTAGTGAAGCTCTGCTTCATCCGTGTCTTGCCTGCTCATTCTGGCGTTGGTATTCCTCTCTGGATCTCTGGATATTTTGCTAAAATTCAATTTTTTTACTCATATTAGTGGAAAGTTGTCACCATCACCCTTAGGTAAATTCATCCTTGCTGGAATTTTAAACAAACTTCCTCGGCAGTATCCTGAATTGCGCAAACATAACTTACCTAAACTGTACCACAGTGAGCAACTGCCTAATGTACCTGAGGGAGTGAATATTGGAACAAGTGGACCGATAGCCCGATTCCAATGCTGGTTAGCATTGGCAAAGGGCTGCTTACACTGAGTGTCATCAAGTAACCAGCATGGCCTCATTAAGGGAATTGCAGGACATAGCTCATTAATAAATGTTGACCAAGACAGCAGGACAGTTAAGAGAAGAAGGGACACTGGACAAAAAGGCAGGAGGTGATGGTCACACACATTTTTTGCCAGACACCAAAAGCATCCCAATTGAGAGCGGCAGAGATGGAGCATGTCACCTTCACCTCGTGCTCCTTTTGTTTGAACATGCCAAATGCCATTAGTTACATTTCTCCGCACGTAGCTTCTAAAGACACTTGTCCACCAGGCTCCTTATGGCCATGTTTGGACCCAGATATACAAGAGCCTTTCTCCCTGCTGTTGTAAGAGGCCACCACCTCATACCAGCAGCAGGAGCAGCAGGAAACTTGCTCATGCTATCCCCTTGTTCCTGCCTTGTATGCTGGGAGAGTGGATGGGGTTTGCCTCCACATCTGTCCTTTTGTGGTCAAAGAGCAAAGAAGCTGCTGCTGGCAGCCCAGCACAATTTTTCTATCAGCAGAATAGATTCATGCTTCCTTGTCACCCACAGCAGCTTTTCCATGAGTATTCCCAGCATCCTCTCCTTGTTCCTCTGTCAGTCATAATTTCTTATGTGGGCTTTGTGGCTCTCTCAGTCCTTCGTACTCTGTGCCTTCCCCACCCATCTTGTTAAAGCAGCTCAATATCTCAGCTGCCACTTGCCAGCTGGCTTTCACCCGGTAGATTTCATGGGACATCACATGGCTCCTCCAGGTCCCTCTGTTTAAGCTCAGCTGCTTTCTCCTTTGCAACTCTGTCACCTCTCACTGGCACTTTGGAGCTCAGCCCTGGAGCAGTGGCATCCTGAGCTGATGGAGTGAGAGGCTGCTTGGCTGTTTTCCATGTCCTGCTGCCCTGGGGCAGCTGGCCCAGCCACGCTGTGCCACTGGGAGCAGGAAGCCAGCTCAGCCCTCACCAGCTACACGAGCTGGCGGATGCAGAGCGTGTCCTCACTCGACTCCCAGCAATGGTGTCCAGTGGCTCAGGGTTGTCAACCCAAGCTGTCTTCAGGCTGAGGTTTGGCTGACCTCGCCTTGGAAATCCTTGTGCACGTGGCTGGGCTTGAGCATGAGGAGTGACAGATGGGCGCAGCCTGTAGTCTTCTTCAGGAGCAGGGGTGATTCAGTCTCTGGGATGGGAGGCATGGAGGGGGGACACGATGCCTCACTGCCTGCCTGGGCCCTGCTCACCTGGGCATCTCTCCACAGGCTCAGGCGGGACGTGCCCAACAGGTGTAACACACATTTCGATGCAGTGGCCCAGATCCGGGGAGAGGCTTTCTTCTTCAAAGGTGAGCGCCACGGGTCTCTGCCTGTGCCACGCTGTGGTGGCTTTGATGTGGCAGTACCAGAGGCAGTGCAGTGTGGGATGGGCTGGAGTGGGTGGTGAGAATGAGCTGGCTGGGGTTTGTGGGCTGCTTCCACAGACCCAGGGAGGCATCTCATACCTGGGTGTGTGGCCAGACTGGTGACAATCCAGCACAGCAGTTTTTACTCCGATTCATTACACTGGACTGCTCAGTGAAGGATCAAAATCTGATATTTGTGCTATCAAAAAGTCAAAATTGAGGCTGAACCAAGGATGAGCAGAGCAGCAACAACACTCCACTGCTTTCTTCCTGGATACCTCCAGCCTTCCTTTCCTCCCACGCTTCACCTTCCCTAATTCTGCTTGCTGCACATCTCTCAAAGACAGTGTACACACAATTGAGGACCATCTGGTTTTGTGCCAGTGAACACTTGCTGGCACTGTGTTCCTGAGATGTCCAGCTGTTGATGAGGATCCCATCTGTGCCTTCTGAGCTCAGCAGAGCCTGTGTAGGCTGGACTCTCTGGGCTTGCTTTCTCATGTTTCCAAGATGTAAACATGCCCATGGGAGTTTCTTTGCATCCCTGGCCACTGTTTGGCCACCCCAAAGCCATCCACCAGGTAAGCAGAAGTATTTTCATCTCCAGGGATGAGCAGCAGTGTCCTGGCATCTGGGTATCACAGCGCGAGCCTTGGGTCACAAGCAAGAACAGCAAAAGTGCTCCAGAGAATTTGTTGTCGCCTGTGCTCTGAAGCACAATATGGGGACTGTTCCACAACATTATTTGTTCAGATGCCAGCTCCAAAAAGACACAGTGAAGAAGGGAAACTCAAAGACATGAACTGGTGTCAGGATAAACGGCTGTCTGTCCCTCAGAGGAGAAAAATTGATGAAGTAAAGAGAAATACATCTCGGTGTCTATTTTTGGATATATTTATTGCAGGCCAAAAAGCAGATGTAAAGAGCACTGGGTCAGCGGATGCCAACTGCACATCTGCCACCAGCACTTTACTTGCAGCCCACGTTGTTGCCCCCCCGAACTATCCTGTGCACCAAGGAGAGGGGATGTCACCTTTGGGGCAGCGTAAATAATCTCTAGTGCTGAGCTTTGCCCCTCAATAGGCATTTTGTTCTGAGCTGGTCCTGCTGGCTCCCTAGATGGAAAGAAGCCACCGCAAAGGCACCGGGACTGGAGCTCCCCAGACCTCACAGGCTTGTTGTTTCGAAGGCAACGGTGGTTCTCTGCTCTTTGGAATCACCGCTTACTTTGACGAAGGTGCCTCACCACAGACTCACAAAGTTTTAAACACCTTTGGCCTGTGTGTGCATCTGCATGGTGTGTGCAGCAGTCTTGCCAAAGTCTCGAGAGTGTGGAACACAGCTGGGATCAAAATAACCTGAAACTAAAGGAAGCACATCGTCCACATCTTGGTGCAGCAGGACCTCACACTTGGCTTTCATCGTGTTCAGTTTTTCAGCTCAGAGAAGGGTTTAAATTGACCTTTTTAAACTAATATGGGGTTGGGCTTTTGGTTTTTAAATTATTCCTGCATGCTAATGGCAGCAGTTCTCCAATGGAGCTGGCTTCGGCTGATGATCATCCATGCAACAGCAGCACTTTGGTGAGCAGGCTGGGCCGTGGCAGATCATGAGCCCAGGCAGACTGGGGCTGTCTCATTCAGAATTCCTTGCTACTTAAGTGCTTTATTTTCTTTCTTCTTCCTGATAGCCAACCAAAGTCACCAACCGCTCAGGCTATTTATTCCTGACTTTTGCGGTAGATTTAAGGTTTCCCTGCTGCAGTGGCTAACCAGCTGAGCCCATCACTTACAAAGGGACAAAGTGTCAAAAGTACTGAGGCTTCCCTTTGTGTCTGCGATGAGCCCAGGGCACTTGGAAGTTTAGGTGTTGATCTGCTAAAGAAGGAATTAAGTTGAGCTGTATTTCTTGCTAAAAAAGTGGAAATCTGACCTTGTCTAGTGCCTTGCTAATTACAGATGCAGCAATTATCTTGATTTAATTACATATGTTTCCATTGATGTAAAAAGGCCACCAAATTTGAATCCTCGGGATATTTTTATATACTTAAAAAGAATCCGTAATTATGGCAATTCCTACCATATTGGAGTATATTATTAATTTCTGTTTCAGTAAGACAGAGCAAATAAGCACACTGGAGCAGAAGAACGAGACTATGATAGAAAGCCTTATAATTAGAATAAAACTCCCTCTCTGCAGATGTTAAAGTGTTTTGCATCCTGCATTATTAGGCTAAGACCCAATTTCTGTAAAATTTTAAAAACTGGTGTCACAATCTGCCAGCCCTGGAGAAAAAAAACCTGAGTGTGTGGGGCATAGAAATCTGAAGATGCATCTTTGGTTTCTATTGCTTATCTCCCCCCAGAAATTCATGCAAGACCAGACGCAAATAATGTGCAATAATTTCTAATGGACAATAACAAATACAAGACAAAGTTGAGAGTTGCCTCCTAAACATCTTGCTCTGGCTCATGTCACTCTGTGGAGCTCTCTGGAGACAATACAGCGTGAAATGTGCTGCAGAAAGGCTGAGAATCCCAGAGCCAACACAGAATTGGGTTTGGAGTTGCCCCTGAAAACCATGAAGACTCCTCGGGAAATCCCGTATAAGGCTCTTTTAGCAGGAAAAAGTTTGTCATCCTTCCCACAAAGACTAAATCTGTTTTCTTTTACACTATCCAAAACATTTCAGAAATCCCCAAAATACTCTTTCCTAGCTGGGGCAGTGCTGCTGCAGGTGTTGAAGTGCATTTGGTGGCACCACCAGTACATTTGTCCTGGAAGCTCCACAGGACTGCAGTCTCTGTTTAGTATCCTGCACTTCTAGATGGTACTAAAGTCCTTAACTGCCTCCTTCCCCACCTCAACCCTGCCAGATCTATTCAGATGTTTTCCTCCTCCTTTATTTTCTCACTCCTTTTCTTCATTACAAAACAACCCGTCTGGTATTTCTGTGTTTCTTTGTAACATCCTAGACATTTCCAAACATGAAAGCAGCTGGACATTCTGTGTGCAGGAAGCTGTGGCTGCTCCAGGAGAGGAGGAACAGGGATTTTTTTTTTGGAAGCTCTTGCTTAAGGCTGTCAGTGCCTGGTCCCACCAGCTTGCAGGAGGTCCCGAGCAGAGAGGGAGGTAGGACCCGCACGCTGTGGCCAGGGGTATAAGAGCTCCAGCTCAATGTCCAGAGGATTATTTTAATCCAAAAAAGAAAGGGATTTCTTCTAATGACTGCCAGAAATAGAAAGCAGTTGCAGCTGCTGCTGGAAAGTAGGATGACTCTAAATCATGGCTCCCATGTCACATGCTTTGCTTCCTGCTGCTGCCACCCACCTGACATTCACCCCCCGGGGAAGGTGGGTTGAGTGTGGTTCAGTAATGTCCAGTCTGTCCCTCCAGGCAAGTACTTCTGGAGACTGACTCGCAATAAGCACTTGGTCTCCCTCCAGCCGGCTCAGATTCACCGTTTCTGGCGGGGCTTGCCGCTCAACCTGGACAGCCTGGACGCAGTCTACGAGAGAACTAGTGACCACAAGATTGTCTTTTTCAAAGGTGAGAGCAAACATGGTGCTGGAGATATAGAATGTGGTCCTAGGCAGGAGACACCAGTGCCACATGTTAAACAACTCGAGTGCCAGTCTGAATCCTGTTGTCCGTGAGCAAGGCCAGGAGAAATGAGCTGGCAGGGAGGGCAAGCAAAAGGTAACGGTCATGTTCCCCACAAAATGAGGGAAATGTCATTGAAGATAAAGTTCAGCCAAATGTAAAAAAAATCTGAGCTTTTCGAGAATGAAACAGAAGCAGGAACCACCCCTACACACTCACAGGTGGTGCATTCCTCCTTTGACCTTTTCTCTTTTCAGTATTTGTTGCTGAGAAAAGAAAAAGCCAGAGAGGGAATAAAAATGAAACGGAAGACCTTCAGTTTTAATAATTATATTTCTGTTACTGTGGTTTTTTCCTTAAAATTACTAGTATAATTATCTCTTTTTTATTTAAAAAAACTTGCAAGCTTTGATTTCAGAAGAGCTGGAGGGACAGTTTAGCTCTTGGTTTCTGTACAAATGTCCGAGACCATCTACCTGTGCTGGTTAGATGCCACCCATGCACTCAATGTCACCCAAGACCCTGGCAAGCCCTGACTCTCGTTTCACCAAGGTTGTGCACTTGAAGTGCTAAACACATCCCAGCCCTCTATTCTTCCCGTTTGGAAATTGCTTTTTGTCTCCTGTCCGTTCTGCTTGAAACATGGTGCAATTATCGGTTTCAGAAGTGCTGAACCAAGCACTTCTGGAAGCAGTAATTTGGTTTCAGTTCCCCCAGCCAGGCCAGAGAGATGGCTCATGTCCCACACAAGCCCCTAGGCTTGCAGAAGGCCTTTCCAAGTGCAGCCAACACCCTCCTGGACCACCGGCACACTGAGCCCTGCATCTCTCCGTGGAACAGCCTATGGAAGGGTCTGCCTCAGGCAGGCTGCCCTGCTCTGCTTTCCCAGAGGGAATGGGGCCACCTTAAGGAGTGGGGCCACCCTTTATGCCTGGCTCTAGATCCTCCCAGTCAGGTCTGCAGACCACAGCGGTCCTCAGTCACTTCCTTCTCTCCCTGCTGGGAATGAACATACAACAAACCAGGAGCACAGGTCTCCTGGGGGCTCCTCCAAGCTGCTCAGGAGGCTGGAATTCCAGATGTGCCACAGCTGACATCTTGTTCCAAGACACACATTCTCTGTGTGTGTTAGTCCTGCCTGGCTCCCAACATAATCTCAGAATTTTCTTTCCAGCTATAAAATATGACTCATTCTCTCCCTCCAGCGCTGTTTCATTGATCCCTGGACTGAAACCAAAGAACACAAATTACCTTAGCCTCTAAGGTCCTGCTGCTGATACATGGGCATCCATTTAAGGGCCTCCTCAGATATTTTAGAAAACCAAGGAAGGAGAAACTCTGTTCCTTATGCGATACCCAAAAGGGCACTGCATGTTCCTAAATAGGTGTTGTAAAAGAAGAAAGACTGTCCCAGTGGTTAGAGAACTATGAACAAATTGAGACATCTGGGTTCATTTTCTTGTTCTTTCTTGTCCAAAGTCAGGCCAAGGGGGCAGCTGTGTAAGACCCTTGAAGAGCAGTGAGCTGCTTGTATGGGATGTATCCAGTCCCTGTGCATCCTCATAATGCACAGGTCTCTCAGCCCATCTGGCCCTAGAAAGCGGTTATTTCTCTTCCAGAGTGGACTGCACTTGGCTTCTCAGGAGCCATATAGCCTGCAGAAATTGCCCAATTTGCCCACAAAAGCTGCTTTGTTTCTTTGGATATCAGGCAGAAATCCAAGGGGCAGAAAATCAAATGCCTCCATGAAATATATAAAAGTGACAGCTGTACTGATGTTGTCAGTGTGTTCTTGTCCTGGGACAGTCACGCTTTCAGCAGCAAAGCAGGGCTATGTCCATGGACAGCCTGACAAAAAGTTATTCAAAGCCAGAGGTTCCCCCCATCGAGGGGGGGTGGAAACCAGAAACCCCCACGGGCTGACCCCTTCTTATTTCCATCCTTAAATGCCCAGAGCTCAACCCCGAGACTTTGTACCGCAGTAGATAACAAAATATTAGCTCACCTCATCTGTGTGGAAATACTCGTTTAGGCTGTGAAACAAATGTGATTTTTTTCTGTGCTTGTTTCCTTTCCACAGGAGACAGATACTGGGTCTTCAAAGACAACAATGTGGAGGAAGGGTACCCACGGCCCATCTCAGACTTCGGCCTGCCTCCGGGAGGAATTGATGCTGCTTTCTCCTGGGCTCACAATGACAAGACTTATTTCTTTAAGGACAGTCTCTACTGGTGCTATGATGACCATGAGCGGAGGATGGATCCCGGCTATCCTTCAGAGGCCATTCCGTGGAAGGGAATACCCAGCCCTTTAGATGATGCCATGAGGTGGTCAGACGGTGAGTCTGTATGGCAGTTTAAAAAAGCACAGCAAAGAAAATCAGTGCTCTATTGAGCTGTAGCCCCTTCTACCCTGCCTGCCAATGCAAATGATGAGCCCCTGATGGGATGTTCCTGGTGACTGGAAGCTGAAGAGAGAGGTGTGATTCCAGCCAGAGCTCCCCATATTGCTCACTAGAGGACTTTGTTATTTTAAACGGGCAACAAAAATATTGTGGGGGGATAATTATTGCACTTTGTTAAAAGAACACAGTTGACATGCAATGTCACTGTTTTGCAGTGAGTTTTATCCTAGTATGGGCTGATTTGTTCCTCGCCGGTCTTGTAATCATTGGATTTTTAGCTGCATATATGAGGATGCAGACAGAAAATACTTTTAAAGATGTTTTCCCAGAGTTACAACTTGTTTTCTGTTGAGATTTCTCAGTGGTTTCTTCCCCCTGAAAAGACCACAAAAATTTTGTCACAGGAGATATTTACAATCAGCTATTCACTCACAACAAAGTGGCACTTTGAAGGCTTATTTACTGGCTACCTAACTGTGTAATGGCAATCACTAAACCAGGCAGAGGGGAAGGCCACTTCCAAAGACTTTGAAGCTGAATTTCCAAAGCTATTGAGAGTGACATTCCCATAGGTAGGAGTCCTCCTGAACATGGGGCCTGCTTAGAGAATTCACAGCCTCCTGGTTCAGAGTGGAAAACACGCACCTGAAAGCAGAAGGTTCCCAGGGCCCTGGCAGGCTCAGGTTATTTCTCTGAGCCCAGGGTCAGAAGCACACACCCCAGGTCATTAATGGATAGTGGGGTCTCCAGCTTTACCATGCCCTATTACAAGAAGAAGAGTAGGGCATGATGTGTCCAGCTGTGGGTTCACAGGGCCTTGATCCTACACACCCACAGCACTGGGAGGCATATCTGCTCCTGGCCTCGGCACAGAACAGGTGGCAGCTCACCATCCACCTCCATCCGCTGGTGGCTGCTTGCTGACGTAAGAGATTCTGGGCAGGCGCAGCATTACCTTCCCTTTTGGAGCATCCCTCCTGCAGTGAGAGGGGATATTGACAACAAGCAGTGATATCTCATGTGCCTCTGCTCCCCGGGCCTCAGCTGGGGTGGGAATGCTCCTCTACTGCTCCAAGTGCTCCTTTGACCTTCCTCTGGGATGGCATCCACCGCTACTCACCTCCTGTTTGGGTTTTGGTCTCTTTGCAGGTGCAAGTTACTTTTTCAAGGGCAAGGAGTACTGGAAGGTGCTGGACAGTGAGCTGGAGGTGCAGCCCAGATACCCACAGTCCATCGCCAGGGACTGGCTGGTGTGCAGCGACATGCAGGCTGACGCCCCCGAGGCAGCCGGGAGCAGCAGGACAGGAGCGCGCTCCAGGCCAGGACAGCACAACGAGAGCCGCTCGAAGAACGGCTACGAGGTCTGCTCCTGCACTTCGGGCACCCCATCCCTGCGCCCTCACCCCATACCCAGACTGACTGCCAGCCTCATGCTGGCTGTGTGGACAGCAGCACTGGTCTGTGTGGCCCTCTGACGGCTCATCTCACCAGCAGGACAATGCCACGGTGCTCCGGGATACAGCTCTGTGATTGCTAACTGGTGCAAGCAGAAAAAAAACAGTCCTAGGAACATACCAGTGAAAGATTTGAATTCTCCATGAGAAATGAACAGTGATTTTTGTTTTGGGGTTTTCTTTCTTAATTTTAGTTTAAAGGTCTAATAACAGAGTTGAGTTCTGCATCTTCCTATTCCCCCATTCAGTTAAAGATGAGAGCAGCCTCGTGTTGAATTTAGAAATGCTTCATAGAGATGTGTTGCTCTGGATTTTTAAACACAGCAAACGAGGGAGGGGAGAGCTCCCGGGATGGAGCGGGGACAGAAGAGATGCTGCTGAGATGGATGGTGACAGAAAGGCAGCCAGCAGGAGGTAGTAGTTATGTGCGGATACAATGTACACATCCCATTGGATGTACTAGGTAGAAGACACTGACTCCACTAAGATGAACGGCAAGGTGATCATTATTTACTGTCAAGCCTGTCACTGGTGTCTGGGTAACCTGTATCAGTTTCTATGGGTCAGAAACACCTTTGCCTTTCAGAAGGCACCGCAGCTTATCTTTGTATACAAGTCATTGTAATTTAACAATTTCTCTAATAAACCTTGGCCGCCTACATGGAGATCTCCCAGTCCTGTGCCAGATCAAGCCTGATACCTGCAGCAAGGTACTGTCTGCTGAGGCTCTTAGCAGCCTCTCACCTCTGGATGAGGTGAGGCAAATGAGACACAGTTACAACCACTGCCCCAGACTAATATGTGCACACAAACTCCTGGTCTCACAGAATTCCTGTGTCGGGTTGGCTTATGTTTTGGGAGGAATCAAGATGTATTGCATTTGTCTGTGACTCTGCCATACCTGTGCTGCAAAGGATGGGGTAGATCAGGGAAGATGCTGTGTGATCAGCCCAAATTCCTTTTGATGCCTCTGACAGGAGTTTGGAGTGGCAGAAGCCAAGGTCAAGTGCTGCATTAGGATGTTCCTGCTTGGGTTTATTCCTCACCGTTTATCAATTTTCTGTGGTATGATTTGGGCATCTGAGAGTCCTTGAAAATAGTGAGTGAGAACTTGGATGACATGTCAAAGAAGCCAGGGTCCTTGAGTCTGCTGTTGTCAAGGTGCTGTTGTCATGGGCAGAGGCCGCTGGGACGTAGTCTTCATCTCTGCCCTGCTTCTGCAAAGCCCCTGCACAAATGTCTTTTGCTGCCCTGCTGAGGCCAGCTTCTCGGGGAAGCACAGAGCAGACAGTGTCACTGTGGGACCCAAGGCTGCTCCAGTGGCCCTGGTGCCAGGTGTAACACAAAGCTCTCGGTGGCACAGCAAGAAAGGCAGAAAAAGTACACAGTTGCATTTGGACAGAAAAAGGAGGTCACCTTGAGTTTCCCTCTGCTATTTGCATTTTTAAATAGTCCCAAGCACTCACAGGTGTGCCGCAACGTGATTTTATGGGTCATGAGTCAATGAAACATCCCATTAAACCACTAAAGAGCCTTTAAAAACATACAAGCAAAAAAATCTCAGGCATAGCAGCTCCCTCTGCTGAGTGAAGCTGCCTCTGTTGTTCACAGCAGCTTCCCATCCCACCTCTACCAGTCGAGCCAAGCAGAGGCTGCTGGGGCTGTGGGAGATGTGAAGTTCCTTCGATTGATTCCCATTGAATTTCTCTTCAGTCACGAAGACACGGCTTTTAGTCCCTCAGTCTTAACATCAGCACGTTGCAGATTCCTCTTGGAGCTGCAGCCAGGTAGCGGAAGACACCCTCTCTCCAGCCCTTGGGTACTTGATTGTTCATCTGTTGAACTTGGAAGAGACACGCTGGACATGAAATTACAGGGAAGCTGAACTTGCAGTAGCAGCTGGAATGAAAAGCAGTGGAAGCTGTTCACTGTCTGCTCATTCCCCATGTTTACCTCAATCCTCTGGAGCTCCAGCTCATCAGACATCAGCTTTGCGTTTCCAGTGTTTTTGCTGAAGGGTTTCTAAATGCAGTGGTGGGCTTTGCTGCAGCTGGAATTTGTATATGTTTCAAGAAGCATCTCATAGTATATCCTGCAATTTAATAGTTCCCATGCCAGGTTAATTGTAGTGAAAGAAGTTAAATGAAACCAGGACACTGAACTAGGATGCCCCAAACCGCTGCTAATCACAGGTTATCAAATAAACCCACAGGTTACAACAATGTTAAAAGCCCAGCTCACAAAAATACCAAACCCCCAGCCAAAAAAACACTGAAAACTTGGCCTACAAAAATACCAAACAAACTGGCCTATAAAAAACTAAATTTCAAAATGCCAGAACAACCTAGTTTCTAGGGAACCCAATTTCAAGATACCAAACAAAACCAGGTTTCAAAGTTTCAGATTTAAAATACCAGAATTTTAACCTGACCCAAGTTCCAAAATACCAAAGTAACCTAGTTTCAAAACACCAGAATAAGAACTTCAGATATATCAAAATACCAGAATACCAAGTTCTAAAATACTAAAATAATTCCATTTCAAAATACCAGGATATTAATTTCCAAAATATCAAAATTACCCCATTTCAAAATATCAAACTGCAAAACACTAATTTTCAGATCTCTTATATAGGCAGGATTCCCAAAACCAAACAAATTCTTATTTTCATTTATAATATAGATAGCCCTAATTAGAGGCCCTAATGAGACTTACACCATTCATATCATTACTATTCTTCTCCACCCTACTTAGTCACATGTGGAGATGTACTTAGTAATCACTAAGGAATAATTATTTAAGTCAACAATAAATTATCCAACTTACCTGACTATGTTGCCAAAGCACAAAATTTTATTTCTTACTAGTTTTCTGCCCTGTTGCTCAAAGCTGTTGTAGCAAAAAAGAAAAGGCTGTCATTTTGCTGAAGAGTTTTCCTCAATATTGAGCCCATTACTCCCCTCGAATTCAAGTCAGAGGAGCCAAACAGCTATAACCCCTCTGAGAGCTTTCATACCCGGTGGGATTTGCCCGCCCCCGCCTTTTCCTGGGTGTTGTGGGAATGAGAGGCGGACACAATCAGGGGTATATTAACCCCAGCCTTTGCTGAGGCACTTCATTCCCTCTCTAGGATCTGCTGGGGTAAGAGCTCTCATTTCAGTGAGGGGGCTTTTTCAGCTTATTTCTAAAAAGAGAAGAATAGGATGGGGTGGGGAGAGAGAGACACCGCATGCAGGGTTGTGCAAGCAGGCCTCTCAGACCAGGGTCTGCATAAAATGCTTTCTTCATATTTCAGCTTGTTTTCAGCAGGTGCTTTTGGGCATCTAAAGAAACAGAGGTTTTGAAGACACTGTGAAGAAAACAGCATTGAACACAGGGAGTATTTAAGTTCATGATTTAGGGTTGTGTGGTCAGGGATGGTAAGGTGCTTTTGTAATTTCTGGGTTTTTTGGGTTTTTTTTTAGGAGGAGTGTAACTTCTAGAAATTTCAGGTTGTGTCAAGTACAACCCTTTTTTAATCAGATTCATCATGTCACAAAAGGAAACTGCCCTGTATCAAAGATGATGTTTGAGATTGAGGCTTCAGATGAGTTGAGGTTTGTGACTAGGAGAGGGAGGGTGGGCAGGTATCTGCTTAGGAGTTATTGGTAGGGGGGGTTTAAAGGCAGTAGGGTGAGAAATAGTGTCTATTTGGGGGCCCCCCAAGGCTTTTCACAAGCCTAGTAGGGGCATTTACGTGTCTTATAGCACAAAAGCTCATCCACTGCAGTCACAGAAATGCCATGTAACTTTGCTTCTCTCTGACCCAGGTGCCACTCATAATAACAGCCACAGCCTTGGATGCAGGATGAAGCTGGGGACTTGAGGACCCACGCACATTCAGGCAAGGGCAAGTAGCTGACTTGCTGGGATTTGGCCCACAAACTCATACATTGTTTTTTGTTTTCTTTATTGTAGCTGACTGAGAGGCTAACAGGCGATCACGGGGCTCTCCGAGGCAGACTCATTTCAGGTCCAACATGGATTCACATCACCGGTCATCCAAAAGATAAGCTGGGGGCCACGGCCTGGAGATGGGATGATAAGAGAGTAGGGGGTTGGAAGTTCCTGGGACAGATCTCAAAATTAGCAGAGGGTAAAGGGATGTTCTCTAAGGGGCCTCTTAGGACAGCTAAAGGGACAGGCTCTACTTTTGATTGCAGTTGTAGGGTGTGCAGTGCAGAACAGTTCTGGTCTGTGTTGTGTTGTCTGGTGTATTGTGTTACCTAGTGTGTCCTTGGAGTCCCTTGGATGAGCTATCTCTGCCTTTTCCAGTCAAGGCCCTTACCACAAGCATCAGCCACCATCTCTAGGTTCTCAAACCTAGGGCTTATAAGATCGTACAATACAGAGAGCATTCTAAACGTGTCTCACAGCCATCTTGATCATCGTGACCAACAGTTCTTATAGGAGGTCACACTGTTCCACTCTTTTCTTCTGGTCCTTAAAGGAGCCCCCTCCATCCACTGTCGCCTTAGCATCAGTCATCCCTTTTGGCATCCACTCAGTCCCTGCCATTATTAATCTTGCCAGGAACGTTTTTCTCATCCTTGTGTCACATTGTTTGTAGCATAATGTGTTGTTGTGTTTAGCGTCCCCTTGTTTGTCATGTCCTGTGTCACGGGGGTCTGCACATATTAATGCTGGAGCTGCTCTGCCCTGCTGCATAGCCTGGTCTAATAGGAGAAATCCTGGGGGCTTGAAATTTGTAATGTGGGGTGTAGCTGCATTCTAGATGGGATTTGTAGACGGACACAAGATGCCTGGTGCTGTGAAGTTATCCTGTAGCCCTTTGACATTTGTCCTGACTTTCTTTCAGATGCAGGCAGATAAAATCCATGGTAGAGCAGCCCATACCGGGTGAGGGGGTTCCTCCAAGCAGGTCAGTCACAGTTTGTCTCTGCAGGGGAAATGTAAGTGGTGACTCTGTTACAGCACTGTTCTTTGTTTTTGTTTTTTAGGAAGAATGCGAGGATAGGTAGAGGATCCTGACTGTAAGTAGAACAGGATGTGTGGAGGACAAAAGTGAGCTGCAGCATGGTACCTGAACACTCCAGCGATGCTGGGATGTTGCTGGGTCTCTGATGGCACTTCCAGGGATGGAGCCAAAATCACTGTGGGGCTGGGATTGTGGTCAAAAATAGAAAAGACCAAGATGCTGCCCTGTGAAGCGGGAGAAGCGCAGAGCTGGAGCTGCAAGAACAGAGCTGCCTG
This sequence comes from Pyrgilauda ruficollis, assembly GCF_017590135.1. Taxonomy (NCBI): domain Eukaryota; kingdom Metazoa; phylum Chordata; class Aves; order Passeriformes; family Passeridae; genus Pyrgilauda; species Pyrgilauda ruficollis. The sequence goes on from NW_024531043.1 coordinate 13,827,245, forward strand.
TAAAATAAAGCTTGTGGGTCAAGAGCTGAAAGAGCTGAAATCACTGGGGCTGGAGCTGTCATTACTGCAGGGCTGGCACCGGGACTGCACAGGGGAATGAACCGTGGGGCCAGAACACAGACCCTGGGGTTCTTGCGCCAAAATCACTATAGGCCCGTAACATGGATGCAGGGGCTGGGTATTGTGACTGTAA
>NW_024531043.1:13827583-13828021 GCF_017590135.1 Pyrgilauda ruficollis
GCCCTGTGAAGCGGGAGAAGCGCAGAGCTGGAGCTGCAAGAACAGAGCTGCCTGTGAAATAAAGCTTGTGGGTCAAGAGCTGAAAGAGCTGCAATCACTGGGGCTGGAGCTGTCATTCCTGCAGGGCTGGCACTGGGACTGCACAGGCACAGGGGCATGAACCCTAGGGCCGGCACACAGACCCTGGGTTCTTGCGCCAAAATCACTATAGGCCTGTGACATGGATGCAGGGGCTGGGTATTGTGACTGTATGTAGAACAGGATGTGTGGAGGATAAAAGTGGGCTGCAGCAAGGTACCTCAAACCCCCGGCGATGCTGGGATGTTGCCTGGGTCTTTCACGGCACTTCCAGGGATGGAGCCAAAATCACTGAGGGGCTGGAAAATGGATGGCATGCCTAGGATTGTGCATGAAAAAGGGAAAAGAAATGCAGAGCTG